>NC_134569.1:188341566-188641566 GCF_050947875.1 Dermacentor variabilis | reverse complement strand
ATCCCTCAAGATAGAAGTGTATACAGTCGAAACCCGCGGTAACGAAATCCCGAGGGAACGAAATTCTCGCCGCAACGAAATATTTTCGGATTCCCGGCGAACAGCCATAGGAGTCAATGCATTTCCTATCTCGCGACAACGAAACTTTTTTCTATAGCAATCCCTCATCAACGAAATTTTCTGAAACGAGAGTCCGCAAATAATCTACTCATGTAACATTAGTTGTGTCCGGAAACTGCTCAAATACATTTGTTGTGCGCTTAAATTGCATTAACTACCGCCACAGCACACTTGCGTGGCCGCCGCCATCATTGTTTACAATAAAAAAAAGCCTCGCACCACCTCTCGTGACAGACGACAGCGATGATGATGATGGTGGTAGTTCGCCCGTCGCAACGGGTGACTGCGCAGTGTCCGGGCCAAAAATGCAATTAGCATTAAAATGATACAAATAAAAAAGACAAGAACTGTAGGCGATCTCGCAGTGAGCACATTTTATTTAATCCTGTGTGCCATTACAGCTTGCGCTAAATGCGGAGCGAAACGCCTGCATGCGTGGCAGCCAAATCGACATCTACTACATGTGAAGGCTCTAATAACCCAGATGACGCTTTAGTATCAGTGGGCTTTGTGTACTGCCGCACATGGTCGTGTGCTCAGTGTCGGTGCTAGAGTGCGTCAATTGTGTGTCTCTGTGCCAATCAGACCATTTGCTTTGACGGCCTGCTAAGATGCTGCCTCCAGCCAAAAAGAGGAAATTTATGACACTGCAGGATAAGGCTGCAATTATTGCCCAAGCTGAAAAGGGCCGGAAGAAAATGGATATCGCCGAAGAATTTGTAATTGCGTGAAGTTCGATATCGACGATTCTGAAAAACAAGGGCTCCATGCTCGGCGCGCTCGGAAATGGTGTGAGTGCGAAAAACAAAACGGTGAGCGCTGCGGCTTTTCGAGACGTTGACAAGGCGGTGTTTGCATGGTTTTGTGAACAGCGCGCCAACAAAGTGCCGCTGTCTGGCAGAGTTCTTCAGCAGAAAGCGCTGGACTTCGCATGCATTCTCGGGCACGCTGATTTTAAGGCTAGCCCTGGCTGGTTGAGCCGTTTCAAAGCCCGCCACGACATAGTGGCCAAAGTCATTTCCGGGGAGGCAGCAGCCGTCGACCCTTTGACAACGTCGTCGTGGCTGCTGACCAACAAAGAAGTATTGGACCAGTACAAGCCCTCGGACATTTACAACGCAGATGAGACGGCCCTATTCTACGAGATGCTGCCATCGAAGACCCTGGACTTAAAAGGCCAGAAATGCCGCGGGGGGAAACACAGCAAGCGGCGTGTAACAATTTTGTTGTGCACCAACATGGACAGCACAGATAAACGGCCACTGCTTGTAATCGGCAGAAGTAAGAAGCCCCGCTGCTTCAAGAGAAATCGTCGGCTGCCCGTACAGTACATTGCGAACCTGAAGGCATGCATGACCCGGGCCATATTTGGCAGCTGGCTCGAGGCCTTCGATACGGACATGCGGAAGGCAGGCAGATCGGTCTGCCTTTTTTTTGGACAATTGCAGTGCCCATCATGTCGATGACGTGGAACTGAGAAACGTGCGCTTGGTTTTTTTTCCACCGAACTGCACTTCCGTGCTGCAGCCGCTTGATCAAGGCGTCATTCGTAGCGTCAAGTGCGCCTACAAGGAGAGGCTGATTCAGTGTCTGCTGCTGAACCTCCAGTTGAAGCATCCGACCATAGTGGACATGTTCATGGCGCTTGGGATGATGGCCGCCGCATGGGTTGCGACATCGCCAGCCGTAATAGCTAGTTGTTTTAATCATGCCGGCTTCATTGACACTCAGCAAGCATCATGCGCTGATCCAGTGGCATCACAAGAAGATTCACCTGAAGGTGCACTAGTTGACAGTGCTGACGGCGCAGTGCCGCCATCGCTGGCCCACGCATGGGATGAACTTTCTGCCGTGACAGATGGTGTTCCGGATGGCCTCAGCATCGATGAGTTCGTTCGTGTGGATGAAAGTGTTGTCGTCCATGAAGAGATGACTGATGAGGTCATCATAAGTAGCGTTTGCCAAGGTGCTGGCGATGCCGACGACCACCATACACCAAATCAAGAGAGGACTGCGAACCTGCGGGATGTGTTGAATGCCTTCGATGTAATTCGATCATTTTTCGGTAAGCATGACGACGACGTGGCAATGGACCACTTCTTGCAGTGCGAGTCGAGAGCAGTAAAATTGCTGCAAGGCAAGGCTCGGCAAAGTAAGCTGACTGACTTTTGGCAATAAATTTCTTTTTTTTTTGCAAGGCAATTCCCTTTCCTGTCTTTTCTGCCTCATTCTCGCGCTAACGAAATTCCCGCAAAAGCGAAATGTTTTGCTTTCCCCGGCGATTTCGTTATTGCGGGTTTCGACTGTAACAGCTGTGTCTTACCAGTGCTCACGTACGGGGCAGAAACCTGGAGGCTTACAAAAAGGGTTCTACATAAACTGAGGACGACGCAACGAGCTATGGACATAAGAATGATAGTTGTAAGGTTAAGGGATAAGAAAAAAGCAGATTGGGTAAGGGAACAAACGCTAGTTAATTACATTTTAATTGAAATCAAGAAAAAGAAATGGGCATGGGCAGGACATGTAATGAGGAGGGAAGATAACCGATGGTCATTAAGGGTTACGGACTGTATTCGACGGGAAGGGAAGCGTAGCAGGGGGCGGCAGAAAGTTAGGTGGGCGGATGAGATTAAGAAGTTTGCAGGAACGACATGGCCACAATTAGTGCATGATCGGGGTAGTTGGAGAAGTATGGGAGGCCTTTGCCCTGCAGTGGGTGTAACCAGGATGATGATGATGATGAGAGTGACGTCACATGTGGTTGTTGTCTGTGGTGGCTGGTTGTAAAGGGAGAGCACCCAGAGGTGTAATTTCATTCCATCTGTGGGAGAACTGCATCCTTCGAAAGGATATGCTACTTGACATTGAATGTCCTATGCTTAACTTTAATAGTATTTTTGTTTATTCCTGGTGCAGCCCTGATGGAACTCCATGGATGCTTACAGACACGGCACGAGTTTGCAGCACTCATGTTGTGGGCAACTGCATAAGTAATATGAGTGAGCATCTCGTACATTCCAAGTATTTTTCCACATGTGTACAAGAAAGCGCCCGACCGAGAAAGGACGCAAAGGTAATATTGCCAATGAAACGGAGAATACAATTTGCAGTCACTTTTGGTAAATGTGTAAGGCTATGGTGTATGCACATTGACAGAAGTGGTAATGCATTGCACTAGACACCAGTGCATGGCAGACATGTGCCTGCTACTTCCCCAGCAGAACTGTTATATTTCATTTTTGTCTTTTTCAATACAGGTGTCAGCGGTGCTTGATTCAGGCAGCTTCATCTAGGCTACACAGTATAAAAAAGAGACGTTTGCCACAAACCACCACAGCACCTACACTCGAAGATTCAGTCAATACAGACAGGACCCAAGAGGAACATGAGCACCAAATGAACTGCAGTGACAAACTTGAAGATGATGGGATGCTAAAAAGTGCCACGGATGATCTGGTGTCCTACTGCCGGAGGCATTTCATTACTAACAAAAACTGATGTAAGCGCCCAGTATTATTTTAGATGTTGCGATGTAAATGTTTTTATATGCCAGCAAGTTGTCATTATGATTACACTCTATTTGGTATTTTTGTCACAACACTTTGGAGCATACCAAAAGCATATACTTTGCAAACAGCTTTTTTTGCTATTTCAGGCATGCCAAACAGTCTTCAGCCACTGGGAAGCTTACTATCTTTCTCTCAATGGCAAATTGTGATGAAGCATCTACTCAAGTTACTCACACCAAGCAGACTGACCAAGTTGAACCTTCACTGAACTTTTCATTTCCTGTTTTGTTTGTACATCTTTGGTTGTTAGTTCTATAGGAACAAGCATTTTTGTCTGCTTAATGGTTGATCTTCCAGGAAAAAATTGTCTTCTTAAAGTTGCGGCAGTTTTATCAGCATGTAATGTTGATGTTCACTCTACTTCTCTATAGGTCACTGGGACGGATGGAAGTTGGCGAAGAAGGTGTGGTTTTCAAGGCTTTAACTCACTGCAAGGAAATGAAGAAGCACTACAAGATGTGTGTGGCGTGACACTCCCAGTATTCAGCCTGTTGAACCTGCTACCTACCTCTAGGTACAAGAGCACACATGCCACACGTGAGGATAAGTTATGTTTGTTCCTAGCTAAACTTCACCTTGGGATAACATACAGTGCACTGGCAGTTATATTCGGAGTGAGTGCGACAACTGCATCAAATATCTTCAAGAAAATGCTCGAGATCTTGAGTGTGGTGCTGCAGGAATGGGTCTATGTGCCACCAAGACAAGTCATCAAGCTGCCCATGCCACCTGCATTTAAAGTAAACTACCCTAAATGTAGTTTGATCACATACTGCAGTGAAATCTGTACAGAGATGCCATCAAAACAAGATTGCCAGCATGTTTTATACTCCAACTACAAGGCAGGCTACACCGTAGTTTCTTGTAGGCATCATCCCCAATGGGATAGCCTTTGTGTCTAAGGTGTATGGTGGGCGGCATACTGACTCCTTCATCATGCAAGACTGGATTCCTAGAGCTCATCAAACCTGGCGATCTCGTTCTAAGTGACAAAAAAGGGTTTCCTAGCACTAGGACAAACGTAGAAGGAAAAGGTGGAATTCTACTCATGCCCCCATTTAATTCTGCTGGGGGTCGGATGTCTGAAGAGGCCATGGACAATACTTACAAAATTGTGGCTGTACGCATCCACGTTGAGCGCGTCGTTCAGAGGTTAAAAATTTACAAGATCTTATCCAACATACTACCTCTATGCTTGGTCCCCCACATGAGGAAAGTGCTTTCTGTTTGCGCTGCCCTTGTCAACATGCAGCCACCTATTGTAAAGAAATGAGACACTTAGCTTCACCTCGCTCGATGGCTACCTTCTAGAGATTGTACTGTCATTCAGCAAATTAAACTGTGTATGAAACTTGTTCAAATGCTCTGTTTGACTTGCATATATGAGTAGCCCACTTGGGACCTGCACGGACTTTCAGCCAAGTCACGAAGTGGGTTCATGCATAAGCACAGAAGTCAAAATTCATCCTGACTTTTATTGTAGCCATACAACAATGTGCCTTTGTTTATCGCAGCATGTGGGTTTTAGCAACAAGCCAGATAAGAATACACCAAACAAAAACAATAAGCCATGCATGTACTTGACCCTTGTCACTGATAGCAGCAGCTGCATGTCTTGCAGTGCATTCAAGTTCCAAATAAAATATCCCATGTCTGTGCTGTGCTAAAACTGCATGATGCTCCCATCACAAACATGGTTATACTGGGTGTTTTAGGGAAGACCAATTTTCAAAAATAGGCTTTTTGAGGCATGAAGACTGTTTTTGGGGCACAAAAATTGTACCAGCATCAGCAACTACGGTTAACAGAATAGATGAATAAAGGCAACTAGTTAGCCGGTTAACTAATCTTTGATAAGTAGCGCTTTAATGATCACAGTTAGAAACCTGGCTGCAATTAGAGATCTGTGACCAGTCTTCAGTAATGGCCATATCAGTTTTTAGCAGACAAGAGAATGGAAAGAGGTGCTCGTTATGACATGACGGAAGCCTACAGCCGCCAAAACCAAGGAGCATAGGGGATGTCATTCTTTTTTTAAAGCATGATTTATAGTTTTCAGTAATGGGATATTAATAAAAGCACAAGAAAAAACAACCACATGCTGCTGGTGGCTAAAGGCGGATGAACGCTGATTGTACAAGGTAGGAATATATATTATTGCAATGAACACAGCCATGGCCGATTATTTTGTAAACATAAAACACACCAATGTATTCCCATTCTAGCGCAGTGCACACAGAAGATAATATACAGGCTTAAAAATTATTTCACATTGATTCAAGTGATCACAGAAGCAGGATTTCAACATATTTTATCGCAAAATTACAAACAGATGTAAACACAAAAATCAGAATAGGATGCTAAAACAATGCTGGAATACAGAAATTGAAATAAAAACGCTCCAGCTTTGGGATAACCTCCCAAAGGAAAAGCTCATCTCCAATCACGCTTACTATCACTGACTGATTCGGTGAATAAACATACAGGAGTGCTCTCTTTAAATTGAGTACATACAACGACACTTGCACCAGTGTGTAGTACTGATGTGTTTTCTTGAATGTGATTATGTCATCGGTGAATGTGAGAAAAGGGAGACGGCATATCCTTTCTTCATGGTTAATAAATGGACTGTCCTTGAACTTGAAAGTGCACTTTATCTCGATGAGAACTGTTTCGCCCCCAATTTCGACAGGGCCATCGGGGCTACAGCAAAGCCAAGGCTGCTGCAGCAGAAGATGGCTCTAAGCATTTCTCCAAAAATTTACAGTGAACAGATTGCTGAATAAGAGTGGAATGCATGTATAGCAAAACAAAGCAGCTACATACCTGGACAATGCGTGCTTCAAGTTTCTGTTCTAATGTCTGTCAAGCTGCACCTTCTGTCTCGATCTTTGTTAAACAGTAATGCGTGATAGTTACTTCAAGTACTAAAAATTTGGTGTGTAAATGGGCTTCTCTAATGGAAATAATCAAGACTCGCAACAGACTGCAATACTCTAACATCATTTTCATTTTACCAGGTTCTCATGCATTCAGGAAACCAAACGTAACGCATTGCAGCACTTGCGTAGGTGGTGGCCTTTGATAGCTGCTGGGCAGCCTTTTGAAGTCCGGCGTCGCATTTTCTTGTGACAACTGTGTGGGCTTTAGACCCGCTGATCCACAGCGTGCGCTCCACATGCCATCTAGAAAAGGAAAAATGTGCAATGTTGGCTGTCTGATATTCATGCTGTGTGCAAGTTCTCTGGTAGAATCCACAATACCGTG
Source organism: Dermacentor variabilis (assembly GCF_050947875.1). Taxonomy (NCBI): domain Eukaryota; kingdom Metazoa; phylum Arthropoda; class Arachnida; order Ixodida; family Ixodidae; genus Dermacentor; species Dermacentor variabilis. The sequence goes on along the minus strand of NC_134569.1, from coordinate 188,634,607 downwards.
CACAGTTCACCTGGCCCCGAGTAAGAATAGGCAGGTCAGCAACACTCCCGTGGAAAAGTATCTTCTGCTTGTATTTTTCTTTCTGGTCGGAACTCAGTTCAGACAAAAAGTCCTTTGGTTGCGTGTCCTTATGATCTATAATTTCCAGGTGATGGTAGACAGACCTGGTCAACATTGGAGCCAACAGGTCTTCCAGGAGCTCTTTCAACAGCTTTTGAAGCCCTCTCAACATCATCTAGGACTTCTTAGCAGATCAATTTGTCTGCGTGTTGCGTCGTGAGCGCTAGCACTTCTTGTAGTGAGCATGTTATCTCTGGATACTCGAGCAGTATAGTGCTTGAGGCAGGCTTCACATCTAGGTAACTGGATTTCTGACCTGTTTTAAGAATGCGAAGATGAAATGACGTCACACTGTCTACAAATTAAGTGTTCAGAACATACTGTGGGCTGAATGTGCCAATCTAATGAGAGGACTAACTACATAAAAGTTGACTATTCGACAAATACCTGTGACCAACACTACACAAATGTGGTTAGGGGAAAATGAGAAACTTTTTGAAACAGGCTGTCACAGCGAACTCACTAGGGAACAAGTCCATCACGTCCTCTGATGAAAGCTTCAGTGTTGAGGCTGGCTTGAGCAGGACTTCTCTTCATGAGTTGATGAAAAAGCACACAGCAGCAGCGTGCTTGCAGTGCTCCTGGATACCAGCCTTGCAAGTACACTTGCCATGGCAAATCTTAAGCTGGCGCTTTAAGGGGCGTGACCATGCAAGCTGTAAAAAATATTACGAAGTGCAGTTATGACTGTATACCCGCGTGCTGTGAATTCGAAAGCATTTGTGCCTCATTGTGGCCTAAAAGTTACCTATACTTGTTTGCTAACTGGTACTAGTCTCAAAGGCCTTGATGTTGAAGATCTTTGCCATAAAGGCCTCAGGTTGGAGCCTTTAGGTCAATGGCATTTAGCCTGAATGTCTTCACCTAAAGGCCCAACACCTTTGCAGTGAAGACCTTTCGGGCAAACGCATTTGACCTTAAGGGCTTCACCCTTAAGCAATTTGACTCAAAGGCCTTCCTCAGACACCATGGGGTGTCTATGGCCCGTATTCAGAAACAGTACTTAAGTAGGGCGTCAATAAGTGCAGGAAAAGTAAAAGTTTTAGGAAGGTTTAGGCGAGTACTTCAAAAACGACACTTAAATATCACTTTCGAAAGTAACACTTTTCGAGTCAAGTATGTCGTCCGGCGTCGAGGGTACGTAAATATTTTATGCCCAGGTTGTGTCCCCTATTGTAACGTATTTATTTATTTATTTTAAATACTTTCAAGGCCCGTAGGCGCTACAGAAAGGAGTGGTACATATACATAGAAAAAAAAATGCAGATGAAAGAATAAAACATTTGTTAGATGGCATGGAAAACAGCAGTCTTGAACCCCGATGAGTCTATAATAGTAGCGACCGATGCGGGGAGGTGGTTCGTTATTGCAGGTGCGAGGTAAAAAAAAGAGTAATAGTACGCGTTCGTGCGACAAGATGGCACGAAAACTTTATGAAGGTGATCGCTGCGGGATGAAAAGTAGGAAGGACGAGTAAGAAGTTTTGCTTTTAATACCGGGTGGTGGTAAATCTTGTGGAAAAGGCAGAGGCGACTGTATGCACGACGTACTGAAAGTTCCGGTATGTTAAGGGTTTGCTTCATGAGTGTTACGCTAGCATGACGAGAGTAATTAGAATAAAGTGGCACGCGCGGTTCTGAATGGCTTCGAGGGAGAGGGTTAGTGATATTTGAGGGGGATCCCAGATGGCCGAGGCATACTCTAATTTTGATCGAACGAGTGTTTTGTAAAGCGTCAGTTTTAAAGATGCAGGAACGGCGTAGAAGTTTCTGCATAGGTAGCCTAGCATGCGATTAGCGTTAGAAGTTATAAATTCAACATGCTTGTGCCATGATAGATCGTGAGTGATGTAAAGGCCGAGATAGTTGTAAAAATTAACTTGACTGAGAGGAGCACTATTCAGAAAATACATGCGTGTGTCAGTATTGTTAGAGCGGCATGATATGCGCATATGTTTAATTTATTTACGTTTAGTTTCATGTTCCACGCGTTGCACCATTTAGATAAATTGTTAAGGTCTTCTTGTAGTTTAGTGGAATCGGCGGGGTCACTAATCCTATGATATATTACGCAGTCATCAGCAAATAGGTTAATTGAAGACGATTTCACGCAATCAGGGAGATCGTTAATATAAATTAGAAAGAGCAGAGGCCCGAGGACGGATCCCTGCGGGACCCCTGATGTAACTGATGAAAAAGCAGAGGAAGCGTTATTGGCAGTTACGTACTGAGTTCGATTGGAAAGGAAGTCCTTAATCCAGGCTAATACTAAAGGATCAATGTTAAGCTGATCGAGTTTAAGGTTTAGTAGATCGTGTGTTAGATGTATCAAAGGCCTTGACAGTGAAGGTATTGACAGTGAAGCCCAAGGAAAAAAGCACTAGCGTCAACACCTGCTACTGACTGAAAATCGGAACTACTAGATCGCGCTGACGACACTGCTGCAGGGACAAACGAGCTGGCTACGAGCTTTTTCATTGCAAGTTTCGACTGCTTGAATGCGCTACTGGCATCTGTGGTTTTAAGTGCGCAGTTTGTGGTGTTCGCATCACAGCGTGAGAAGGTGAGCGGGATTTTGGCCTTGCCATGAAGTTGGCTGCTGTGTGCTCGGACTACGGCGATGTTGCGGAAGGGTGGAGCTCGCCGCGTGTAAGCAGCAAAGCAACGGTCAGGCCGCTTGTGATAAACATCCTTGCTGCGTGCACTACAAGAGTACTGGAAACGAACAAACCACCCTAAATGATATTTTTGCAGCCATGAACATATCCCAGAGGGACATCTGAAAACGAAACTTGCGCCCATGGCGACTGAAGCAACAGAAAAGTTGATGGGGACATGTGCGTAGTCACTCTGCAGTTTATATCATGAACTGCAGATCAACAGCACAAATAATACTGCCATATCATACGATGGCTCCTGGATGACACGGGGCCACTAGTCCCATATAGGCGTTGGGACAGTGATAGAGCTGTTCACTGGCTTTGTCCTCGATTTTGTTGTGCTCAGCAACTTTTCTGCTGGGTGCGCACGAGCACCGAAGAATGATAACCCGACCTACCAGGCCTGGAAGGAAGACCATGTATGCCAGAAAAACACCGATAAGAAAGCTGGTGAGATGGAAGTTGAGGCTGCATTGATCCTTGTTCAACGGTCACTGCAAAGCATGGGCTGCGGTAGACAACTTTGTTATCAGATGGCGACAGCCGCATTTTTCTTGCCATAAAAGAAGCCCAAGTATACGGGTTCATACCAGTTAAGAAAGAAGACTGTGTGAACCACGTCCACAAGAGAATGGGCACGGCACTGCACACTCTGATTTCAAAACAAATGACCTCTGAGACCAAGAACCTTGGTGGCAACTAACTGGTGACTTAATTGCCAAGCTGAGTAGCTACTATGGCTGGGCCTTGAAGTCCCATAAAGGTGATGTAAAGGCCATGCACAGAGCAGTCGTGGTCACATACTACCACATTACTTCAAATGATGTGACGTCAAATCCCACTCTGTCCAGGAGGCCCAAACTCATGGTGCCGCCAAAATGCCGTGAAGGCCAAAGGGGAGCCAACTCCAAAGCACCGCTACAATCTGCCACCCCATGCATGTGAGGCGCTTCTTCCTTAGTATGAACATTTGTCTGATGAACTACTTCTAGGATGCACAAGAGGAAAAACCCAGACTAACAGTCAGTCTCTTCATTCAATGATGTAGAACCTTGCCCCAAAGGAAAAGCATGCGTCACTGTTTGCTGTGCAAGCGGCAGTGGCAGAGGCTGCCATGAAGTTCGATGCAAGAAATGAAAAAGCCTCCACAGCGATACTTAACTGTAGCTAAGCTCTGGCCACCAGATGACCAAGCGCATGATGGAAAAACATCACCGCCGAGCTAAAGCATGTGCACGCAAGCATGCATCTGCTGAAAATTTGCAGCAGGTGTTCAGAAGGCATCATCGTAGTGACTCTAGCCAGACTGACTATATTCCTGGAGGCTACTAATGCAACAGCACTTCTAAATATTCAAATATTTTGTAATGTTCTGTAACCAAAATAAGTTCATTTTGTTTTTCAAATTTTCTCAGAATCTTCTTTTTTGGTGTTTTTTAAGCTTGCCAAGATGCTATCTTGGTCTTCAGGGCAGATAGAACCGTAATTCTAACAACGGCATGTAGCTACATGTGTGTACTACACAATGTTAGGAGCAGATTTTTTTATTTCGCTTCTGTACATTTTTAAATTGGGCTACTAATTGGACCACATGATAGTCATGTCTGGAGATTGGACTTCGAATTGCTGTAAAATTGGTAATACCTGCAATGTAAAAAAAGTAGTCCTACAATAGAAGAGTTGCATAAATGCCAGCAACACTGTAAAAAGCTCTGAAGTGTTCAATCAACACTGTGCAGCGCTGCTATTGTGCATGAAAACACTACAAAAAAAACGCAATGCATATATGCGGATGCGATAGGGATATGCAAGTTAGTTCTTTGTTCTGTGGCTTGATCTTGACGTGCACAATCGTCTGCGCAGCATTTTGTGTTCCCCGTTTGTGCAATCGCTCCCAACAATGTCGCACCATTCAGGGAAGGTAATTTTCCCCATCACTGGATGGAAGAGCGACCTTGCCGTATTACCTCCGCTGTCAGATCGGAGCGTACACGAATTTTATGCAGGACCATCAGGAACGAAACGAAGCTACGAACGAAGCTAGAACTTTCACGTGGAATCGTACGTCGATGTGTGTGCACTGATGACCGAAGTCACCCAAAACAGGTAAATATTTGTGCAACTGTATCGCATGTAAACGGGTGATAGTTGCAACCGTTGACGCTCTGTGATGAAAGTGCTTTGCTGTTGTGTGAATGTTAAAAAATCTTCATGACTTTAAGCTTAGGTTTAAGAAAACAAATTATAGATGAGTTGGTGCCATAGTTTATTCTCTTGTCTGAAGTCATGGATGGAGGAGCTTAGCACTCTATTTATTTCCAGCGTCAGGCTCATCTTCTTGAAGGCACCATGCTACCGAAGAGAAAAGAATGCGCCCCTGTATTCCGTGATGATAGCATTGGACACAACATGCATCATCGATGGAAGATGCGACTGCCCAGCAGGAAAGCTCGCCTGCAACCACATGATCGATGTTTTGAGGCCTGTCATGCTCCTACAGTCAAAGGGTTTCTCTGAGGTGCCGGACCAGCTCTTGTGCACGGATTTGCCTCAGCAGTGGAGGATTCCCCACAGAAGCGCGATCAGAGGATGCCCGCTTCAATCCGTGGACTGGCGCAAAGTGAAAGAAGGCGGGACTAGCGCGCCAAAGTTTGCCTTGCCAAAGGAGCGCCGTGTATGCCGTAGAAATCGGCAGGAGCAAAAGTTTGCTCAAGAACTGCTTTCGTTTGACCCGGATAATGACTTCGCGAAAGCGCTCCTGCTAACCGATGAAGGCAAGACCGTGCAGTCCAGGTTCGGGCTGGGGTCCTCATTGGCGCCACAGAGCTACCAGCAGTCCCTGCTGCCACACGGTTTCACCGTTTTTCTTTCTGGCTTACAACCAGCAAACGAAGAAAATCCTTGGGAGAGCATCCTGACTCTCACTTTTCTCGAAAGCGGCACAGCCTGGAATCCTCCAGCACAACTTGGGACAAACAGTGTTATGCAGATCAGAGGCTGGTCAATGTTTCTTGCAAGGAATTATTATGAATCTCTCGATTGTTGTGTGTTGGTGCCAAATCCTTGTGCGAATTATGTTTAGCCATGGTTTTGATGCTATAGGCGGAGTCATCACATTTAATATTTTAATTGCCTTGGACCGGCGTTTGGCAGCACATAGATGCGCACATTCATATAGTAGTTTCCTGTCACTAGGTTGTATCAGACAGATGTAATATTTTGTATTTTTAGCAACACCACAAATATTAAGATGTACATCTTTTTATCCGTTGGACCTTTGTGTGCACTGAGCATGAGAAACATGCAATGTTTTTAATTTTCATATCTGTCTGACATTTATTTCATGCATCAGGAGATATGCGTGACACCATTGGCAGCTGAAGCGCTTGAAAAGGACAGGCGCCAGCAGGCAAAAAGTGCAACATGGCAGCAGGAACGCCGGCTTTGTGTCACATCCTCCAAGTTTAGTGCGGTCCTAAATAGGAAGGAGTGGACTGTAAAGGGCCTGCAGAACCTCACAGCTGCCAGAGACCTTTCTAGAGTTGCTGCAGTCAAGTTAGTATTTTCTTTTTATCCTTGTAAATACATGAACAAAGTATATATGCCACAGAGTGGCATTAGCGTATCCAAAAATTGTACTAAACATTGTAGGGTAACTAACATTGCACTAAGTTTATTTCCGTTACATTTTTTCAGTTATGCCATCAAGATGGAATCACTAGCTGCTCAGCGCTACGAGGATGCTCTACGCCATCTGGGCCACGCTCCTACAGTTAGCACCTGTGGATTGCTGGTTAACTCAGCCTTTCCTTGGTTGGGTGCATCGCCTGACAGGATTGTGTACTACCCCACAGAACAATCCTATGGTGTAGTGGAGACCAAGTGTCCCTACTCTCTACGTGACCACAAGGCATCTGCCCTTCTAAACACTGATTTGTTGCATGATCAGGGATGGTGTACCAGAGCTTAAGAGGGACCACCAGTATTATCATCAACTGCTTGGGCAGATGGGTGTATCACAGTTGCACTGGGGTGACTTTTTGGTCTATGGAGATTTTATTTTGATTGAACGAATAAGATTTAATGAGAATGAATGGAAAAGTGCCACAGAGGTGCTCGACAACTTTTACATTGACACACTGCTGCCGTATCTGTTGAGCACTGTAATCTGATCTGATACAGAAAACAACATGATCCCGAACATCACAGAGGAACATCTATTCTCCTCGAGTTGCCCTTTGATACAATATGTGATGTTCCTCTCGACTATATGCATGCTGTCCTTGGTGTTGTGAGAAAGCTCCTTTCCTTATGGGTATCAGAACCTTTGAACGTTCGGCTCGGTCCAGTTTCTCGTCTCAGGTTCACTGAACAAAGCAGTACTTTGCATCGACATATTCCAAGGAAGCCACGGGGACTTGATGAGCTAGATCTTTGGAAGGCGGTTAACTGCCAGCTTCTTTTGTTCTACACAGCACTGTTCTACTCAACCTCATTCTTCCAGATTACCTCTATGAAAATTTTTTCCTTCTTCATGCTGCACTTTCAGTTCTCGCCAGCAAGAAGTTATGTGCTTGTTATGCTGACTATGCAAAAGATCTTTTCAAGCATTTTGTAAATACTTTTGCTAATTTCTATGGAAAATATGATGTCTTTCAATGTTGACTGCCTGTTGCACCTGCCTGACAATATAAAGTATCTTGGTGCACTGGATTACTTCAGTGCATTCCCTTTTGAAAACAACATGCGGCAACTGAAAAAGCAGCTTCGCAAGCATGGCAAACCCTTGCAGCAACTTGGAAAGTGGCTGTCTGAAGCATGGTTAAGCAGTGTCAGAGAGCCTCGCAAGGAAGGCAGCGCTGCAACACCCGGTTGCCATCATGGAAATGGTCCACTTCCTTCCATGTGCTGTGTGCCGTGCTTTCAAACTGTGAAATGCTCAATTTCACGCTGAGCTTGGACAGGCAAGACAATTGCTATATGCTGGATGAGCATATTATTATTATTATTATTATTATTATTATTATTATAAGAAACATTGCCTGCTTAAAGTCAACTCAGGAGCTCTGTATCATCGATCAAGAGTTTCTTCGAAAGGCAGACCTTTACACAGTGCCTTTTCAGTCTTCGAGGCTGGGCCTATACATTGTTTCAGAACTGAAAGTGTGGCCTCCGCATAATGCTCGAAAAATGGTCAGGCTTTCATGGAAGAACCAGTTTGTGGTCGTTCCGGAGCTGCAGTCAATCTAACTTGTGTTCATCTACACCATGTAGCCGACTACAGCTTGATGTCAGCTATCGGCCAATAGCAGCCGTTTGGGGCAATTACGAAATAGTGTGGCCAATGACAAAATACAGCATCTAGAAGAGAGTGAGGACAGGGCCTTCTGTTGAAGAGAAAGCGTTTGAGAGAAAGGTGACTTCGTGATCTGTATGTGAGCTCCACACACCGTGCACGACAGCAAAACTTAGCAGAGATGTTCACAGCAGCATATGCTACCCGCGGACTAGGTTATTTCACCAAGTCCGAGGGGTGGTTCAGGGCCCCTTTAAGCACATGGAAGCAAACATTCAGAGCCAGCATGATAGGCAGCAATGTATGCATATTTGCATTCTATAGTCACATGTGATAAAATTGAAAATCTTTATATTACCTGCTGAGATTGTAAATGTGGCATTTAATACAAGTAATACTTTGGGATCTCCTAAACATGATTACTGGCTTGTAAATGCCTAAACATCCAGCACAGCTGTGTAATTGAGCCTTTACCTTACCATCAAGGTCTGTAATTACTAAAGAAATCCTAAAATTAGCAGCTCTGAAACCTAGGCTTATTTGGGGCAAATATTTTAAATATGCACATTCTATTGGAATGTCAGGCGATTGTAAGTTCACACTATTCACACTAAACAAACTATTCTCATGGAATAGTGTGTTTGCAGTCTTTTGCTTCGTAAATTGGGAACTTGTTCCACTGAAGAAATATTCATGTTTATTTTTGTTCTGGAGTGGCTGTTTCAGGCAGGTAATTTTTGAGCTCACAGTCAGGTTTGTTAATTTATTATGTATCTTTCCTAATACAAAATAGCAAGTGTTTTGCTGTAATATAGCGGTGACACCATTGAGATTTTGTTACTGGTTATAGTTTTTGAACTTGTTCAAGCATGTGTTTTTTCAGATGCATTATGCCATTGTTGAATTCACCAAAACTAAAGAAGTGGAAGTTGTTCCTACAAGTCGGATCTTCGACGACAAGTGTTGGTGGCCAGCTCATGTGAAGCCCGAAAAGCTTACTTCAATGGTGAAAAAATCACACCCGGTGGAATCAACGTGGAAACAGTTTGACATTTCTGTCAAAGGGTTATTTGGTAGGTGCCATGTTAAGGTATGGTGATTTTCTTACAAAATGAGAGTGAGAACTTGAACAATGCACTGTTATTTCTTGTTCAGCTACATACAACCATGCACATAAAAAGCTGAATAAAATTCAGTTCACAACGGACCTGAGCAGTGACCCTGACATAGTTCAGAAAAGACGTCGCAGAGCACCATTTATATACACAGACTCGGATGACAGTGACTCACAACTTTCTCTAAGCTCTGTGAAACAGCTGCAAGTCTCAGAGGTTCCAGAACATCTTTCGCAGAGTGAGTTAAATGTGGTCACTACAGCTTTGTAACACAGCAAAATATAGCTGCTGTAATTAAAATATAACGATCACTTTATTCATATGATGGTGCCCCTTTAAAGCTTTCTTGTAGTTTATGATTGCTTGCTCTGTCTAACATCTGTGAATGTGTCCCATGTTTTTTCCATCTGTGCAAGAGAGCTGTGTGGGTACAACAGTGCCATTCAGGTTCTATGAGCCAAATCCAGTACCTGTGTAATTGTTATTACTGTAGTGCTTGTGCACTTTGTAAGTGCTCTTATCAGTAAGAGTAGGTTGTCATTAAGGGGGGACATGGCATCTGGAGGTTTCTTAATTTATTTATTAAGCAGATTCAACCTAAATGCACAGATACATGTATTCTCTTGTGCTGATTTTAAAAATGCAATTATTTTTTGTGGCTTAAGTAATTAATGAGATAACTAAATGTTCATTAGCATGTTTTGGTGAAACGATAGATAAAGATATACAGGCCAGAAAGTTATACATTCTGCTTTCCACTTGTGCAGTAAATATAAGGATTGCAGTGCTGCAAGCAGTTTTCCAATCCAACAACAAATCGCAACTTAGCAGCTCATTGAAGTGTTTACAGCACAGCTACTAAAAGAAAGCAAACAAAAAATTATGGAGGTAGACAAATAAGAATGCTTGCAGCACTTCAAGCTTTATTCATTTAGCTGCCTGTAGCAAAAAAAATTACAGCTGCAGCTGTTCTACAGATCGAGATAGTGTTGCTCTGAAGGGCAAGGTGAGTAAAAAGCTTGTTTTGAGAAAATCAAGAAAAACGAAAACAGCTCGATTTATTCAATTATATTGTAAAATCTTTACGCGTTACCAGCTGTAACTGGTTAGTATCCCTCTGGCATATAGTTTGAGAATTGTTGCCTGTGCGGCGTTTTTTGTGGGCTTGATGCATGTTTTCAGCTGATGCACGCTTTCGAGCTGAAGCTTAATTTCAATTGCTGCTGATCATTTTTCAGCCATGTAATCACTGCATAATGAGCAGGGGTTGAGGCTTTGATGTTCCCTGCATTAAACTTCAGCACTGCCTTCGCCACAGCTGCCTTTATGGTGAAAAGAGGCATGGCGATGTTTTGGTGCAAGAGACCAGATAACCGAGTGGAAGCTCTCGTTGCTGTTTTGGGTCTCTCCCCTCTGGCACCTCTCAAGCAACTTCTTGTCGCTCAAACGCTCGTAAATAGGCAGCAATGCCTGGCAAACATGAAGGGGCAGGTTGCGAGGATGCTTTGGTGCTGGCTCGCCCCTAGCCTCTGCGGCATTTTGACAGCACCACAAGTTGGGGCCTCTTGGGCAAAATGTGTGGTTTGATTCAGTCATTGGAGGCGATATGATAGTAATACTCCTGCCACACGGGCACAGAAAATGACATTAACTGGCTAATGCCTTAAACTTTAATGTCATTTGCGGGGTGCCACACGGACATGCTTAATGGCATTAAAGCTTAATGCCATTCGCGACATAGTGCGTTCTCATAACTCACTTTGCCGTCAAATGCGTACTCTCATTCCCAATGTCTCAACATTCCAATGTGACTAAGCGAATTATCAGTGAAGAACAATTAATATATTATTCACTTTTGTTTAAAGAGAGATATTTTTCCCTGGCATAGTGCATTCTTAGAATTATTAAAGCTCACTTGGCCATCGAATGCGTACTCTCGTTTCCAATGTTCCTGCCGTGGCCATGGTGACCACATTTTGACGCTATTAAACAAAGTTGTATGTGAAAACAACTAATACATTGTTCACTTCTTTTCAATAAAAATAAAGAGCTCCTTTTTAGAGATCAGCAGGCAATTTTGCCGCTACGAAAAAGGTAGTTTTTTTATAGGCTTGTTTTAAATCCAGTCAAATCCAGGAAAAAGCAAAGCAAGAGCGCAATGTTCGAACACAATGTCCTCTTTAGCAACACGTTTCGTGTATTCGTTCACGGGTGGTTTTTTTTTTTGTGTGTGTGTGAAAATGGATGGAAACAAGGACCACGCCAACTGGACTGACAGCGAGACTGAAGCACTCATAAACTTATGGGAGGAAAACCTCGGCCAATTACGAAGCCACAAACGAAATGGAAAAGTGCACTAGGCCATAAGAGTAACCCTAGCAGAGCTAGGTATAACTAAAATGCAGGTGCATTCAAAGATAGAAAATCTGCAGTGGAAATACAGGTAATTTATTTCTTTGCAAACTTGCTTCATGTGTTTGCACTAACAACACATTGTGATCTGCCTGTCAATGCCAGTACAATGTGTATTTACCTTTTGTGTGCGTGTGCTAGTGTTTCGCTAGCTTTGAATCGTTTTGCTAAAGTGTGATAATCGCGAAAGCAAGTAGCAGCGCTTGCATTAACCATGCATGCCCGCACACTCTGCTTCGACGGTTATTATTATTATTGATTGTGTTATTGATGAATTCATTGTGTGACATGCTCCAACTACCCCAACAGCAAGCACTATTAGAGAATTTAGACATTAAGCCACCAGGTGATTCAAAACCACTAGAATATAGTGCCGTTTTAATGTTGGCGTGGGATTAATGACCGCAACAGCAAGCACTATTAGAGAATTTAGACGTTAAGCCACCAGTTGATTCAAAACCACTAAAATATAGTGCCGTTTTAATGTTGGTACGGGATTAATGAAATCTTGCAGTTGCAGGAACTATACCCAGAAGAAGACCACTGGCCAGGGAGGGATCCCATAGAAGTACTATTGGAAAATCCAGTTTCCTGGGATCCCTTCCATCAAACAAACTTGGAGTTGGTGGTGGAGTGCGGCTGCCAGGCACCAACTGTTAGCAAAGTGAGTGCACGGATAACTATGTCAATTTTTTACATACATGCACAGGAAAACTTCTCCAGAACGTTTCAATTTATGCAAAATTTGTGTTATTTTTACTTTTATGCTGACAAAGTTGTGTTCTCGGATGTCAGTGATTTCTGCTTTCACGACACTATGCAGATAATTCGAGGCATGGAAACCGGCACTTCCGTGCCTGCTGACGATGTGGCTAGCTTGTATGATATCGACTGGGTTACAACAGCTGATGAGCCACCCACAATATTGGAGCCACCAACAAGCTGCCCCTCATCACCGATGATAGCACTACACAGCAGTGAAGTGCTCAGCGCACCAGGACGGCAGCCAACAGGAGCAAAGCGCAAGTGCTGTGCTGCCAGCAGCGCTTCCAGTGAAATACGGGAACTTATATCAGAGCAGCGGGCTCTAAGAGCCATGTTGGAGCAATCCATTAAAGATGAGGAGTGCCACGAGCGGGAGCTTCGGTTGCAGGTAGATGCGAAAAGAGAGCAAGAGCTCATCAACATATTGAGGTCATTTTCCTCATTTAAAAAATAACAGGTGCAGAGATGTATTTTTTTAAACTGCAGTGCAATGAAATGTGATATCTTTTTTAGTAAAGTGTCATAATTCTCATTTTTAAACTGTGTGTGAAATAAAATTGTGATATTTTTTATTGGTGTGATGTTTGTTAGTGATTTCATTTGCACATACAAAACAAACATGGTGCAACATTCATCACAGTAATGAATCATTGACTTCATGTTCTGTGGATGAATAAGTGCATAAAAACAAGACAATAGAAATACAGCTAGAACATTGTTTATTGCAGAACACAAGATGGCATAGAAAGGCATTTAGAGAAATTCATTCTAGCCTGGCAGGAGAAGAAGGATTCATGATAGGGTCATCTTCTAGAAACGCAGCATTATGCAATTGTTCACCGATTTTATTTAAAGAAACATTTTGCTAGAGCAGCCCGAACAGCACGTTCATTGCTGGCTTGAGCTTGTGTGGTGTGCTGCGGCTGCTCATACAGTACATCTGTCGCAGCTCGTTCATTCTCCCACTGCAATTCTATGCGGTCTCTTAACCCCTCACAAACATTGTGGAGCACACAGCATGCATTGATCACCACTGTCGCTGTAGGAATGGTGCATTCCATGCACTTTAAGGTGAAGTGAAACCTAGCCTTCAAACGGCCAAAAGCGTTTTCAACAATCAGTCTTATTTTGGAAAGGTTGTAATTTAACGCACCCTCGGGTGTGCCAGGTGAAGCATTTGCGTATGGTTTCTGCAGATTTGCACTGAGGGCAAATGCCTGGTCGCAGAGAACGGTGGGCGGCACCTGCACTCCTTCAATCAGAGCTGTTGGCCCATTGAAAAGTTCGCTTTCAATGAGTGCGCACAAGCTTGAGCGGTTGTACACATACGAGTCATGGCACCGCCCTGGTGACCCAATGTTCACATAGCGGAAGCGATAGTGGTGGTCAATTAGTGCCAGTAGTATGATGCTATACCTGCAAGAGAAATGAGACAAATTTTAATGTTGTCCAGAGGATATTATATTAATTATTGAGGTTATTCAAGCAGACCGTGGAGTCAAAGTACCACTGCTCATTGTGGTGGCCTTGTGCACTCAGGATAGCGCCCTGCCGTCTTCTGCACAATCCCTGGATGGGCATGCTCCAAGCACCCAGCTCACTCCCAACAACTGCTGTGCAACCCGTCACAGCTCCTGCCGACCAAGCCACTCCACGTCGGCGACGATTTCCATCGCGTGTTTCTGTTGGAGATCGACCCGGTACGAGTGCCTTGTCACGTAAGTTCAGCAATGCACACGATTCGTCACCAGTGATCTCAAGCTTCCCTATTGCATGCGATTGTATAAACCGCTATCTGATGATCACATCTAGACTGCATAGGTGAAGCGCTGCAACAATGTTTTTTCTGTGGGTATCCTCAGGGACAAGCCAGCAACAGGAGTGGTACACACCATCGCGCAGGCCAGCTGCTGAAGATTTTCTGCCAGAAATTGCTGCTGGCTATCAACAGTAGTTAGACTTGGCAGCTGAAATCGAATCTGTATGTACATATTCCATTTTCTGCATGGTTGTTATCAAGAAAGAGTAATACAGTCAAACCCCGTTACAACGAACACCACATTAACAAACATTTCAGATTAACGAACTTTTAAGAAATCCCATGCCGACTGCTTATAGTTTCAATGTAAAAATATTTCACTACTACGAACTTCAGAATAACGAACATTTCAGAATAGCGATTGCTATTTAATTTCCGTGTCATCTTAACAACACCTCAGTACTGCGAACTCATATCCCGAAATGCGAGGATTCTTAGATTTCAGTGTATCCATCACGGCAGTCGGAGCTCTAAGCTAGCAGACGACGCAGCGCGAAGAGCGGGCGCCTTGCAACTTGCTTCCCGTAAAAACCTGAGATGGCACGGGAGGAAAAAGATGCAGGCGGGGACTTTTCTTTTTTTTTTCTTTCTTCGTTGCGGAGGCAACGACGCACCAGGTTTTGTGAGTGGACAGGTGGGGAGCATGGGCTCGTAAAACCTGAGACGGTGCGGCAGAAGGAAAAAAAAAAAGTAGTAATTGACGCTGAAGTGGGCCTTTTCTTTTTTCCTGTTGCGGGGACGACGACGCATCACATTTTTCTTGCTTGTTTTCGCAGTTGTTCGCATGCTGTCACCCATATCAGGCCTGTCCATCTTGTTTTTCTCCTGGTTATATTATTATGTTAGAAGTGCGTGCCGGCATTCGTGTTGCCATGAGCTCAACAACTCTAACCACGGCAAAGAAGCGAAAGCAGTTTTCTTTGAGCGAGAAAGTAGACATCCTTCGCGAGATAGAAGACGGGAAGAAACAATCCGTCGTGGCTAAAGAACGTGGAGCGGCGCGGTCGACGATCGCCACAATTCGCAAAGATAAAGATAAAATCATTAAGCACCAGCTAGAATCTCGGCTTACCCCATCAAGGAAGCGACTGCGGCTCGGCGATTTCCAGAATATTGACGCAGCAGTGCTGACTTGGTTTGACAACTATGTCCAGTGTGACGAGGCAACGTGGACCTCAGCGGAGCTTACCACTGATGACATACTGCAGAGCGTCCAGGGTACGGCAACTCAAGATGAGGAATGCAGCGACAACATGGACGATGACGTTACGGCAGCACCCGAAAGACCGCGACGAGTCCGTGTCGGCCACAGATGCGTTGGACTGCTTGCGAAAACTCCGCATATTTATAGCCAAAAGCGGCACAGCGACCGAAGGCGTGCATAAGAATGCGTCCGGACGTTCTGAAATCGTTTGCGCTGCAGAGTCTGTGCTGCACCCGTCAGAAGACGATCAAGGACTATTTCAAATAAATGTGCCTTGCCTGACGATCATGTGTGCATTGTGTCAGAAACGAGTTCAAGGAGGTACTGTTTCAAAGGTAGGACGTTTACGTTAGTGAAATGCTATTGTTATGGCTAATTTTTGGGCTTTCACTATAACGACCTTTCAGAATAACGAACATTGTCCTGCGGTCCCCTGAAGTTCGTTATACCGAGATTTCACTGTATAACAGTCAGTGCTATTCGACAAACAGGAACTGCAGCAGCTTAAAGATGTGGTGGGTGCGGTTGCGACAAGCTTCCAGCAAGAGGCAGAGACGATGCTGGGCCAATCAACTACCCTGCATCACCAGGCTGTTGCTACAGAGGCTCTGGCTGACTCGCAAGCATGCCAGGCCACAGCACTGGAGCGGATGGCAGCTATTCAAGCGAACACACTGGCCAACGAATCTATGTACCAGGCTCGTATTGTTGCTGCAGTGGAGCGGCTGGCTATTACAGGGCAGTTCATACTGCAGCAACTGCAGTGGCTGTCCACCGTCGCCCCTATCAGTGCTGATCCTCCAGCGAAATAGCATCACGGATATCTTATTTTGTTCCACTTCTGTCATTACGAGTTCTAAAGGTTCTTCTTAAATGTTACAATTGCCGTCCTACTTTATTAAGCGAGTCCAGACAACTGAAGTTTTGTGTGTAGACAAGGTTCTTTCAATTTTATTCATTTTGGTTTGCATCTTTTTATTTTGCTATATTATCCAAACCAGCTACTCCAGACAATTGTTTCATTTTGTGTGTAGGCAAGAAAATTTGCCTTTCATTCATTTCTGTTTGCATCACTTTGTTACGTTACATTACCCAAAACACCCACAATTACTTTGTGTACATTTCTTGTTACTACCCTTATTTTACATTGTTAATCCTGTCAGCTGTGATAGTCTCTGGGCAGTGTGCAACCAATAATAACTGCAATTTGTTATTTTAGCTCACTATATCATTTTCTTTCACAATGTTTGTTATCCTATCTCAGCCAAATACTCTGCGAGGTTATGGCAGTAGTGCATACATTTGGCCACAGCTTCTTGCTGTAGCCATTGCGTAGAGACAAGTTCTGCGGTGATTTTTTGTATAAGTAGCAAAGTCATCAAGAAGCACCATGTGATATCATATAATTTGGATACCAAGAATGCTCTCTGTCTCCATAATTCAGTCGAGCACATTTTGTAGCATTGTTATTAATTTCTACCAAGATTGTGCCGAAGATGACCACTGATGAAGAGGCTCAGTGCATCATAAATAGCCACAAGCAAGATTTTATTTTCAGTGTCGATTATTCATACCACACTAGGCAGCTGTGCTAGGTCCTCTAACAGCAGCTATTGCTACAATGGTATAACTCATATGCAAAAGGAAAACAGGACCAGAAACAACAGTCATAGTGCTGAAAGTTAAGGTGGAAGCTGTTCACAAGTTTATTCTGTTTCCTCATACAGAAACTAAAGGACCCCGATCAAAAGGTGCTTCCTTGCACCTGACTAAGCTCAGGGCCCCATACAACCTGAGCACAGGGGAAAGAGCACAGTACAGATGAAACTGTTCTGCACTCAAGGATACAAATTAAAAATGGAAAAATACAACAGTAATAAGCACTCAAAGAGCTAAAATAAAAAACAAAAAAGACAACAATACGAATTGCAATATAAGTGCAATATAAATTGCTACTGAACTGAACACTGCCGATGCTCTCACACAACGACAACATATGCATAAGCCGGACATTCTTGGAAAAAGCTGATGCCACCTTGACTGCTTCGTAAAGAAAAAGAGGGAATGAAAATAAATAAAAGAGCTAACGGCAAAACAACAGCCCCTTACAAATATGGTATTCAATTATATGCATGCCATATAAGTTATCACCGCTGTGGGGGCTCAGTGGTTATGGTGCTTGGCAGCTAATGTGGAAGGCGTGGGTTCGAATGTGCCCACAAAGATCGCATTTCGATGGAAGCGGAATGTTTCAGGCCCATGCACTGCACGAGATGTCAGTGCATGTTAAAAAGGATTTAGTGGAGCCTTTCAGTATGGCATCTCTCAAAGACTGAATTGTTTGCGTAAGTTCAACCCACCAATCTGAGCCAAACCATATATGCTATGGTGTATCGGAAAGAGCTGCAAAAAGATACGGAGTCATGGGCGCCGCCATGTTTGTTTACAAGCATGCAGCAGTGGTCCCGTGAAGTGGACCTACTCGTCGCGGTTCTTGTGCTGGCCGGCGAAACGGTTCCTTTCGGCGCCGTGGCCACGCCCCGTGACACAGACTAAAACTGCGGAGCTGCCTCCGGAAGTTTTTCGACACGCTGGACGTGACGACGGTCGGCCAATGAGAGGAGGCGAAAGGAACTGGTTCTCGAACGGAACCACAGTGGGATCAGGCCCCAGCCACATGTCTTTATAAACATTCTGGCTGATACTCTTCTTGCAATTGTTCCGATGAACAATAGGTGATTAATTTTAATTATATCTGAAACCACAGTCAATTTAAAAAGCAATTATATTTTTGAAATCAGCATGAAAAACTCTGTCCAGGTGACAATTTTTATTAAATTTAATAAAAAAATTAAAAATAAATGTTTCTAAACATCACTTCGCCCCTTAACTGCTTAACAAAAGCTTTGCTTCACGTAAATTCCAAAATGTGCATTGGATCTGCATAATCCTGTAAAGATCCTGTGAAGCAAAACCCCTCAAGGCAATGAAAAGTGCGAAAAGCTAAAGGGAAGAAGAGTGAAAGCCAATGGTACTAGTGTGAAAAGAGCAGTGCTGCCCTGAACATGCCAGTACTTCAAACATTTTCACACATCAAAATGCCTGTGACTTCAGAAACTATGCAGTGTATAATCTGAATCCTCAAATGTAAATACTAAATGTATTTTTCCTAACTTTACCACCAAATAGTTGATGTAGGCGCGCTCATGGTGCAAAGGAAAATGAGCATATAGCTTACTAGTGCTTTCGGTAAAAAAAATTGGCGATAGAGAAAGCAGGCATGGGATAAAAGGGTAAAAGATGATAGAGTGATGAAAGTCACGTGCTTGTCTCAGCCGGATGGACGGAGTTGGGCCCCACCATTGTTGGTATAAGCTATCCGACCGGCATTAAAGACAAGCCTGCCAGAACAAGAGCAAATCATTAGATGGGGGTTGTTAAAAGAAAAGAGGTACTAAAACTAGGGATCAACACAAGGGAAATGATTCAGAGAGCAGTTGGTAAATGGCGAGTGCAAAATTTGTATGCAGCACAAAGGTTTTGATGCACACAAGTTGTCTAAATTTGGCCCTCTTTTGTGGTTGTTTACCAATGCCACATAACCTGCTGATAAGAGTTCATTTCGTAGCAATGTGATTAATGAGAGGACAGGTAATGAAATAATGAGTTTCATCGTGGCATGGTCGGACACAAATGCATGTGTTGGTGGGGATGAATGCGAAATAATGTAGGGGAGTGGCAGTGTCCAGTCATGAGGTGAGTAAGTAGTTTGCGAGGGGAAAGCCAGGGAGGTATTTTGTAAACACTTTTAATCCATTCAAATAACAATGTATAGGTATTCTTTATTTAGCAATATCAATGCCACTGAGCTTAAGAAACTTAGAAAAATCTTGTTCTAATAGATTTCTTGGAGAAACAGTGATCTCAATTTTCTCAGTGGTCGATGCAGCTGAGGCAACTTCAGCAAGCTCATTCCCAGGGTTGCCTTTGTGACTGGGGACATGGAAGAGGCAAGCCCATAGTAACTTCTTCAGCATGTGAACATGTGTGCCTGTTGTAGCCACGACAATGATATCAACAGAGAGAGGTAGTTGGAATATAAATGGATAAGATGTCTTGTGGGTATAACAGCAAGTAGAGTGCCACTGTGAAGATGGTAACCTTGGCACAATAGGGGCTTGTTGCACTGAGCTTATATTTCTGTACGCACAAAATGTGTACACCTGGTACACCTCTGTGAAAAAACTTCACTGCTGCTGGGAGCTTGACATCGATGTTAGTGTCTGTGCACATGCAACCATCAACGCTCCTGTTGAGAAGCCACTCTAGTGAGGTGACTCCAGTTCGAGTCAACTTTTCGTGTCAGCCGTTGGAGTCAATAGTTTGGCTTGACAATCATGAGTGCCAGGATCTACTCTACGTCATCTCCAGTTGTTGCCCATCCTCATTGTTACTCATCATTGTTGCTGAAGCCAAACCAAGAAAAAGCCGGCTGTGTGTAACACTGCAATTATGCAGCAGCTGAACTCAAAAAGAAACCTACAAGACTGCCGTAAACCTTCTAGCATAACGACGTGCTCGATGGTACATGAAGAAATCAGAACGTGTGACGGTGTGCTACACCTGTGGTAGAGAGAAACCAAAAACCATCTACCGTATTTATTTGCATAATGATCGCACTCGCGTAATGATTGCACCCCGAACTTGACACAGCAATGTATTGTTTGCCAAGTCTAGCTGATGATGATCGTGCTTACTATCTGTCGAATGCTGTGCAAACGACTCTTCAAAACTTACAGAGCGGACTACACGCACCAAACAGATTCTTAAGGAGATGCCCCATTTCATTCCCTTCCGTCAGTTTCTGCACTTGAAAAAAAAAAAAAAAAGATCACCAACCAAACTTGCCTTGGCTTTATTATTTCTTCACTTTATAATGGTTGCCAATTTAACAATCTCATTCATTACTGATACAGAAGAAGCTGTTTCAATGCACGTAATGTACTCACGAGAAAAAAAAAATCTCGTTTGGCTTGCTCTGTCAGTCGCCATTTTTCTTTTGATGTCCCGCACTGTTACAGTGGCAGCCACCTGTTGGTTGACGTGTTGTCATCCCGCAGCAAACGTGTTCCGACGTGTTTCCACGGACACCGCGTTTTCGCCATTTTTCAAGGCGGCCATGTGCTTTGCGACTGTTTGTCTGTGTTGGTGCTGTTTCACCATGGGACGATATGCGAGTTTTACGGGCGCGTTTAAGCTTAACGCTGTTGACTACGCGTTGGAGCATGGCAACCGTGCTACTGGCAGGCATTTTGGCATTGATGAAATCCAAATACAGTATTGGAAAAAACAGCATGAGCACATGATGGCTACTGACAGGACGCGCCGGGCTTTCTGCAGACCCGAAACGGGCAAGTTCCCTCATGTTGAGGAGGTCGTCCTTGAATACATGAAGGACCTGCACAAAGATGGTTGTGCAGTATCATTGGAAATGATACAGATGCAATCGAACCCGGATATACCGGACCCGCATATTTCAAATTATTGGCTGTATCGAACACACAGATTACCCCCTTGAAAATACTATGTAAAAGTATAGGACAACTGCGTAGTACATCGAATTCCATTTTCGCCGGACATTCGATATATCGAACGCCACGCCGCACCACTGGAAGGTGCGCTTTTCTCAAAGACATTTATGTCCAGTCCTCAGGGGAGAACATTTCCGCAGAGTTAGCCCGCAGGCTCCTCCTCTGCGCATGCACGGCCGTCACCAAGCGACGGAGACGCATAGCCTTTCCCCGTTCTTGCGCCCCACCAGTGCGAACTCTCTCACCCCTCCTGTACCGCCGGCGTGTGCATTGGGCAAGGCCCTTGGAGCTCAGCGAAGAGAGTGCGCGGCATGGAGACACGCGGCGATGTTTCCAAGCCACGCTTCCTGGGGAATGGAAGCGAGAGAAAACTGGTTGTAAGTGAGGGGTCTGGCACGGCCGCTCGTGGGCCAGGGAAGACGAAAGAGCCAGAGAGGGCTAAAAAAACGAAGCATAGCGAAGCGGCGATTGTGCCCACAGCGCCTTCGACGGCATATTCCGCCGATCTTTATCTCTGCTCTATTCTTTCTTTTCCCTTTGTCGTTCCTTCGCAGCCCCGTTGACTGCCGCTCAGCTAGGCTAGGCTTTGCTCGGACCACTCCATCTGCGCCTCGCGCATTTTTCTTGTGTGCGCCTGTGTTTCAACGTGCCGTGTGTAGCGTGTATGACTGCAGTCATCTGGTGAGCTATGGCATCCGCGGACTTAAAAAAAGAGGAAGAATCTTGACTTTGCAAGAAAGCTTGAGGTATTTCTGGCGTGTCGAGAACGGAGAAAAGAAGTCCTCCATGGCAGACGCATTAGGCATTCTGCGGAGTACTTTAAGTACATTAAAAAAACAAGCAGGGCATCAAGCTTAAAGCAGGTGAGGAAAGTCGCTCTGGAGCGCGTCGTGTACGCCCTGCTGCTTTTGACAAAGTGGAGAAGGCACTCTATACAGTGGAACCCCGTTCATACGTTTTTCACCGGACCGAGGAAAAAAAACGTAACAGCCGGGAAAACGCAACAGTGAGGAAAGCTCCGAAAATGAATGAAACAAGTGCAGGTTCAACTACAGACAATTTATTTCCACAGAGAGCGTTTAGAATTTTAAAAAGTCTAGAATGGTTACTTGCCGTTTCTTTCGCTCGCTGGAAATCACCACACGTTTCTCAATAGCCTGGAAGGCCGCATTGCTGTCAGCGTCGCTGTGAGGTGCAACGTATCTGCGGAGGAGGTCCAGAGCCGCGACGGCTTCTCCAAAGCTAGGACTTGGCGACTCCCTGGCATCATGCGGCTCGTGCTCCTCGTCGTCACCGCGCCACGGCAATGGCAACGGACGAAGGAATATCCGCGGGAAATTTTGCCCTCTTTGGCGTAATCATGCTAATGTGCTAACGATTGTTTAGTATTGCTGCGGAGCGCGCGTGTCCGAGCAGCCCAGTTGCGCGCAGCGCGGCGTGGTTTCGCGAGAAATGTAAACAAGAGAGGAGAGCTGGCCCGATAGGCGGAGCAACACCATGAGCAACGCCAACTTCCGGCTTCCCTTTAGCTATAGCTTCACAAAGAGTGACGTCAGGGCCTCTCCTGAGTTTCTTTCCTCCGTGAGTCGACCCGTCCAACAAACCATGCGGTGACCGTAATCACAGTGATAGTGAGAGCATTTTTTCACATATGGCCATCTATTGGCGGCCTCTCGAACTGGCGTGCGGCTTCTTGCAGCCAGTTCCATAGTCAAGCCCGGCCAAGCCTGGTCAAAACTCCTCAAAAACCAAAATGGTGGTTGGAGCGCGTTGCCTACTTTAGCCCAGGCGGGTTCGGGTTGCGATGCATCATGCGGGAACGTTTTCACAGCTACTACGTAATAGCGGGGTTTCTTATACCTTGGATCCTATGGAAGCTATGCCGGGACCGGATGAAAACGACATAGCAGCCGGGAAAACGCAGCAGTGAGGAACGTAACAGCGGGGTTCTCTGTACGTGGTTTCTTGAAATCCGAGAGAAAAATATTCCCGTGGATGGCGTGATGTTAATCGAAAAGGCCAAATGGTTTGCTACAGCTCTTGGCGAAGAGAACTTTTGTGGTGGCACAGGGCAGCTGCAATGGTTTAAAAACCGCCACGGCATGGTAGGAAAGGCTATTTCAGGCGAAAGGGGGGCTGTCAGCAGCCAGGAGGTGCAGCAGTGGCTTTCTGAGGAGTGGCTGAAGATTAATGCAAAGTTTTCGCCTGCAGAAATCTTAAATGCAGACAAAACTGGTCTTTTTTGGCCAATGTTGCCAAATAAGACACTCGCTCTTCGTGGAACCTCATGTCACGGCGGTAAAATGAGCAAAGTGCGTGTGTCGGTGCTGCTTGCGGCCAACATGGACAGCTCGTGCAAGCTACGGCCATTCGTGATCAGCAAGAGCAAGTCACCGTGCTGCTTCAAGAACTGCAAACAACTTCCTGTCTGCTGCGGCTGTAATAGGAAGGCCTGGATGACACGTCAACTTTTTGAATTGTTGCAGGCTTGGGACGCTGAGTCGGGCAAGTCGGGCCACCGAGTTTGCCTTCTGGTAGACAACTTTTCGGCCCATCAAACAACTTGCCAGCTGCAGCACATCGAACTAAAGTTTCTCCCATCGAAGACGACAGAGAGACTGCAGCCCCTCGACCAGGGTATCATAAAGGCATTCAAGGTAGGCTATAGGAAGCGACTTATTCAACGGCTCCTCGTAAACCTCCGCATGGGAACCAATCTCAAGATTGACCTGCTCGGCGCGACCCAGATGATTACCGGCGCTTGGGGTGACGTGAAGCAGGCCACAGTAGCCAACTGTTTTGGCAAGGCAGGCCTTGAAGTGGCCGGAGATGAATTTCCAGAAGCTTTAGATGACGATAAGTGCTTCGAGGACGCGTTTCGCGGCTTGTTCAATTTTTCCAGCACCGTCCTGTCCGAAGTGACTGTTGAGGACCAAGTCTCATTAACGCTGACAGCGAAGTACAAGCGGTAGCCGATCTCGCTGATGAGAACATTGTGGCTGGAATAGCTGGCATTCAAGACGGCGATTCCAGCAACGACAAGGACAACTGTGTTTTCGAAGAAACGCGACCGTGCACAGCCACTGAACTGGCGCCAGCGTTCAGCCTGATTCAGCGCTGTTGCGGCGAAATGGAAGGCACTGGGCTCTTGCACCTGGACAGTTGCAAGAAGATTGAGACTAGTGTTTGACTTCATTTCCCAGAGGAAAAAGCAGGCCAAAATTAGCTAATTTTTTTTCCCGTGAAATAAAGCGCTTTCATATTGCGTGCACATGCTATATAATTCACGGCTGTTCCAAATGGCAAGCCACAATTTGTTATGATCGCGAGTGCTGTTTTAGCCTATATCTGTATATCGAATTTTCGCTATATAGAACTATTTTTCGATCCCCTTCGAATTCGATATATCTGGGTTCGACTCTACAGGCGTGTGCAATTGCCAGGAAGCTGGGAATCGTCGCAAAGGACTTCTGCACTAGCTCCGGTTGGACGACTTGCTTCATGCGACGAAATGGATTGTCACTGAGGCAGCAAACGTCATCGTGCCAGCCGCTCACATCCGCGTATGAAGAAAAGGTGGTAGACTTTCATCACTTCGTCACAAGGATCTGCGAGAAGAATGGGTTCCTCTTGTCGCAAATAGGGAATGCCGACCAAACTCCGTTGACCTTTGACATGCCCCAGAACACAACAGTCAACGAGATAGGTGCTCGGAGTGTCCTCGTGAAGACATCTGGTGCTGAGAAGCTGTGATGCACCGTAATGCTTGCAGTGACAGCAGACGGGCGGAGGCTTTCACCGTACATCATACTGAAAGAGAAGAATATTCCGAAGGGAAACTTTTCCCGTGGCATCCACATCTGTGCTCAACTAAAAGGGTGGATGACAGCGGAACTCATGGTCGACTGGATTAAGACTGTTTGGGGACGAAGACCAGGAGCACTTCTACTTCCTGTTTCTTGTGTTGGACAGTTTACGAGGCCATCTTGTGGATAGCGCTTGAGCTGAGCTTAACCCATATATGCCTAGTGTCCTATATGTAGGACACTGAAATTTTTCAAATAACTCGAAAATTTTTTTTTTGTCAAAAAGCTAGCGCCCCCTAGGGGGTGTTTCTGAGGCTATGGCCTTCTCGCGTGAGCTTCGACGAACGCCATGCCGAGAAAGAAAATGTAAGTAATATAAATTGAAATGATTTTTTATGTTTTCGAGATTTTTGTCAGTTATTCCTGAGTAATTGAATATGCTGTGAAAACAATGTCAATGTAGTATAGGCAACATTTTTTTGTTTACGATCTGTCAAACAGCGGTGTCCTATATGTAGGACGCTAGGCAGATCGGGGGTCGCTGTTGTGTCACTCTGGAATGCGCGATGCGTCGCGCGCGTAGCGTTGAAGTAGCATAGTAAAATACATATGGACGTATGGCAGAAACTTTTTTTTTTCCAATTGCAGTCAGAAGATTCCCTGCAGTTCATTTTACCGCAGAAGAGATCCGCAAACGCTCAACGACATTCTAAACCAGATTGACGCTGGGGAAGATGTACCGTCTACGGTGGCCATTCTTCCGCCCGAAAATCACGCGGCGGCAGTGACAGATGAAGAAAGCGGTGATGAAGAATGCACCAGCATGGACCATCTGCCGGGGAGCACTCTTCGTGCTGAAGTTCTGGACACTTGTTCAGAGTCAAGTGAGGACGAGAACGACCAGGAGCCACCAGCTAAGCAACAGAAACGACGTGTCAAGTGGGATAAACGCGATTTGAACGCGAGTTTCCCAACTCGCCACTCGTGTGATTCAGACTCCGCTGAAGGAGCACCGCTAACTCCAGTAGAGGCATTTGAAAAATTTTTCGATGATGAAGTCATCAACCTGCTTGTTGCAAACACCAACACCTATGCACAACAGAAGAATCGGTTGTTGAACGTGAACGCAGGTGAGATGAGATGTTTTCTCGGCATTCTGCTTCTCAGTGGCTATGTGCCGGTTCCAAGGCGTCGCATGTTGTGGGAAAACTCACGTGATTCTCATAATGAACTCGTCGCGAACTCTATGAGGCGGGACCGATTTGAAGCCATTTTCACCAACCTACATGTGGCTGACAACAACAACATAGTACAAGAAGACAAATTCACAAAACTGCGACCACTGTTTAGGCTCTTGAATGAACGGTTTCTGTTGTGTGCTCCATTACTAGACTGCTTCAGCATTGATGAAAGCATGTGCGAGTACTTCGGAAAGCATGGATGCAAGCAGTTTATGAAAGGGAAACCAATCCGATTTGGCTATAAATTGTGGTGCATTTGCACCCCATTGGGCTATTTGCTTTCTGTTGAGCCCTACCAAGGGAGGTATGGCGTCAATGTGGATGATAAAAACAAGCTTGGTCTAGGAGGATCTGTTGTTACAGAAATGGTGTCCAGGTTGAAAGAAAGGCTTGATTACTGTTTTCATGTGTTCTTTGACAACTTCTTTTCAAGTCTCAAACTTGTTAGAATGCTTTCGTCAATGGGTGTCAAGTGCACAGGCACCGTGCGGGATAACCGAATAGAAAACTGTCCCATCCTGACACAGAAAGAAATGAAAAGCAAGAATCGAGGCTTCTACGATTACAAAGTCGACGCTGAATCTGAAATTATTGTATGTCGCTGGAAGGACAACAGCACAGTGACCGTCGTCTCAAATGCTCACGGGGTCGAGCCAACACAAATGGTGAAAAGATATTCGAGAGAAAACAAGTCCAAAGTCATGGTGGAGCAGCCGTTCTTGATTTCGAGCTATAATGGCAACATGGGAGGAGTTGACAGACTAGACCAAAATATTTCAAAGTACCGCACAGCCATTCGAGGAAAGAAGTGGTATTCTTCACTCATGACATATCTGGTTGATGCATGTGTGAATAATGCATTCCAGTTGTAAAGAATTGGAACGACCAAAACAGAGCTCCTCACATTTCGAAGGACGATAGCGATGTCGTATATGAAGAGTTATGGCACCAAGCCATTGCGTGGAAAAAGCCGGCAATCTTTACTGGAAGCCCAAAGCCGATTTGACCGCATTGACCACACAGTGATTCCTCAAGAGAAGCAAACAAGGTGTGCTCATTGCCATGAGAAGACCACAACACGTTGTGAAAAATGCGACATCGGAGTCCATGTGAAATGTTTCAAATTGTACCACTCAAAGGAGTAGTATATGTGCCTAGTGTCCTATATGTAGGACGGCTACAAAAACGCAGTTCGAAAAATTTTTTTTTTGAATAGAAGGTTGATTCTACTTTCTGAGGTACCAGAAGCAATTATTACGGGAAAATAAATCACTTTTCTTAATTTCCCCAAGTTCAGGCATATATGGGTTAAGGAGCTACGCACAGACATTGCAGTCATCTCTAGGGATCTGACATCACTGCTACAGCCTCTTGATGTGTCACTGAACAAACCGTTCAAGGACAATGTTCGAAGACTGTACGCAGAGTGGATGGCGGCAGATGAAGATGATTTGACGCCGAGCAGCAAAATCAAAAGACCGCCCATGGAGGTGCTTTGCTCCTGGATCGTCGAAGCGTTTAGTGGTATCTCCGAAGAGGTCGTGGCGAAGAGTTTTGAGAAGACCGGCATAACCAACATGCTGGACGGGGCAGAAGACAACTTTCTGTGGGACTGCGAAGATGCCCCCAGCAACGACACTGCCGGTTCTGACAATGAAGCTTACAGCGATGACTGCGAAGATTCACTCGGAATAAAGTGAGGCACCCATTATTCAATTAGAAAAATAAAAGCAATGTGCAATTCATGTAGTGCCTACTTAATGTGTGCATTTATTACAAAGGTAAGTCTTACTCAACTCTTATGTTTGGTTATGTTTACGATAGCTATCATAAGAATTTTGACCCGAAACTTGCCCTTTTAATAAAAGTCTTTGGTGCTCAACATTTTTTTTGCGGGAAATTTAACCCGTGTAATGATCGCACCCCTGAATTTGCGCCAATGTTTTTTTACAAAAGAAGTGAGATCATTATGCGAGTAAATACGGTATAACGCTGGCTAGCTTATTCAAACAACATGACTAAATGCTAATGCTTTGTCATGTAACATGTACGATGCATGCCACATGTCCCACAGAACATGCGAACACATGAATGATGAAATCAGCAGTAAGATAGGGTACAACAAAGACACAGAGAGCGTATTCGCAGCACGTAACAACAATGTCCATGGGTCAGTTAAAAGGAGACGCGGGTCTTGAAATGACAAAGAATTGCAAAAAAGTCTATTTCGGAAAAGTGCATTTTCCCTACCGCCTCCACGAAATCTAGAACCTAAATTTAATCGGAAAATAATAAAAAAACGCATTTATACGGGCCAGGGTGGCCGCGGAATTAGCAAAATATTGCCAAAAATGTTCTAACTTCGCACCGTCGTCATTTGCGAAGGCGTTGGCCGGCGGGTGCCATATTGAGCTTGTTTGGAAGCTGCTTTCTTTGTGTGTATTTCGCACCGGTTCAAAATGGCGTAGGTGAGGAGGAACCGACGCTTTTGCGTCATTTCTGAAGGATGTGCCCGTGCCACTGATTGGCCAAAGCACGCACGACCCCCACGCGCGCCTCGCTCCTATTGGTCTGGCGCTGTTTGAGTGCAGATTCCCGCGTGCCCGACAGGCTGGTCGCTTTCGTGCGCGCTTTGTGTTTCTCTCTGTGGTTTTACCGCGCCGCTGTGAATGTTTGTTCAGCCGCTCGCTTCTCGACAACGTTCGATAAGGTGTCTTTTTCGCTGCCCGAATGGCTGAAGGAGATTGTCGTCTGAAGACTACTACACGTCAAGCGTTCAGCAAGGCGCGAAGGCGGCTGTGGAATGCACGACAGAAGACGGATAAGCCTGAGATGCACCCAGAATTGCCGGCTGCTGGTCTGCCTGAAGATTCTGCAGGATCGAGTTCCTAGCTGCAACCCGGTACGTCTAGCATCTACACTTCGTCCACCCACGCCTTGCGTGTTGGCGCAGACCGTGTGGATACTGTTTTCTTCACGACCGAAGAAAGAAGCAAGCTCGCAGCGATCGCCGACAAGGCAAAAACGCGCCTGGCGTCGCAGTCTGCAATGGAGCGCAAGTTTGAGCTGCTGGGTATTGACACGAAAGAGGACATCAACGACAGCGGAACGGAATTTGTGAACGTGGATTTATCTGTGGTACAAGACTTTTTTGGACTTATGCCGTGCCCCATGCATGAAGAGGGCAGTTGAGGCTACCCTGCACCATATGTCGTCAACTGATGATGCCCCCAAGCATGACCTTTGTCCCAAAGGGTTAGAAAGGGTTGACAGTTTACAGACACAGTGTGACTAAAATTTGTATAAATCTTTATTTGTTTGTTCTTAATTTGTTCTCTTTTGTTTGTATACGTTCTATTGCCCCTCTGCTTGGACCGAAAGGTCTGCAGTATGTACTAAATAAATAAATAAAATAAAAAATCCTGGTGCAGCTACAGCCGAGCTGTGGCAAAGGGTGAGCAACCTCTAGCACACAATAACAGCCTGCCCAACTTCATGTGCGAAGCTCTGGAGCCAATTTTCAAGCGGCTGGGTGAGGAAGCCCTCTTGGAGCGGTGCAGTGACGGCGTGACTCAGAATGCCAGTGAAAGCCTGTTTTCCGTGATCTGGGATCAAGCCCCGAAGACTAAGCATCCTCACTGCACTGTGTCCAGAGGGCAGCAGCTGAAGCCATCAGCCTATTCAACCAGTGTGACAAGAAGCAACACTGCAATAGCCGAGAAGCTGGGCTACAGTGCCGGTGGCTGTATGGTGCGCCGAAGGATCGTCGGAGGCTTCACATGTCAAACAAGGACCACACAAACAGAAATGCTTTGACAAACAAGCCTGCAAAGAGGCAAAAGCCAGCAACAGACTCTGCCTACAGTCCAGGGCTTTTCTAGGTCTAGGTGCGATCTGTGCTGAATGCACAATTCTGTGAGTGTGCAAGAGATATATACATTTTTTTCTATTTGAATTCTGGGATTTTACGTTCCAAAACCATGATATGATTCTGGATTAATTTTGACCACTTGAGGAGCGCTACAACACAAGCACATGAACTTTTTTTCATTTCAGCTCCATTGAAATGTGGCGACCCCCACTGGCATTTGATCCAGATTTTTTGTTGTAGCCATAAGCTTTGTGGAAAGGACATATTTTGGTGTGGCCATGAATCCAATCCTGTGCAACTTTATTTGCATAGGGATACCATTTGTGTGCCTTCTGTTCAACAAGGAAGTAAAATAGAAATGTGAAGCTCCTGGTGCTAGCTTTCTGGCATTGCTTTCAATGACTATGCATAATGTTGCAACCAATATCAGTGTTGTTTTTGCAGAATGACCATATATATGTCATGAACTTGTTGCTGAAGGATGGGGCTACATAGTGATGCAATTCATTTGCCATATTGTTCGGCCATTCAAGGTTACAGTGAAGTGAAAGTTCAAATTCGTTTTTCTCAGCTTCATTTTTTTGGACACCACACACTGCCTTCTTCATATGTTCTTTCCAAGTGCCAGAAATGTTTGGTATCAATATGTTTGTGTCAAGTGGATTTAGCCGGAGATGCTATGTATGTATTTCTAAAGTTGTCGGCTAAATTATAATTGCCACTAAATACAAATGGAAATTAGCAGAAATATTGCAATTATGTTTACATCTGTTCTTTTTTGCATTATAAGTGCACCAAGAACAATAAAGATAGCATCACCGGCTTGAGCTACTCTCTGGTGTTCTGGCCGTATATTTTGTTCTTGCTTTTGACAAAGTTCAGTTTTTGAAAAGTCCCGTAAGAAATTGACTGAATTTTTGTATTAAAAACTTTGCATCATTTTTTCCAATGCAGATATACAAAATCTAATTAGATATTTGCAAATCAGCAGAAAAAACTGAACAATACTGTTAAATATCAACCCACATCTCCCCTTAAGTCACACTATAGAAATGCAAGCGCCGGCCGTGGTTGCTCAGTGGCTATGGTGTTGGGCTGCTGAGCACGAGGTCGCGGGATCGAATCCCGGCCATGGCGGCCGCATTTCGATGGAGGCGAAATGCGAAAACACCCGTGTGCTTAGATTTAGGTGCACGTTAAAGATCCCCAGGTGGTCGAAATTTCCGGAGTCCTTCACTACGGCGTGCCTCATAATCGGAAAGTGGTTTTGGCACGTAAAACCCCATAATTCTTTTAAGAAATGCACGCACGCACGCGCACACACACACATGACCGAAACCAAAGGTAAACGCTTCACTGATGCAACAGAGCTCTTTCCATGAAAATAGCATGCAGCATCCTACAAGGTACAAGGCTTAACTGGAAGGACACTGTCGAGCTGTGGCGTTGGGGTAAAAAAGTACATCGTGCAGCTTAGAAGATGGCACTCAAAAAAAATTAATGCACTGAGAGCACAGAAAACACCAAGACGCAAGAGTTTATAGTGCAGCGTCCTCTGTGTAATTATTCCAGTCATATCACATCACACGTCACTCGTTCCCTCGCCTCCACTGTCTGTCATTTTGGGTCCCCTGTCTTCTACATCGTCCCCCCAGCAATGGCTTGACAGACGCGAAAGTGCACCTGCGTTAGCATGTGGCACGGCAAAAAACATTTATTCAAGTTGTGGAATACACACATAGATAGGGATCTAACCATTAATTATAAAGGAATAAAATTGCAGCAAGTAAAAAACCAGAAGTTTCTTGGAGTGGTGTTTAATGAGGAATTAAGATGGAATGCACATATTAGTAAACTGTGCATAGATTTGTGTAAAAGTGTTGGTATTATGTATACAACTTCTAGGATGATTCCGCTATGGCTGAAACAGCAGATGTATAATTGCCTTTTTCCTTCTAAGCTCTGCTACGGAGCTGTAGTGTGGGGAACAACTTCCAAAACCAACTACAAAATGCTAGTGCTTCTTCAGAAAAAGGTTCTGTCTTTATTGCAACTACTAAGGAAATTATGCAAATTTGAGGACAGCACCTTTATTTGAACTATACTATATGCCTTGTGCTGATCAAATTTTTTACACGAAAGTACTAAAACTCGTATACAGTCGCCGACTGATTTTTCGGACTCCAAAAATTTGGACATGCTCGATTATTCGGTCTGCTTCGCGGCACCGCCATTCTCCCCATAGACCATAATGTATAACAACTGCCGAAAGTTCGGACACCTTGCAACCTCTCGTCTGATTTTTCAGACACTCCTTGAGCCAACTCGATTGATGGCACTTGCCCTCACTGACTCTGACCGGTGCATGGTTCGACTTGCTGAACATTTTTGTTTTGAACTGAGCCTCCTTGAGGCTCAGTCCCTTGAGGCTGTACTTTAGGCTCAGTCCCTCGTGGGGAGGCTCAGGGCCTCCCCACGAGGTGGCGCTACTGAAAATCCCCGCCCATCATCATCAGGTTCAGTAGAGTGGCTATGAGTGACTTCCGGTCTCAGATTAGTAAGCCATGTCAAGGCAATCTAGCAGCTGATTTGTTTCTTTTTTCGTGCACGACGCTGCGAGTAGGCCACATGTTTAGTTTGTGCGAATGGTGCCAGTGTGACAGCGCAGTGGTGTTTGCTTTGTGTGCTGTGTAGAGGTTGCGGTGATCGAATGTGTTATACGAAAACATCGCGTCAAGTGTCCAATGGCGCCAATAGTGCCCGCGCAGACGGTGCTGGGGAATGCTGGCAAGCGTGGTACTAAATATACCACAATGTCAATGGCGAAAAAGATCGTCTTTGTGCAGCAAGTCCTGAGTGGCTGGTCTCAAAGCGGAGTTGCTGGAGAATTTAATATTTCGAAGCAGACGGCCTCAGATTACATGAGAAACAAGACGAAGATTCTCGCCGAAGCAACGAAGTTTTCCTCCAGCTTGGAGAGGAAAAATTTTAGAGATGGCAGCCACCAGAAACTCGAAGCCTTCCACATGTGGTTGTGTGCTACGGTTGCAAAGCGGATTCCTGTGTCTGGAGACCTTCTGAAGCAGAAGGCAGAGACGCTCGCTCTCCAGATGAACATCGTGGGCTTTATATTCAGTGACGGATGGCTCCGTAACCTCAAGGAAAGGTACGACCTCGCTTTCAAGAGGATGTGTGGCGAGAGTGGTGCCGTCGACCGGACCCTTACTGCAAATTATCGCTCGGAGGCTCTGGAGTTGCTGTTGTCCCAGTTTTCGCCAGACGATCGTTTTTAACTGCAACGAAACAGCTCTATTCTATAAGATGCTGCCTGATAAGACCCTTTCTGTGTCTGGCGATCCCTGCCATGGCGGAAAGCATAGCAAAGAGCGTGTCACCATAATGGTAGGCAGCAACATGTCGGGGACAGAGAAGCTCTATTCTATAAGATGCTGCCTGATACAGTAAGACCCTTTCTGTGTCTGGCGATCCCTGCCACGACGGGAAGCATAGTAAAGAGCGCGTCAACATAATAGTAGGCAGCAACATGTCGGGGACAGAGAAGCTTCCGCTTCTTGTTATTGGTAAATCAAAAAGCCCAAGGTGTGTTTCAAGGGAGCGTAGTCGCTGCCCGTGTGGTATGAGGCCAAAACAAAAGCGTGGATCATGCAGCAGCTCTTCAGCGACTAGATCCGCAAACTCTACAGGAAGTTCAAGTCACAAAACCGGAAGGTATTGCTTTTTGTGGATAACTGTGGTGCAGACGGTCACATCCTTGATCTCCAGTCCATCCGCTTGGAATTCCTGCCGCCCAATATCACGAGTCTCCTCCAGCCCATGGACCAGGGCATTATAAAAATTTTGAAGGTTCTCTACAAAGCACGCTTCTTGAACAGCATGGTTATTTGCATCGACGCCGGCAAGCAGTACGCTGTTAGCCTTCCGACGCCAATAAACATGCTTGCGGATGCCTGGAAGGCGGTGGCCCCTGCCACTCTACAAAACTGCTTTTGGCACGCTGGATTTGTTATAACCGATGAAGTGAGTGCCATGGAAGCCCCAGATCTGTCGCCGTCCGATGTGCTCCCTACTGAAGCCGAAAATGTTCTTCGAGACCTGCGCAGTGGTGGCATTGCGATTCTGGACACTGTCTCATTTGACAGTTTTACAGATGCTGACAGTGCTGTACTGACATGCGCAGAACTTGACGACGACGAGATCATTTGTCAGGTTTTTGCTGCCCCGCTGGATGATGACTCCGAGTCGGAGGATGACGCTACATGCGCGCCACTGCTGTCGCATGCGGAGCTTGTACAAGCAGTGACTGTGCTTTCAGCCGCCTACAGTGACCGCACGACCCTCTCAGAGATCCAGGCTCATCTGATTGTGCGTAAACGGAACAGCGTGCAACGGCGCATTCACGATTTCTTCACGCCTGCTGCAGCACCCGAATAAGGGCGTGGAAATAAAGGATTTTTTTTTTCTGAATCTGTTTTTTCGGACACCTGTTTATTCAGACATTTCTGCGGTCCCCATGAGGTCCGAATAGACGGTCGGCGACTGTATAGCGAAAAACTGCATGAGCGAAATGAAGGTGCTAGGTGACGCCATTATCTTATCCACCAAAACTTGCATTGAACGCAAAGAACACGAACAAACTATCGGAAACATACTTTTATTTATCAAACAACTTCATAATAAACGAACTAGAACAAAAGCTTAATTTCAATTGTTCTGAAAAAGCCTTCAAGCTACAAGTTAAAAAATATCATTATGCAGGAAAATGTAAGTTTTGACGGTTAGCACACAAAAGAACATTATAACGGTACACCTGCGCACAGTGACGGGTGATACACCCGCACACAGGTGTAGCAGTGGTGCGTCCTGTTTTTTATGATGTATCTAAATTGTTTTCATTTTTTTCCTTCTTATTATGAACATTATTGGATCTTGTTATCGTAGTTAGGCAATGTGAATTGTGCTACATGTACTGTATTAACCATGCCAATTCTTAATGGTATTCACTTGATCCATATTGTTTCACTCTAGTTACTTTGTCCAGAGTAATGGTACTTAAGTGCCTATGATACATGTTTTTGCATAGTTACAGCCTGTTTTAAAGTAATATCGCAACTGGACTGGCTAAATTTTCTTCCTTTTTTTTTACGATGACCTGGTTTCCTCCTGAGAGCTGTTTTCTTTCCGGTTTGTAGTTCTCTATATAATTTTTTATATATACGGGTGCTGTATGAACTGGTCCACAAGGGTCCTTTATCAGGCATTTTGGTTTTAGTCCCAATGTCCTCTTGTTTATTGTACAAGAAAACAATAAAACTGATACTGATACGTTCCCGTTAAGAAGATTTTCTTGACGCCAACGTTTGTAATCAACAACACGAAAAATGACCCACTAGAGTTAAGCAGGAGACACACGGTCCGATTTTGCGTCCGATCCGACGTGCAGCGCGCCGGAACGACATCATATCCGGCTGCTTTCGCCGCGTCGGGAAGCTCTATCCGACGTTTCGCATGCGACTGCCGGGCCAGTTTTTCATCGTCCGACAGCCGGAACGTCGGAAGGCGACAGCCAATGACAGCGCAGATGGCGTGACGTAGCCACCTGGGATCGGGAAGACGGCCATAGCACAGAACACCTATAGCCATTGCAGGGTTAACGAGTGAATGAACTTTGTGTTCAGCGCGCACCCAGCTGAGATGACCTCAACAATATCGAACGAGTTACTCATATCGCTGGTTCAATGCGAACCAGCTGTGTGGGACCAGAGAACGGAAGTGTATCGAAAGAACGGCGCCCGGCTCAACGCCTGGAAAAGGATAGCGCAAGCGCTAGGCCTCATCGTGTCGCAAGGTATGTAGCCGAGTGATTTTTGAGCGCAGTGTGCTCGCGCACTGCGTTACATGGCGCATTTGTTTGTTTTCACTGTATTAGTTTACCATGTTGTCTAGTGCAAGCAAAACACGCGATTGTTTAATTCAAATCGTTAGCTTCCTCATGCGGCAAGGTTCCGACTGGTGTTGTTGAAGTCGCGGGAGTGGTTTTTTCGTTGCGTGGTGTACGTCGAACCACCTCTTTCGTATACCACACGCGGTATACGAAAGAGCGAGAAAAAGATATACATTTCGATCAGTGAGCACGCAAGATGTTGCGCGTGACACGGTTGCATGCGTCCGGGCTGCTTATTTAGAGATGAACGCATTTATCGGCCTCCTTTGCTTGGGGACGGCTGAATGCTACGCGCGCGTAATGTTTTTGACAAGAAGCCAGCTGCATGCGACGCGACTGTGAAAAACGGAAGGAAACAGGATAAGCAATATCTGGGATTCTAGCGTGAATGGCATGCACGTGTGCAGCCGGGCACAGTCTTTCAGAAGGCTCCGTTCGCGAAGTTTTCGGCCGCGCTCATTCGTAAGTGCGCTAGTACGCGATAGTGTTACCTATGTGTACACCTGACAAAAGAGCATGCTTCATGTGGCCGCACTTTCCGCATTGTTCTTTAAATTGCACCAATATTTGTACTCAAAATCTTTGAACTTGATTTATTCCGTGTGCACAATTAATGCGAAATTTATTGATAGTTGCAGCACTCAAATCATATGCGGTTGTGAACTTTTTCAGAGAACATCGACCTGATTGTGAGCCACTGGCGGAATCTGCGTGACACATTCGCCAAGAAGATAAAGGAGTTGGCCAAGAAGAGCGGAGCAGGAGCAGGAGAACCTGTTTCAAAGTGGAAGTACTTCGACCTCATGCTCTTCCTGAGGGACATTGTATAACCACGCCCGTATGTTTTAAATTCCTGTTCTGCATGAAACACTATCTTGCAAGGGGTTTTGAATGCAGAATACCAACGTATGACGTAGTAGTAGTTCTGCGGAAACCTGCAAGGTGGAGAGAATTAATAAAGGAAAAATCAGACATCCACCCTTTTGTAGCAATTGCTACAAAGGAAACCCATACGGGTTCCTCGAAAGAAAAGCTTCAGAGTTGAAGAAAAATTCCTCCTAGTCCGGGACCAGGAGGAATTCATCCCGTGAAAAATTCGTCCCGGACCAGGACAAATTTTTCTTCAACTCTGAAGCTTTTCTTTCGAAACCCGTATGGGTTTCCTCGAGCCATCTACAGTGAAATCTCGTTGATACGATTCGGCTAAATACGTTTTTCGGCATAATACGTTTTTTTTTCGTTCCCGGCCGATGCCCTATAGAGGTAAATGCATTTTTGTACGGCTAATACGATCGTATTTCCACGTCGGTTTGGATAATACGATCCCGGAAACGTCTTCTGTATGATGATAACATCAGAGCCAGTCCTTTGAAGCGGGTGGGCAGAGCTACTGAAATTAACATAGAGCGAAACGACAGGCACGGCGGACTAAAGACGCGGCGACGCGCGCTTTGTATGCTCGAGGCTTGGCCTGGCTCGGCTCGGCTAGAGTCCGGCCGTGCTTCTGCACAGCGCCTGCAGCAGTGTGGCGGCCTCTGGGAGCAATTTTCGCAAGCTCGCACACCAAACGCAC
Organism: Dermacentor variabilis; assembly: GCF_050947875.1. Classification (NCBI taxonomy): domain Eukaryota; kingdom Metazoa; phylum Arthropoda; class Arachnida; order Ixodida; family Ixodidae; genus Dermacentor; species Dermacentor variabilis. The sequence goes on along the minus strand of NC_134569.1, from coordinate 188,597,173 downwards.
CGAAGGTTTTTAGCGCCATCTATCCTAAGACATAGTACATACTCACGGTAAAATCACGTGACCAAGAAGCAGTGATTGGCGCATGCATTGACGATGCTGTAGGCTTTGTTGGCTTTGTGCTTGCCATTTCTCGTTGCCATTTTGGTGTTTCGAGCGTTCAGCTTGCACTTCGCCCTTATCGTTTCTTCTGTTTTGGTGCCGCGTTTCACCCGTGCGCTTCACCATGTCTAGAAAGCATAAAGCGTTACCGCTGAAAGAAAAACTCGACGTCCTAGCAAAAGTCGACGAAAATCCGCAGAAGAAACGTGTCGACCTGGCACGCGAACTTTGTTTGCCTGTCTCCACGCTGAACACGATCGTCGGCAAGCGTGAAGAAATTCAGAAGAACATTCAAGTCTTCGGCGCCGGCGTGAAGCAAACAAGGGGCGCCCAGCATGGCAAGATGGAAGAGGTTCTTCTGGCATGGTTCAGGGAAGTAAGGGTGGCGGGCGTGAACGTGGACGGGACAGTTGTTCGCGAGAGAGCTGATGAGATAGCACTCTCGTTGGGCATCGAAGATTTTAAAGCTTCGGGCGGGTGGCTCCATCGTTTTAAAACACGGCATGGCCTGTCGTATAAAACCGTTTCCGGCGAAGGGAAGTCTGCCGACCAAGATCAGGTCTCCAACTGGCTTTCGACTCTGCCGGCGGTGATTGCTCAGTACCAGCCAAGGGACGTGTTCAACGCAGATGAAGCTGGGTTGTTCATCAATCTTCAGCCCGAGAAAAGTCTCAGCATAAAAGGTGAGACGTGTCAAGGCGGAAAAAAAAGCAAAGAAAGAGTCGCCGTATTGTTGTGCTGCAACGCTGATGGAACCGAGAAGCTCAAGCCTACTGTCATTGGCAAATACTGGAAGCCACGCTGCTTTTCGCGTAACCCACGCCTTCCTGTCATTTATAAAGCGAATAAGAAGGCATGGATGACCGGAGCCCTTTTCACAGAGTTCCTCACATTTCTGGATGCCCGGATGCATGCCGCGAACCGTAGAATTCTTCTGGTTCTCGACAATTGTGCCGCGCACCCTGTCGATACTTCGTGGCTGCAAAACGTAAAAGTAATTTTCCTGCCGCCCAACTGCACCAGCCACTTGCAGCCCCTAGATGCAGGAATCATTAGAAACATGAAATTTCACTTTAGGAGCTTGTTGATCAGACGCTTTTTGGCCAAGATTGACCGGAAAGATGCCAGCTTGAAGGTGGATCTTCTTGATGCCATCCATTTTCTGGCGATGTCATGGGATCGCGTCAAACCTGACACCATCGCCAACTGCTTCAAGAAGTGTGGCTTTTTTTGTGCACCTGGCGATACTGAGGAAAATGGAGATGACGGCGCAGAGATTGACATCCCGGACTGGGGTGACCTCAATGTCGACGCGTCTCCGGAAGAGTTTGTATCGGCGGACGACCAACTGGCGACATGTGAATTGCGCACCGTCCAAGGCATCATTGCAGATGTTACCGCTGAAGAGGAGAGCGACGACGATGACAACCAAGACGCCGGAGATTGCAGCAGCGATCGTCGGCCATTAAATACTTACGGTGCTCTCGAAGCTTTGGACGGGCTTCGTGGCTTTGTCGCGTCTGCGGAGCTCAGCGAGGAAACTGCTACTCGTTTTTACGAGTTCCAGAAAAGCTTGCTGCAGGACCTCGAAAAGCAAAAAGTGCAGCGCAAAGTGACGGATTATTTTAAAGTGCTTTAATAAAAGCAAGTTCTGTGCCAAGTATGTATTATTCGCGATCTTTTGGAGTCCGTTTTGGATAATACGATTTTTGGATAATACGTTTTTATTTTCGGTGCCCGTGAGAATCGTATCAACGAGATTCCACTGTATATGTGGTAAGAGGCATGCAAGGCACCAAGTCACCTGTGCGGCGGGTGTGGTTGACGAAATTCCACTCAGCTGCGGCAAGGTTTACATTGGCCAAACGGGGCAATATGTTAGCATCAAAACTCTACAACATGAACGTTCCGTTAAGAATAACCACTCAGGACATTTACCTGTGCACTGTGAATCCTGTCATTGTAAGGCAAGATTTAAAAGTATCGCCATTATTGGCAGAAGCAACGAGGTGCTAGCATGAGAAATGTTGGAGGCATACTAGGTAAAAAAGAAAAGATCTGTATTAGCGATACGTCAGAAGTGTTGCACAGTGCTGAGCTTGAATTCTTCAGTTGCTGTTCAGAACAAACTAGCACATGTCTGATATTGACAGATTTATGGTGGTATGATGCGTGGATCCTTGCTGTGCATGTAAGGCGTGGCTATACATTGCGATGTTTTCATGGAGTAAAGTTAGTTGCAAGTGACGCTCTTTCCTTTCGCCTGTCTTGGTGTGTTGCGTCGTTTTCATTGCGAGAAGCAGTGACTGCCTTTGAATGCTTTTAGTACACACAGGTAATCAAAAAATGTTTTTTGTTCTGCTTCTAAATGACATTGCGCATCAGAACACAACAAAAATATACAAGTGATCAACAGAAATTTCCCCAGCAGGCAGCAGAAAATAATGGAAAGCAGACACTGTAGGAATAGCTGACAATTTCTGGTCGTCAAGTTGGCCAGAAAACAGGTACTTGAACTTTCCATTAAGCAAACATTGTGTGTATGAATGGATGCTTGCATTGTTCAAGCTGCAGTTATTGTACTGCACTTCATGTTTGAAAGTCCCAACTCTCCACTCGGATAGCAAAAACTTACTCATGTTGACGTTACGGAATATTCTTATGCCCGTTTTCCCCCTTCTTGGCTCTATGTGACGCCGAAACAACAATTTAGTCCACTTCTCTTTCCCCACTTACAACAACAAGCAACCTGGATGTTCCCAATTCACTGGACGAGGTCCTTAGGGATACCGAAGATGACCCGTCAGCGCTGTTTGGTTCAATGCTGCCCCACCAAGGTGCCAGCAGTGAAGATACAACAGACATTGAACTCCCACATGAGGAAGACATAACACAAACACGATCATCAACACCTCTCTTAAACATTTCGCCCCATGATCCCGCTCAATCTACACAGCCTTCCTCCCTTCCTTCGCACTCCCCAACACAAACACACGAAGCTGCATCCACTATTACACGCACAACTTTTCAAACAAAAAGACACAAGAGGAAATCACAAACAGACGCTATGCTATCTAGAGTGGATGCCCAGCTGCAGGAAGAAAAACTGGGCAGAAGCGAGCAATTTCTGCTCTCACTGGCAGACGACATGGACAGTGTGCCAGTGCACCTGAGGGGGCAGTGCAAAGTGCACCTGCTGGAAGTGCTCCTGCGCTACCAAGCGGGAGTCATCCCGACAACGCTCAGTCCTGCAGTGCGGGCAGCTTGCGTGATGCGGAAACCAATTAGTGCACAAGCTGAATACAGTAAAAGCTCGTTAATTCGAACTTCAGTAATTCGAATTTCGGGATAATTCGAACCGTACTACTTGGTCCGGCCTAGCTCCATAGAAGTCCATGTATAAAAAAGCCCGTTAATTCGAACGTGAGTTGGTTCTGCCACGGTTAATTCGAACTACGCGCCGCCGCGCCTGGGCGGCGTGCCGCCTGGCACATGGCCAGAGCAGGCCTTGTCGCGAGGCTGCAGCGGCTGAGTTGCCTCCAAAATGGGGAGAGAAGGAAAAAGCGGGTAAAACCGGTGCCAGCACCCGGCGCAGAGGCTGGAGGGCAAGGGGTGACAGCTGTGGCAACAGCTACGCCCTCTCTCTACCTCCGAGAACTGCGGTTTCCGGTTTTGAGCCGCCGATCTCAGAGGCCTAAGAATCTTGTCGTATAGCTGCAGTTGTTAACCGATGGATGGCGCAACCAGCACAAAAAATACAGCGAATCCAATACATCGCAGCGCCGCTAGCGCTCGAGAATTGAACGAATAGGAGGAGCCTTCGTCAACGTCTTTGTCCTGAACTCGCGGTGGTCTCGGCCGCTTTCGGCAGCCTCGAGTTTTCTGGTTTTCGGCGTGCTTACGACCTTTGTTGTGCGGATCGCTTGAAAAGTTAGGCCTCGGTGGTGTGCTTCGCCGTGCTGACGTGCGGTTTCAGAATGGCGTGCGCCCGCGGTAAATACTACTGCGCCAAAACACTGAAGGATAAATGCGACATCTTACGGGAAGTGGACGCCGGAGTCTTGTCGAAACAAGAAATCGCCAAGAAGCATGGGATACCGAAGAGCACGCTGTCCACTTATATAAAAAATAAGAGGGCGATTGAAGACGCCTTAGAGGCAGAAGTTGCCAGGGAAAGGAAGAGGATGCGGCTGGCAAAGTACCCCGACCTCGAAAAAGCGCTTCTCCTCTGGATTAAGGAGATGCGTGCTCAGGACATACCGCTGAGTGGCCCCGTCATATTGGCGAAGGCAGCGGACTTCGCCCTGCGGCTGGGCTACGACGACTTCGCAGCTTCAGATGGGTGGCTGCACCGCTTCCGTGAAAGGTACGACCTTGTGTTTCGTGCGGTGTCAGGGGAGATGAAGGCTGTTAACTTGGAAACATGTGAAAGTTGGCGCTCCGAGGTCCTACAAGGCTACCTACGGAAGTACTCTCCGCAGGACATTTTTAATGCTGATGAGACAGGCTTATTTTTCAAGTTACTGCCCGCCAAAACGATCACGTACAAAGATGACAAGTGTACGGGGGGTAAACGAAGCAAAGAGCGAGTAACGGTGATGGTTGCGGCAAATATGACCGGAAGTGAAAAGCTACTGCTGTTCGTGGTAGGAAAGTCTAGCAATCCTCGCTGCTTCAAGAACATCAGGTCCCTCCCAACAGACTACGCGGCAAACAGGAAGGCTTGGATGACTGGAGAGTTGTTTAAGCAGTGGCTCATGAAGGTAGACAAGAAGTTCGAGCGCTGTGGCCGCAAAATCCTTCTTCTTGTCGATAACTGCTCTGCAACAAGATTGAAGTTCAAACGAATGCCGTTGAGTTGGCCTTTCTTCCAGCCAACACAACGGCATTATAAAAAATTTGAAGACATTTTATCGGCGCCACATACTAGAAAGAGTTATTCTATGCCAGAATTACGAAGTGACGCTCTTGAGTGCACTGCATATGCTTGTGCGTGCTTGGGAACAAGTGACAGGGGCTACAATAGCCAATTGCTATCGCCACTGTGGCTTCACCACGCAAGGCGAGCACATGGACGAGCCACCTGCGCACGGAGACTGCGTCACTAGCGTCACCGCTCCCATGTCGGACGTTCTGAAAGAAGTTTCCTTTGCCGACTACGTAGACGTGGATGCGAGCGCAGTTGTCTGTGGTGTGACCACAGACGAGGACATCATTTCCCAAGTTAAAAACATAGAGCCTGTCGCTGCCAGTGACGATGACGAGGAAGACGACGAGGCCCCGGTGCGGCCCTCCGCTGCGGAAGTCATGGCCGGACTTAATGCCGCCCACCTGTTCTTCAGTTTTGAAGAAAGCGAAGAGGAAGCCTTCCGCAACATTCGCTCTTTAGAGCAGAAAGTGCTTGCTGTTGCCTTCAAAGAAAAAAAGCAGACCACAATTACGGATTTTTTCAAACATTAAATTGAACTGGCGCCATGCCCTGCTGCTTCCTGGTCGCGGTGTCCTGTTTTTCTTCATTGCTTTCGTTAGTTCGAACTTCGTTTAATTCGAACTGAGATGGCGTCCCCTTGCGGTTCGAATTAACGAGCTTTTACTGTAAATGCATGTAAAAAAACTCTTGTGTGCCCGAATCTGTCCGCAACTTTCATGTGCTAGACACATTGGGTCGATATAGGTAATTAAAACAGTAGAGCTTCATTGTAACCTCAGTATGAAGGCCATAATGTATGCATTACTTATTCATTCCACCTGCCATACCCATTAGGAATTTTAGCAGCATGGGAAACACATATATAGGTTACATGTAGAACTATAGGAAGTAAATAGATTAAAGCAAGGGCATCTATTATGTGAAATGCAACAAAAGTATACCTGGTATTTCACGTAACTTGAGCCAAGAATTTTTAAAAAGGCAGTAATCCGCAGCTGGATATATGAAAAGGCATATTGCTTGCTGTTACATTCCACTTAATATGCCCCGTGAAAAATTACCATTCACTTTTGGATCACGAGTGTTACATTGTAGATGTAATTCCGGAATATCCAATCCAGGTTTTTGTTGCAGTGTTTTCCTTCTGCATTTAAAGCCAGCGAGATGTAAAAAACAAGTCGCTGCACTCACAATATTTTGTGAAGATAAAAATAGCAAGAAACTGTTTGGCTTGTAAAAATCAGTTATTTCCAGCCACAAAATGAGTCATATGCCGCAAGAGAAATGCTGCAGCCTCTGTTGAAAATTGTGCTCGCGCATAGAAGAGGACGAAAGTGGGATGGGCGCGCGATCGGCAGGATGCGAAGATAAGTCTTGTAATGATGCTTTTGCCATGTTTGGATGGCTTGGCGCTCTGTGCCAATAAACCCCGCAAACTGTCTTTTCTCGCATCGTATTTCTGGTGCTAAACGACCCAGAAAGCCAGCCGGTGCCTTTGCAACTGCGGCTTCGTATGGCAGACATTTGCAGTCAGATTGTCGTGGAGCACATCAAGAACAAGTGGACTTTTCGCTGAGCATAAAGCACAAGGATGATTAACAAGGTGAATGAGACGATTCAATCCAGACACTTCGACCTTTCAATCACACCGTGTCCTGCATTGCCAGTTAAAGGCGACGAAGTCGGAGTTGTCCATACTCAGCGTCAACTTGAAATCAAGTGGCCATCAGGCTTCGTTTGTACGTATTTGGCCTTACAGCAAATGTACGAAAGGCATTCCTTCAGATATCCATCAAGGAAGACGACAGGGATGTGCTTTGCTTGTGGTTTGAGGAAGTACTGACCAAGAATAAAGCCTTTCTTGGCTCAAGGAGCTCAAGATGACTAGTCCTTCTCTCCTATCAGCTACACAGCCCAAGGAAAGCTATGCGGATGATTTGGTATTGGGCACTTCAGCATGAGGAAATCCTGAACACTAGCAGGGATGAATATGCAGAAGTGGTCAACTAATGACATGCTGCAACAGACACTATGGAAAAAAGAAACACCAATGACGGAGCATATACTAACAAAGGCACTCTGTCTATACCAGAATATGGAAGAAGACACTGTGTGAACCTTGACTCCGTTCTGAAATGCGACGAGTCAAAGCATTATGGATGTGGACGTATGAAGGTAAGTGCAATAGTAGGAGAAATGGCATAAGAGCTGCAGAGCAAGATGCTGGAGACCATCAAGCACCATGCTTTTGCTGTTACGGTTGACGGAAACAACGATACTACTGCACAGCTATTGAGGTGACGTACTATGCCGATGAATGCTCGCGCATTGAAAGTAGGTTACTCAGCATTCAGGAACTCCACGGGGAGGCGATTGTAAGAAAAAAATCGGGAACCTCGTGTTGAAGGCAATGGAGATCTATGACGTGCCCGTGTCAAACTGCATTGCGTTTTGTGCTGACAACGCAAACATTATGTTAGGGAGAAAAAAAAAGGCGTCACCGCAGTCTTAAAGGAGGCACAAGAAAACTTGGTTATGATTGGCTGCCTGTGCCATCTAATTAACCTTGCTGCCGAGAAAGGAGCCACGTGCTTGCCGGCTAAGTTTGATGAGGTTTTTGTGGATATCTTTTATTACTTGCAGAAAAGCTCTAAACGCAAGGTCAAGCTGTCTGAATTTCAAATGCACAATGTAAAAATGCGCAAAGCTTTGAAGCATGTACCGACTCGTTGGTTGTCACTAGACAAGAATTCTTGACCGATCGCAACCTCCGGTTAGCTTTTTCTTAAATGAAATCAAAGAAGCAGTGCCCATCCTCGTAGGCCTGAAACATCACGAGGTGCAAAGTATGACGAAGCCGGTCGCAAGCGTAAAGCACCAACAGAGAAAAGGATGCCCCAGCTACAAAAAGAGCCAAAGTGTTAACAGAGTCTGCAAGACAAGAAGCTGTTCCCACTCGTGAAGAAAGGCTGCTTCATTTTTTTACCTCTGACATTGACGTGGCTTTGAGACTTCCTTTTTTTAAGTGTGATCTCGCTTTTTGAGAAAGCCAATTGCCAGCTACAATCACAGGCACCTCAAATACATATTCTGCACTTGGTTCTGCTCCAACTCCTCACTGAGCTTTTGACTAGGTTTGTCTTGCCAACTGCTGTAAAGGGTGCTCCTTCTCCGCTTGAAGTTCTATATCAAGATATCCGCAATCAGAAGGCTGACAGTGATCTGGTCATTCGTTGTCATACAGCAGCATCAGTAGAGAAACTTTGTTCACATGATCAGACACAATTTTTCACTTGTGTTCGCTCTTACTTTACCACTGTGTGCGATTACATGAGGCACAAATTCCCACTTGAAAACACAACTCTGAAGAATACGGAGGTGGCCAACCTAAAATTTATTTCAGAGGAGTTGCTCTCAAGTCTTCGTTACTTTATTCAGAGTTTCCCTCAGCTGCTGCACCGAGATTATAATGAACCTGCTGACCTGAGTTTGCAACACTACAGGCGTACAGTTTTCCAGAGGACATTCTGAATGAAGAAATGTGGGACGTGCAGTGGTGTATGGTTCGAAAAATGAAAAACACTGACGGAAAACAGATGTTTCACCGAGTTGCCAAAATGATGCTGGATTTACTCGTGATACCGCATAGCAACGCAGAGTGAGAGGGTTTCTAGTACGGTGCGAAAAACTAGGACAGAATTCCGCTCATCAATGTGCAACACAACCCTCCAAAACCTGCTGCTAGTGAAAGGCCATCAGTCTGGACCATGCTTTTAGCAGGCTACTCCGAAAAATTTTTTGAAGCAAGCAAAGTCTGCTACTGCAAGGTCCCTGCGAAAGGACTCGTGGAACACTGCCTGACAGTTTCAACGAACCCCCCTCCCCCAGACGTGGAAACTCTGAATGCCCCCCCCCCCCCATTGTCGCAAATGAAAAGTCTCCCGACTTTTGATCTCGCCAGGTTGGCAGGCATGAAAATGCATAACACACATGAAAACATTAAAGCCTCCTACAGTATGCCTTCTCAATACATGCAAATAAAGCCACATGCTACCTCAGTACTGCATCCTGCCAGGACACACTTCCTGCAGTACTGCTGAAGTAGTTGGCATATGTTTCTCTCACATGCCGAGCTGCTTGGGCAAAGTTACGTGCCTGGGTGCGAGCCACTGGCAACGGTGGCTGTGCTAGCTGCTCACGCCACTGGCCAGACCATTGGTGCCCGAATCCATTGAAAGAATCGGCATATGCAGGACCACAGTACGCATCATCACCCTCTGTGCGCCTGTGCAACAGGAAATTGTGCAGCACACAAACGGCTTTGACAACCTCTTCGGCATTCTTGGGATCTTCCCCCATTGTCCTTTCAAGAATCCTCCAGCGTGTCACGAGGATTCCGAAGGCGTTCTCTGCGCACCTCCTGTGTGATGAAAGAAACACATTGCCTCTTCAGTCCTTAGAATTATTGCTTATACATCTTTGGGGTACTGCTAGACAAGGCTCTCGTGGTACAGAAGAGGCAAGAAATAACGTTTAACACCGAGCAGAATTCACAAAAATTTGTCGCACCTGCTGGTCTCATGACTGTAGGTCTCAATAAGTATGAAATCTGAGAAGCCAGTAGTGAAATTAATAGTTGGGAAACGCATAACAGTTCACGATTTATCCTCTCATCTGCACAAAATGTTCATTTATGATAGAAAGTTCTCGTGCTGTTAGGCATGGCAAGACACCTGCACTGTTATCGCTACATTTAAGGAAAATATTCATTTGCATAATGGGGGTCTTACTGTATGAAGTTTTATCTTTTCCAAGAAGTACTAGTAAGTTTGTGCCTAGGGTAAAAGAGGTAATAGCCCTGTCACACGAGCTTCTGTGAACACCTTTTAACTCCTCCATCTTCATCACAAGGATGATGCACTCAGTGGCACATGATAGCACTCTCGCTAAGTGCTTTATCAATTTAAACTGATTGAATTCTTCCCTTTAGTGTGTATTTAGGATAGGGAATGCATGACTGAGGGGTTCATTTCTGTCTATACATAGACAAAATGGCACTTATAGGTGCATGGCAGCTTCTGTTATATGTCTCTTAGTGACAGTGAGACATGGTGACAACATTAAAGGTCAAGCTCCAGTAGGAAGCCTCGTGCGCCCTTATCTCAAAAGGGTTTGTGGGTCCTTTTGTGAGAAGGATACAAGGATGAGGCTGGCTTTGAGAGAGCTTCACCTTGCTCTGCTCAGGCGGTAGTTGAAGATCCGTTTCCTGTTTTCGAGCTCTCGTCCAGGGTATGGCCTCAGGAAGTCTGGCCAGAGCTGGAAAGCCTCGTCTCCGACAAACACACATGGAGCTTGCTGCATGGTGTTTGGCAAGGCCAAGCTTCTCGGCAGCTGCAACTGGCCTTGCTCCAAGCGCTGCCCAAACTGCGACTGATGGAGGACTCCTCCATCGCTCTGCTTGCCATAGGCGCCAATATCCACGACCAAAAACTTGTAGTCACTATCGACTATGGCAAGGAGGACGATGGAGTATGTGCCCTGTAAAAATAGTCCATTTAAGAACAACATACACCATTCTTAAATTGTACATTGCGTAATTTGTGACAAAGGTTTCGCATTGTTTCTAGATGGCTTGTAGATAGGGCTGTGCAAGTATTTGAAATGATGAACACTAATTATTTGAATAGTCTGCTATTCATACAAAACCTGACAATTTGAAATGGCTGAATATGTGCATTATCTTCAAATTTAAGGTTTACATTATTGGAGTCAAGTGGTGACTAATTTTTCCACAGGAGATTCATTTCCTGCACGAAGGCCACAAACCAGTTTCTGAGCTAAGACATAGCGCACATAACTTCTCAATATTTTCCAATCTTTAAATAAGAATGCGTCACCTTTTTTAGGCAGCCTACGAATTTGTTGTCTGGAGCTTAGCAAGCTAGGTATTATTAACCTGATCTCACCATGGTATGCAGGACAGATATAGGGTGTATACGCTGAGCTCAATCTGCAAGCTGGTAACAACATTGTTTGGGGCAGTGATGCCATATTACTGGTCAAGAGTCACGCAGGATGTTGGACAGATACTGGAGATACCCGACAAACTTGTTATAAGTGTTGGACCCACCCGGCAGACTTCATACATCAGCTCAAACACAGCATTCGTTTGTGTGCAGTGCTATGATGGTGGATAGAAGCGGGCAGTGTGACGGGCAGTGTATCTGTGCCGTGCGAGGAAGAGGAGTGATGAGCCATAAAATGTGTATGAGGACAAGCCGAAGGCTTGTCCTCGTACACCAGCGAAGGCTTTGATGCATGACTGCTGCACCTTACCACTCATGAGATAATGACAGCCTTCCAATTATATAAGTTGCTCATGACCAACAAAGTTGTATTCATAAGGGAGTCCTTAATGGCCACAAAGTCAACATGTGGAAGTATTCCAACATCTCACTGCACCTCAAGGACTTGCGAGTCAACACAGCAGCATAAGTTGTTGCACTTAAGTGAATCATCGGCAAACAATGCACCAATGGGCATCCAAAGCAGGCTAGGGCACCTTGTAATGAATTCAGGAAATCTGACATCGGAAGCATCTTCGAAACAAACACATCAAATCACAATTGAAAATTTGGCAGCAACTAGGAACACCAGTACTCCTCATATGTGGTGTGTTGAGTACACATACACCCTATAGCATGCCTATTTGGTATCTGTGCCCCTTGCATACATGTGCTCATCCACACAAGCCCTACCCTCTGCCTTTATTAATGAGGTACTAGTCTGAATGGCAAGAGAAAAGTATGGATGTCACTTTGCTACATAAAAACAGTCTTGTAATATTCTGCACACTGCTAGCATTGCAGGTGCACATAATGGTTTTGCAAAACATTCAAACAGCAACAGTAGGACGCTGCCAAAGTATCATAAAATACTACACCTACCTTATAATTGAAATACATGGTGCCAGAGTTCTTGGGCCGCTTGATGTGGATGTGTTTTCCATCAACTGCACCAATGCAGTTTGGGAACTGCCATGTGCGAGAGAACCCCTCAGCAGTGTGCAGCCACGCAGCAGCGTCTGGCTTCTGAATAAAAGCAAATAAAAATAGTTTTGTCATATCACAGTTTTCGTAGTGCACAACTCATTAGTGTACAGCCTACATTTTGGCAAGTTAATGCAGATGCATCCTGGCAGAAATGATACAAAAATGCAAACAATATGAAGTCCTTGGTTACACCGCACTGTGTGCACCAGCACTCATATGAGCAGCAATACAATGTGTTCATCTCCGTGCCAGAGCAAACCAGTAGTTTTGCATTTGACATGGCAATCCGCACGGCAAGCATTCTTTTTACCACTCAATGAGATAGGTAACGACCTACCACGGTGGACTGACAATGTATGCAAAGGTGTACAACTTATCTGCATGTCTAAGTGTGCATTTCCTTTTGGACTACACACTACAGATGACGTTATAAGAACACAATAAGAGCGCCGACTAACACCTGAGGATCCTCTATTGTTTGTTACCATCCATGGTGTGTGTTTTGCATTCCTGCGCTCTCATTCACTATGCACTGAAGCAGAAAGGCCGTAGTTATAAAAGAGGCTGCAAACCAATTATATGTACTCTAAAATTGCTCTGAGGCCACGCAATGTTCATGCACAGAAATGGAAAATGAGGTGCAGTGGTAAAGGACAGTACAACTAATTGTACAATTAATGAATTTAATTTTTTAGAAAGTGAGTGCGGTAACATATCTACAGTACTATCATGATAAGACACTGCTTAATTGGACCAGATTCAATGATGGAAGTCATGTGCTACAGTATGATGTTTGAGAGCAAAATCACAAGCTTTCAACAAAAAGAAGGCAATCTTCCCTCGTAATCCCCACGTACAAAGTAATTCAAATATCATGTTGACCGGTAGTATAAATAGGGCCTTTCATTTTTCTCAAGGTCCTACGTTTTTGGGAAAAACCAGATAATTTCCAATGTTTCTACCCCGAACTAGTTCGGTAAAAATTGTGTTAAACCACATTTTCTCCCAGAATCACACTTCTGTTAATGGCAAGAATAAATCCAGGTGTTACAATACTAATAAACACTGCTCTATTTGTGTGAACAAGTCACAGGGATATATTACTAACATTCATCAAGTATGAACACTAACGTATGCGTTCTTCTTGCTGAATACTCAAGCAATAACCAGGATATATTATATATTTCGATTATTATTTCTTTCAGGCTTTAAGTTAATAAAAGTTTGTTGCCCTTTTAACCACATTTAAATGAGTAAAATGGCACATCACACTGCATTTACACGCATTGAACACTTGTAAAAACAGCAGTGTATGCTAGGAAACAAATGCACTGCTGATGTTACTCTGCACTGTGAATGGTAACGGTGACTTTTAACTGGACATTTTTTTAACTAGCCTATTTCTAAAGAAGGGTGGCAGATAATTAGTATTCCATTAATTGTGCTGCAAGAGCATAGTATGATGCAGCTGAACAGAACAACAAGAGACAAGGTTGAAAAGCCTGACAAGTCTAGGATGGACACAGATACTCTGCAAATGCAAAAGATTATATGTTTCGACAAGGACATGTAAGATAAGCAAATGCATCATACACTTTGTGCTTTTTTTCATTATTTAAATGAAGTGCTGAGAACAAAGTAAAAAAAGAATAACCAAAAATGTGGTCTTGTGCAGCTTCTATTAAAAATGTAAATGCCTGCCAGTGAGAATTAGTACACATAAGTTCACCATGTAAGCCGTGAGAATATGCTCCTGTAAGTGATATTGCATGTTTGCACCCAAAAAAAGACTATTGCCTGCGTTAATTGTTTGTGATAGTTACAAGGACAATCTTGAACATTAAGCTGCCAGACAGCAATAAACTCCAATTTCTCCCTGTTATGTTTTCATTTGCGAATAACAAATTTTGACTTAACAAATTCTAAAAAAGAATCATAATGGAAACACAAACGACTATAAGAATAAATGATGAATCATGGACACAAATTAAGACAAACTGCAATGACGAAGCATTCGAACACCATTTTTAACCTGTATTGAGATGATCGGTTGAATTTCTATTAGCTAGCATGACATCACTGAGTGCTGCCAAACACTACAAACAAGCTGCTACTGGCACGCCTCTTTGCAGCACAGCAATGCACTTCACTGCACTTTGCTGCTCAGCCACACCACACTCGTCTGTAGAAATCAGTGCACAATGTCAATCCAGCTTTATAATGTGACCACATATCTAGCGCATTAATATGTACAAGCATAGCAATGGTGGCATGTGACTGAAAATTCTGTGTTTAGCATGACTTGTTTCATCCAGAATTTTACACATGAATGTATTTACGGGCATGTATATTGGCTGAAGCCTGTGCCACAGCGCCTTGCATGTTACTCTGACAGCTAGGCGTGCAGTGGATATGCCCACTCGGAATGAGAGTGCAATGTCTTGAATCAGGTCTCCAGAAGACAAATACCTGCATTGATATTGTGGAACATACATATTTCATAATAACTGCTTTATGGACCATTAGAAGCAAGTGAAAAGGCTGAAAATGAAGCCACTGATCATTCTGCATGGTATTCTACAGCAGATGGCCAGTGCTGGGACACAGGGCCGCACTACAACTACATGGCACTGTTACCTGAGCGTCATGGCCAGTCGTTCCGCTGATGAAATGGGCTCCCTAATGCAATAAAGCCTTTGCAGGTCCCTTACAACAAGACTTAGCAGGAAATCAAACTGCTGGGGAACCATGCGGTAGTATTTTTTGAAGTAGTCGATGTCGCCATCCCGCATTTTTTCCATCTGCAGCAGGAAGAAAACTTCTAGTAATTTTCTTTTTAAGCACACACAAAAAAATCGTGAAATGCACTTGGCGAATAATGTGAACTTGCACTTGAGTCAGCGATATATGTGAGTACAATGCCCATTCGATCAAAACTAGCGCAGCGTCACCTCGTCGCTTGCCACTGAAACCACATGCGGGTGACGAAGAGGTAGCGCGGTGCGCTTCGCAGCATTTTCTTAGTGAACGGCGGACTCGCAGTTTTCACTCACATCAACTTCCACTGCTACTCCACGTGAAGTTTACCAAAAATAGCACGTACCATTTTTCCAACTTTCTGGAACGTGCATTCAATTCTCGACAGGAAATGAGTTTCGTTGGCTTTCAAATCTCGAGTTTAACATTTTAAAAGAGCACAACGCACGAAACACTGCCACAGATTCCCGCCGGCTTTTCATTACCTAGTCGCTCGAAACATCACATCGAGCTGCGAGCGTCAAGCGATATCGTCGCGCGAAATTGCTCAAATTGGGTTTTAAGGTTCTGGCGCGTGTAATTAGTAGCATTGTGTAAGCGATAACAAAACACACAATACTTACCGTGGTGAAAAACTCGCTCTCGGCGTGTCGCGTTCTCCACGAGGGTCGGACCCACCATCTGCGCCGGCGTTCTTCTTCCAGGCTTTTTTGAATAAGAAGAACTTTCTTTTTCAGTAACAGCAGTCTTTTGCGGCGCTGAGTAAGGACCATTTCAGTTTCGCTCACGCCTGACTTGCGGAAAGCACGAAGCAAGAAGCAGCAGCACGGAACACAAACGAACACTTGCTTACAGTCTCTGCCTTCGTACTGCCATTGTTACCAACATCTCAGTACTAGTTTCTTCCGTGTACAACCAATAATGTATCTCTACATATAATACATTGTTTATTTGCATAAATCCATGCCGATCTTAACTTATTTTATTTCTCTGCATCATTTTAATATATTTAATTATGGAGAAAAAGAACTTTTGGCGACTTTTTTTTTGTTGCTGTTGTATGGTCGGTTGGGCAACACTGTTTTGGGCGGAGCTACAACTAACCGGCGCCGCGATGACTTTCCGCACCGTGTGTCTCGAATTGACGTGAGCGGCAAGCCGAAGCATCCGAAAACCGGATTGCCGCACGTCGGATCCGTCGCCGCGTCGTACAGTGTGTCTCGCGCTTTATGCTAATTTTTTTACCAGTTCATACGTTCCCGGAAAACATGATTTTTCGGCACCAACATTCAATAGGTCGCCAAACTGCAATCGCATTGTGACAGGCTGATGAAGAAGATGTTTTAAGATTAGCTTGAAGACGACGACGCTCTTCACATGGCGCGCTGTCTACCATCTTGTCAGCTGCTACAGTTATTATTATATCCTGTAAATATGTTTCGTACCTCTTTTAGTTCCGTAACATTTTTGGTGGAGGTTGCAGGCTCAATATCAAGATGGATTTACGCAGCGGGCGCTACTTGGCTGCATCTGCAATGCTAGCTCAAGGCGAGAAGCTTTGGTCATGTCGGCACCCATGCCCACCGTTATTCTGGCACAAATGCGTGACCCAGGAACCTTCTCCGGCACCGACAACACTGATGTTGAAGACTGGCTTCATCTATATGAGTGGGTGAGTGCCAGCAACCACTGGGACCAGGCCATCGTGCTAGCTAATTTGATACTTTACCTCACGGGAGTGGCGTGCGTCTGGTTTCAGACCCACGAGGAGGAACTTACCAGTTGGGACGTTTGTGAACAGAAGCTCAAGCATTTGTTTGCCAATCCTGTTGGACGTCAGTGCACGCCCAAAAAAACATTGACATGTGCACCGAGTCCTATCTCACGTACATCCAGGCATGCTCGCTTACAACCATCGGCAGCAAGCCATCAATACGAATAGGTGCAGACAGGAAAGCGTCTAGTAGAGCTGTAATCGGGGCGAGTTGGTCACACGTTTGGCTAAACGTGCTGTTACCGTATTTACTTGCGTAATGATTGCACTCGCGTAATGATCGCACCCCTGAATTTTGTCCTCAAAATTCGATTTTTCTTTCCCATGTAATGATCCCGTGCAGCGATATGTCATGTACCAAGTCTAGCTAATGATGATCGCACTTCTGTCGAATGCTGTCGAACGACTCTTCAAGACACACCAAGCGGTCTGCACGTACCAAACATTCTTAAGCAGATGCCCCATTTTATTCCTTTCATCACTTTCCACACTTCTATGAAAAAAATAAGCGACAACCAAACTTACCTTGGCTTTATTATTTGTATGCTTTATAATGGTTGTGGTCAATAAAACAACAACAAAAAAGGTACCTTTCGATTCTTCTCATCTGCATTTGTGGGCACGCAACAAATCGCGAGCGGCAACGATAGTAGCCACGTTTACAATGATACGTTAGAAGTGTACCCTATCCATACACAGACGCTTGTAACATAGCTAAGGTATGAGTAGTGAAGGCAAATGTCACAGTTTCCATAGTATACCCGCTGTGTGTTTCTATGTCACTGGCAGCTAAGCACGCCCATCTTGTTTTTGTACCCTCAAACTAGACATGACTATGTTATTGCCACAGACTTGCTGATATTAATGATATTATTCATTACTGATATGCAAGAAACTGTTTCAGTGCGCGTAATGTACTCACGAAAAGAAAAAGAAATCGCGTTTGGCACGTTCGGCTTGCTCCACTGGCCGCCATTTTTGTTTTGGTGTCCCACACTGTTAGAGTGGCAGCCGCCTGTTTGTTGACCTGTGGTCATCCTGCAGCAAATGCCAGATGAAAAAAAATTTTTTTTCGTGGGAAATTTACCCCCGTAATGATCACACCTCTGAATTTGCAGCAATTTTTCTTACAAAAAAGTGTCATCATTATGCGAGTAGATACGGTATTCACTGGGACAAAATTGGATAAGGCACACACGACAGAGCATGTGTGGTGTGTGCCTCGTCCAGTTTTACCCCAGTGTATATCAGCATGTTTATCCAAACTACTATATTAAGCTTTCAAAACCTGCTGCAATCTACATGCAGTCCACTTATAACGATATCACACATAAGAATATATCGGTTATAATGATGAGTTGACTTCAGAGTATCAATTTATGCATGAGGGCTATAAGGAAAGAACGCATAACGTGTTATTCAACGCATATCGGATCCAACGATCAAAATTCTACCTTTTGGGCAGTGTTTTCCATGCAGAATAATCGTCAAATTTGCTTTAAAATGTTCCCCTTAACAGAGATGGGGTGAAAAGTTTGCCTGCACGAGTTTGTACCTGCGTCCCTCCAGCACACCGATTGCAACAACCACGCAGAGCATCGCAAGTTAGTGCGGCGTGCCACAAGATGGCACCAGCTGCTTTGCATCCGCATCGCCGGCAAGCGTCCAGAGAGGGGGGAAAAAAAGCAAGAAGCGAACTGCACCTGTGCTCCCTTTCTACAATTTCCCTCTCTTCCTCGGGAAGTGTGGAAATGCGCCAACAAAGCACAGCTATGTTGCTTGGGATGAAGCTGTAAATTTTGCAAGACTCGCGCAGTCAATGATTTGGACGATTCTGAAAACCCAGAGTGCCACGATCATGAAGGCTAGAACCAGTGACCATGCCAATAGACGGAACCAGCGGGCTTTGTGCACTACGGCAGAACCCCAATGTGTGAAAACAACACAATGGCAGCCGCTGACATTGCCAAACTGTGGGAGCACGTCGCTACTGGCGATAAAATAGGTGGTGCTTCAATGGAGAAGTTTCTGAGTGCAGATAGCGCTGCCTCATTCTGCAAAGAATCTCCGACGGGACGATATTTGTCGCAACAGTCGGTGGCATTGTGCGACGGAGGCGACGAGATTGACAGTGGCCCGTCTTTGAAACTGACCCCAATGTTTACGCAAAGTGCACTGTCGCCGATAGAGTCACTCATTTATTTCATGCACGTGAACTTATAGCCGCCACTGTTTGTGCACCTGCTGGACATAATGCACACTGCGGTTGTGAACCTTAAACTTCTGTGAAAGCAAGTGCAGAATCTGATTATTTCAGCACGCATAACGCTTGACATGCTGTTTAGAGGTACAGTAAAACCTCGTTAAGCCGTACCCGCTTAAACAGTAGTTCCGTTTTAAAAGTAGTAAAGTGAAATCCCCGACTCAGCGGCCATTGAACATAATGCATTTTGTATCCGCATAAACCGTACCAGCTTGTCGCGTACGTATCGGTTAAAAAGTAGTGTTTTCACTTTTCGTCGCGTGATCACGGCGATACATCGTCCCCGTCAGGCGGCCCGGCGGAACAACAACAAGCCTCAGAGATCCGAATGGCCTCCAAGCGCAAACGCAGAGGGCGCTTGGAAGGGTGAAGCATTCATCCATCTCCCATCCGAGAAGCCACATCAACATCAACATCACTTCGGCGCCGTGCCAGAGAGCGTTCTTTATTTCCTACGAGAAAGCGTTGTGACGTCGTGCAAGCTAGGACTCTCGTCATGCCGAAGCTCGGGCAAAAACACCGCGTGCTTAGCATTCAGGAAAAAGTGGACATCGTTCGTGCCATCGAACGTGGCATGAAGAAGTCGGCGCTGGCACGCGAAAGGGATTTACCTCTAACTACCGTGTGTGGCATATGGAATGCAAAGGAAAAGTTGTTCGGCAGTGCTGCTGCGACCGCGAAAAGATGTCGTATACGAGGTTCGACTTTTCCTGACGTGGAGGAGGCGCTGGTGAACAGGTTACAAGCAGCGCGGTCGAAGAACTTGCCTGTCAGCGGACCCCTACTTGTGGAGAAGGCCCTGGTTTTCGCTTCGCAGCTGAACCACGATGACTTTATATGCAGCAATGGCTGGCTGGCGAGGTTCAAGGCGAGGCACGGCGTAAACACAAGAGTCGTTTCAGGAGAAGGTGCCGCTGGCGACGTGGATGGGGCAGAACAATGGCAAAGTGGTCAGCTGAGGCACATCCTGACCAACTAAGCACCCGACGATATCTTCAATATAGATGAGTCGGCGCTATTCTTCAAGCTGCTGCCAAACAGAACGTTTGCGTTTAAAGGTGAGACGTGCACCGGCGGCAAGCATGCCAAGGACCGGATTTCGGTTGCGTTCGGTGTAAACATGTTGGCAACTGAAAAACTTCCACTTCTCGTGATTGGGAAGTCGGCCAAGCCGAGATGTTTTAAAGGCGCCCGACTGCCCTCCGGAGTTGTCTACCGCAGCAACACGAAAGCGCGGATGACGTCGAAACTCTTTGAAGAGCACATGCGCCTCATCGACCACCGTTTCGCGGCGAAAAACAGAAAAGTTGTTGTCATCTTGGATAATGCCTGTCGCGCTTGATAACCTTGAGGCTGTAAAATTGGTGTTTCTGCCTCCTAACACCACAGCGATTGCACAACCCTTGGACCAAGGTGTCATTCGGGCTGTGAAACAGCTTTACAAAAAGAATTTGCTGCGCAGAATTCTTCTGGCCTTTGAGTGTGGCAAGATTTTTTCAATTGATCTGCTGGGCGCAATTCACCTGCTCGAATACTTGTGGCGCCATGTTGAATCGGCGACTGTGCAGAACTGCTTCAAGCGCGCTGGCTTCACGGTGTGTGCGGGTGACGCTGAGGATGCTAGCGGCACCGTCGACCAGTCTTCTGACGCCGTCGACCAGTCTTCTGACGCCGTCGACCAAGCTTGCAAAACACTGCTCGCCGAAGTGCTGGAGCGGCACGGTGTTACCCAAGGCATTTCTTTCACAGACTTCAGGGACATCGATAGCGATGTTCAGACTTCTCCGGATATGTCCGACGAAGCTATAGTTGCCGCTGTAGCCGAAGTGTCGCGTAATGACAGCGATGAGGACGACAGCGACAGCGACAGCACGGGCGATCCAGGCCCGACAGTGGCAGAAGCTGCACGTTATGTCAGCCTCCTGCGGGTGTTTGCCGAGAAGAGGGGGCTGGTGGAAAAGCTGGCTCGCGGCTTAAGTGAATTTGAGGCGGCTGTCGTCGCTGCCAGGCCGCCGGGCCATCAAACAAAAATCACAGACTTTTGTCGTCCGAAATGAATAAATAGTGTAAGTTTTTTGCCCTTTCATAGCATTCTCTCCGAGTTCCGTTTTTGACAGGTAAGTGGGCGATCTCACGCTATTTCGGTTAAGCAGTACTACCGTTTAGTACGTACCTTTTCCGAGCTCCGGCCAACTACGGTTTAACGAGGTTTCACTGTATAAATAAACATGTTATTTTTTACAGCCTTCTTTCTAAAACGTCAATTCTTTATCGTAAGTGGCAAATTTGGTATCGGAGCTACGAAGGTATGTTCGGCAGCTTTTTCTTTTTCTTTCTTTATGGCAATCCAGATACAGGGATGATCGGTTATAACGATAGGATTTTTCGTTCTTGAAGGCTAAAACCCACGAGAGCGATTTTGTGCACGATGGCGACGAGCAATGGCTCCAAGCGACGAAACGGGTTGTCGCTTGAACAAATCGCTCGGTCTTATAGCTTGATCACTCGGTTCTGGATATCTAGAATTCGTCACTCATCACCTGGAAGCGCTATGAGCGACTAGCGAATACAGTAGAATCTCGATGATACGAATTCTTCAGGAGCACACAAAATATTCGTATCATCCCGAATTCGTATGAGCCAAAACAAGCCAATCTTGCCATGATAATGAACATAAACTTTATTGGCCACAGCTACTTCCGGCCGAAAAAGTCTGTTATGTTCGCTTGGACTCTTTTGCCCTCAAGGTCGTTGACAAGACAAGCCTGAAAGGCATAAAATCGTGCAGCGGTTTCGGCACTCACGTTGCCGGCACTTACGATGCGGCGCAGAACATCGAGAACGTTAAGGCTTTCTGACGTTGACGGCAGCTGACCGCACATGTCGGCGTCTTCACCATCACTCTCAGTCTCGGCTTCATTAACTTCGTCGACCAATTCTTCAATGGATCTTAACCCGCAGGTCGCGACATTGTTGTCCGCGGTGACGAAGTCGTGAGCAGAAGCTTCAGTTTGCAGACTCCCCCAGCCTTCAATTCCAACGTCCTCATCGGGTTCTTCATTTTCTCCCGTCAGAGCCACATCCCATCCCGTTTTAAATTCACATTTGCGAAAACAGTTCGTGAGAGTGTTCGAGGTCACATTATCCCAAGAGATGGCCAAAAAATGCAATGCATCGAGTAAGCTGAACCGCAAATTCTCATCTTTGCAATCAATCTTTGCCAGGAGATGTCTTACTAAGAGTCGTTTGAAATGATGCTTCAAGTTCTGAATTATTCCCGCGTCCAGTGGCTGCAAATGGCTGGTAGTGTTGGCAGGCAGGAACCTTACGGTGACGTTGTTAAAGGTCGTTTCTTTTGGGTGGGTTGAACACTGGTCTAAGAAAAGCAAGATTTTTCGGTTTTTTGCAGCCATTTTTCGATCCAGGATCATGAACTTGCACAAAGATTCCGCAGTCATCCACACTTTCCTGTTCCCTTTATATAAACAAGGTAAACATGCTGCCGATCGAAAGCACCTCGGCTGTTTGGACTTGCCTATGACGGTAAGCTGCATTTTCTCCGAGCCGTCGGCATTTACACAAAAAAGCAAGGCGATTCTCTCCTTACTTTTTTTGGCCGCCCTGGCAAGCCTGGCCCTTCACACACAAGCTCCTCTCTGGTTGCAAGTTGAAAAAGAGGCCCGCCTCGTCAGCATTAAATACGTCGCGCAGTGCATAGTTTGAAATCAGCGCTCACAGCGTGTTCAGCCAGCCGCTGACAGCTGACTGGTCCACTTTTTTTCCTTCACTGTAGACAAGTCCATGTCTCTCTTTAAAACGATGCAGCCATCACCCGGAAGCTTGGAAATTTTCAATTCCCAGGGAAAGCGCAATGTTGTCCGCCTTCTATCGTAGCACCTTGCCGTCCACGTTGACGCTGGCTGCTGTAACTTTGCCAAACCATGTCAGCAGAACCTCTTCCAGCTTCACATGTGTAGCTGTTTGACGTTTACGCCAAAGTGCTGAGCATTCTTCATCACGTCTCGCTGCCCAACAATGGCGCACAGCATCGACGGTGCTATGCCTAGCTCCTTTGCCAACTCGACATGTTTCTTCTTCGAAGTGTCGTCGACCTTCTTGAGTATTTCAATTTTCTCCTTAAACGAAAGGGCCTTCCGTTTTCGCGACATGTCGAACAGCGAATGCTTCAGTCTTTCCGCGCGCATTAAACTTCCATCCATCATGTTCAGGTAGTCCACGTTGTAGCGCTGTTAGTTACCCGAAACGCACAGGGCAGCAGCGTGCAGCTTCCTGTGATGGCGATGGTGATTCGGCTTTTCCTTTCAGATCGGGTCGCCCTGCGTGGAAGCGCGGCGTAGCGAAGAAAAATATAAAGAAAGCTAGCGGTACGCCGATGGGCTGCCAGGAAATGGGCGATGCAGAGTTGTCAGGTATGTGACTCGCCCTGGCTTGGCAAGTTTCGTGCAGAGCCATGTGCCGAGCGCACTATGCACGTTACACTATAGCGGCGGTGACATGGAGGTGAAGGGAGGCGTGTGGAGAGGAGGGCCTGTGGCCGTTCGGCCGGCAGAGGATGAAGGGAAGCGGGCGTGAAAAGACGTGGAGGTGAAGGGAGACCGATGTGGAGAGGAGGGCCGGTGGCCGCCTGGCCAGCAGAGACTGGAGGTGAAGGGAAGCGGGCATGAAAAGGGCCAGCAGCCGTGCATTAGCCACGGTGGCTATTCTCCCCCTCCGAGACCAGCCGCGTCACCCCACTCGCGTGCGCCGGTCATTGGCACGTTCGTATCATCTGCGAAGGCTTGAGAAACTGTTCGTGTAATCCCAAATCATAGCGTATTCTATATAATGTAGACCATCTAAAACACTTTTGAAATTCGTATCATCGCGAAATTCGGATCAACTGTAATCGTATCATCGAGATTCTACTGCAGCGCGAAGCCGGAATTTGGAGGTACGTCACTCAATAACTACCGATTGTTGCATGGAACGAGCAAACGACTGAATTTTTATACATGTAAGAATAAGAACCTACTGCAAGACCATAGGAAATATTTTATGCTGCTTTTTACAGTAAAACCTCGTTAATTCGAACTCAGCTTATTCGAAATCCAGCGTAATTCGAAGGTTTTCAGCAGTCCCAACAGTTTGCATGCAAATTTTGCCGAATAATCTGAACAGCCAGCGTGCCCATATCCGGATAATACGTCAGTTTAAACCATGGCCTTCGTGATTTTTCCGTGCCTCCGTGATCCTCAAAAAAAGAAAAAATTGTGTGCCAGTCTCTGAGGCCTGTATAGTTGCCGGAGTGGCAGCCAGGCGGCACTTTAAATCAACTTTCTGTTTCCAGTGCTTTGTTGTGCCTCAGCGATCTGCACAGTGCTACAGCCGGTTTTGGAGGCTAGCTTTATTTAACAACGCAACAACCAGGTGACGCTAGGTCGAAATTTTTCTGGCTCCGTTTCCGTTGTTTTTTTTGTCTAGCTTGTGGTAGGCACTGCTCGTAGTGTTTTGATTGTTCGGTGCCGTGACCAGACGTGTTCTGTGCTCTGCTAGTTATTCTTGGCCACGTGCATGGTGTTGGTGTTAAGAAAATGCCGAAGTACAGAACTCTGACCCTCTGCCAGAAAGTGTGCCTAATACAGGAGGCGGAAAAGCACAAGGTGCCTTTATCGATCCTTTCGACGAGACTGAAGAATAAGACAAAGATCCTCGAGTCCTACGGGAAGACACATTCGACGAAGCGGACAAGGATTCGTTTTCCTACGTATCCGGACGTTGAAGACGCCTTGATAAAGTGGCTTCAGCATGCAAATGCAGCACACCTGCCTGTGAACGGGACACTGCTGCACGAAAAGGCCGATGAGCTCGCACTGCGGCTGGGCCATGAAGCATTTAAGGGGGGACACGGGTCTTAGAATCCGAAAAATCGTCGAAAAATCGATTTTTTGAAAATGTTATTTTCGAAACCTGCTGCCAGTTCTTCACCTGTCTGCAAGGTTTCACGCTTCTAAATTAAGTATTTTACGCGCAATATCAATTTATATTGTCACTGTTCACCAAATTTCAGTGGTAATGGATGCCAAAAACGGCAGTTTACTGTGACGCGCAGCTCCTGTACCACTCGGGCTATTGGAGCCATCTTGGTCTCTCTTGAAAGAGCAGCTTTCCCTCTTCAAATTCCCGCCATTCATGTCTCCGCCCGTTCGTTGGCCAGAGAAAAAAAACGCGCCAAAAAAAGGTCCCGACGCGCACTCCTATTTGTTACTCGAGGCACGTGACGCGAGGGCGCTACACGGTTGGCTGAAGCCGCCTTCGTCGTCTGCTCGACGCGCTCGGCCGGAGCTGGAGTACAGTGGCTAGAATAGGGAAGTGTGACGACCGCCGAGCGGCTCGTATGGGAGGCGCTGAAGCCCACGGAGAGGGAACCGCGTGGGGGCGCTCGCTCCCGCATTCACGTCATGCCCAGACAGCGCAGAACACGTCGCCTGCTTCGATAGCGTCGTGTGCGTGCAGTTTTCGTGTCAAGTGTACGTTTCGCCCGCTTTAGCATCTGTGCAGTCATGCCTAGAAGGCAGAGTCACTGTTTTGTGCCCGGCTGCACAACAGGCTACAAGTCGAGCAAGAAGAAACTGTCCTTGTTTGGTGCACCTAAAGACTCAAGTGCGCTCGCACAATGGCAGCGTGCTATTCCTCGCGCTGACAAAAAGCTTGAAGAAAACTGTGCAGTGTGCGAGTTGCACTTCGACGAACGGTACGTGTCAAGGCACTTTGAGCATAAAGTGAACGGTGAGCTCGTCCGCATCGAGAGAAGTAGGCCTGTGCTGCTTCCAGGCGCAGTTCCTACTTTGTTCCCGAACCTCCCGGCTTATTGTTCAAAGAGGCTTCCACCGGAGAGAAAGCGTCCAACAAGAAGTGAACAGAATGCGCCACCCAGGAAGAAACGTGCAAAGGGAGCTACCACACCTGTAAGTGCTGACAGACACTGTTGACTTCGAGAATGCATCGTGCGCGCCGTTTGACAACTTGACGTTACCGTCGTGTTCATGGGGAAAACACACGCTTAGTGCTTCGCCCCTAACTATTGCGTACAGTGTGTGTGAGCCCACTGAGGACAAGAGTATTCTGTTCACCAAGAAGTTAGTTGCGTTCACCCAAGGTGAGCATGGAGTGAAGCAAGAAGTGTTCTTGAAGGGGGTGCAGATACCGCACTGTGTGTCAAGACGATCCTGACTGTTTGTTAAGGAACGTAGATGTTCTCAGCGTGTGCGCGGGTGCAGGAACTCTTCAAGAATTTCCTTTCATCGTTGGAAATAAGAAATTTGCAGTCTCAGGAACCGTAATCTCAAGCAAGAATTGCCAGGGAACCGCCAATGAAAGCAAGCCATGCATTTCATGCAAACATTTGAGGAAAGCTCTTCTCAATCAAAGATTTGCAAGGAAACAGTGCAACCAGAGTCAAGCTGCACGTATTTCAATAAGAAGGCGGATGCAAGCACAAGCTATCAGACGGCTGAAGGCTAGGCTTTCATTGTACGAACAAACCATCCAGAAACTGAAGCAGCAGAGTGAGGAGCTCGAAGAAACCGTCCTCGAAGGCCGACTAAAAGCCCTCACACCAAAGCAACGGCTCGCCGTCATGCAGTGTTTTGAGGGTGCTCGACGGAAGTCACCGAAAGGTATGAAGTACAACCCGGATTGGCTACTAGAATGCATGATAATGAGGATGAAGAGCCCAAGGCTCTATGAGCACGTGAGATGGGAGGGCATACTGCTGCTGCCTAGTCGATCATGCCTCAAGGTTTACACACGCAAGTACAGGAGTGGGTTCGGCTTTAATTCTGCTGTCTTGGCAGGGATTGCCCAGAAAACAAAATCAATGGATGAATTCAAACGACACGGCGGACTCATAGTTGATGAAATGAAGTTGTCAGAATGCTTGAATGTTGGCACAGGAGGAAAGGTGGAAGGGCTTGTGGACTTGGGAGAGTTTACACCTGACACCGAACGACACATTCCTTGTGATCATGGTTTGGTCATTATGTTTCAACCATTGACTGGTTCATGGCACCAAGTACTGGGTTGTTTTGCTTCCAGGGGAAATGTGAAGGCTGCACTGCTTTCGAAGATCTTAATGGAAGCCGTGCTGCTTACAGAGAAAGCAGGCCTCAAGGTGGATTTTATCACCTCTGATGGAGCCTCATGGAATCGATCCATGTGGCGCAAGTTTGGGATATTTGGGACCTCATCCTCGATAAAGTCATCCGTGCCACATCCCGTCGAGATAGGGAGGCGCCTTTTTTTCATTTCTGATTTTCCACATTTGGTGAAATGTGTCAGGAATGGCTTTATTAAAGCTCCTTACAAAACACCAGATGGTGCTATTTACATGGAGCACATCAAGGCGGCGTACGATGAAGATAAATGCGCAGTAACATTGAAAGTGATGCCTAAAATCACGATGTCGCACATTCGCCCCAACAACTTTGAAAAGATGAAAGTAAACCTCGCATTCCACCTGTTCAGTGCTGAAGTTCTCCGTGGGCTATTCTTCTACAAGAGTGAGATATCGAAGCATTGGAGTGACCCGGCACCAACACAAGCATTTGTGCTCATGATGGTAAAATTAATTGAGGCCATAACAGCACGCATCCCATCAAAAGGGCTTAAAGTTGGTTCTCCCCAGGAAAAGAACATCATCGATTTTCAAGAGTACCTAAACAAATGGGAAGCCTCCTTGGGCAGTTCCAAGCTTGGATTCATTTCCGCAAGCACCGCTGAGGGACTGAGAGTCACCTTGGATGCTACTCTGGGCCTTCTAAAGTACCTCAATGAGAAACTTTGTTTCAAGTACGTCCTCACAAGCCGACTCAGCCAAGACTGTATAGAAAAGTTCTTTGGCATTATCCGTCAGTTTTCAGGGTGCAACGACCACCCGACAGCTACCCACCACCCGACAGCTACCCAATTTTTAATCACAGTGAACTGCCTAAGCTTCTATGATCTGGTAAAGGCACCAAGCAGCGGGAACTGTGCAGGAGGCTCGCTTACCTCTCTGTTAGCCGATGGAAGTGAGGCCAAACAAGTGGATTCACTGCTTGACAAAGGCAAGCTCGAAGAAGCTTCTGAGGTTCTCAAGAAATCGAAGATCATTCCTGATCATGTGTATCCCGAAAAGACAAGCGATGCCCGACTTGTCTTTTACATAGCAGGGTATCTTGCCAGGAAGACTATAGTAAAAAGCGGCTGCAGCGACTGCTTTGGTGAGCTTCTCGTATTACCGCAGAAGGCGAACAGAGATCTCGCTGTACTTACAGATTTTTGTGACAATGGCGGCCTACTTTATCCTTCGGAGAAGCTCTTCTCCTTTGTGGATGCCCTCGAGATTACCTTCACGACATGGTTCAGCTACAATGAACTACACCAAGACAGTCTGGATGAGCTGACCTCCTGCCTGCAGAAAAATTCTGTCGTCGTCGGCTGTGCACGCCATGGTATCGACCTTATGAACCAGATTATAAAGTTTTTTTTCATCACACGCCTTCACTTCTTCACGAAGTCCCTGAACAAGGAACGCGCATCATCTCGTGAGAAAAGAAAGCATCTGAAGCTCAGTAGTCTTACATGAGCATTCAGACGAAAAGGGACTACTTCGCGTCTGTATTTCTATATTGTCAGTCGGAAACTTAGTCTTGTTATGACAATAAAAGTATTTGTGGCCCTCACTCTTTTGTTTAAGGCACTGCTTAAAATCCAGGTCGAACGGAATTGCCATTATCGTGAGTATGCGACTGCCCGTCGCTTGGATTTCGTTAAATGCATGCCGCATTCGCTAGCTTAAAAACTTCTACAGAAGATTTTGCCACATCCTTGCGTTGTACCATGTTATTTTAGACTGTGTAGCAACATGAACGCTAAATCGAATAAAGAGACGCAACTGGGCGCGGCCTAGGCAACGCTTCTGCTCCAAGCGCCTGACGTGTAAGCGGGTTACAGCGCCACCTGTCCCGTTCCCTGCAAAGCGTCACGGCGAAGCAGGCGCGCTCATCACACTTCTCCTATTCTAGCCACTGTAGCTGCAGTGCGCAAGCGAGCGCCATTTTGTTCTTGTGTTGACAGCGGAGCGGTACACGCGATGCATCGACGAGCTGTGAAATTTCGCTCCAAACATCCTTTCGGGAAGGCGGTGAAGCGTTCGCTCAGCGAGAACTTCAAAAAGGGCACCGCAACACCACGGGATACTCAAGACGTCGAACTTCAAGCGTCCGATGACGGCGTCGTCGAAGCCACCACGGTAGGCCTAACTTGTCCGATGTCCGAAAGCGGCACCGGCGGCAACGACAGGAGCCGGGTACGCCACAACACGACCTTTCTGCAGCCCTCGGAAGCAGAAGAGCAGCGAAGAAAAGCGTCAGACAAAACGGAGAAACTTGGATCGACTGCAGCAACAGAGCGAAAAAAAGAACTTCTCGCTGACAGCGCCGACGCCCAACCACTCGGCGGAACTCCATTCACCATTCTGTGCTTGGATGCGGTGAACGCTTTACAAGAGTCCGCGAAATGCAAAACGTGCAGTGGTGGCGTCAAAGTAGTGAGAGACGAACGGGAATATGGACTTGCGGTGAAGTTGCACCTTGTGTGCGATAATTGCGATAAGACGTCGTCGGCATGGAGCTCGCCGCGCGTCGACGGCACTCAGAAAGTGAATCCGTTTATTGTGAATGTCCTCGCCGCGCGTGCCATGCAGGCCACTGGCAATCGCCAAACGGCTTTGAACGACGTGTTCGCGGCAATGAATGTGAGCCATCGAGGCCTGCACACAAAAACGTGGCAGGCATATGTGAAAACAAAGCTGACGCCTGCTGCCAATCGCGCGGCCCAAAAGCTCGTCAGCAAGTGCGCGCAGTCGGTTCGCGACCTCTACGCCGAACTGCACGTAAGCAATCCGGGAAACATCGCAGTTTCCTACGATGGATCCTGGATGACGCGCGGACATTCATCGCATGTTGGCGTCGGCACGGTTATCGAACTTTTCAGCGGTTTGGTGCTGGACTATGTTGTCCTAAGCAACTACTCTGCCGGATGCGAGTCGGGCCCGAAGGAGGGTGACCCTTCTTACGAAACATGGGCAGCCAGCCATGTCTGTCAAAAAAATACGACGAAGAAGGCAGGTGAGATGGAGGTGGAGGCCGCGCTGATTCTCTTCAAGAGGTCGCTCGAGCGCCACAACATGCGCTACACCACTGTTCTCTACGACGGCGACAGCAGGACTTACCTTGCTTTAGTGGAAGAAAAGGTGTATGGATACATACCCATTGAAAAAGAGGACTGTGTGAACCATGTCGAGAAGCGCATGGGCACAGCACTAAGAAACGCAGTAGCCAAGCATAAGGGCTCTGGCTCCAACAGCCTCGGTGGACGGGGCAAACTTACGGGAGAGCTGATCAACAGAATCAGCTCATATTATGGGTGGGCACTGAAAACCCACAAAGACGTGGATGCAATGAACAGGGCAGTGATGGCCACATTCTATCATATCACTGCCAACGACACCAAGGCCAACCACTCATTTTGCCCGCCAGGGCCTAGCTCGTGGTGCAAACAGAATGCGGCAAAAGCCAGAGGTGAGCCTGCCCCAAGGCACCCCCGCAATCTGCCTCCCCATGTCGGTGAGGCCTTGCTGCCCATATTTGAGCGCCTTTCAGAGAAGAAACTCCTGGAACGATGCTTGCGTGGGAAGACTCAAAATAACAACGAGAGTCTACATTCAATGATATGGGCACTTTCTCCCAAGCGGTCGCATGCCTCATTGTTTACGGTGGAGGCTGCTGTGGCCGAAGCCGTAATGAAATTCAACAGCGGGAATGCAAGAACCTCAGCAGCCATCCTCACTGAGCTGAGCCTCAACGCAAGTGCCCAAAGCGAAAAGCGCATGCTCGAAAAAGACCTGCGCAGAAGCCGAGCATCAGTATGCAAGCGTGCATGTAGAGAAAATATGCAGCAGGCCTTGAAAAATCGCCACGTTGGTGAAAAAAAACAGACTGATTACATGCCTGGGGCTTATTAACCCTTTGGAGATGTAAACATGTAATTATTTTTTGCTTGTACTTGATAAACTTAGTTTTGTTTGTTTTTTGCCTTTTTCTCAAAACTTTGTTTTGTGTCTGGTTGCAGGTTTGCCCAAGAGATATCTCAGCACCTAGAGCAGCTAGAACTATAATTCTTTTTGCAATGTGAAGCTGAAACTATAAAGGATGCAGCGCTGGAAGCAGATTTTTTATTTTTATCTCTAGGAATTTTTTTTCTGCATTGTTTTTCTTGTCCAGTCGCCATGTTGGGAGCACAAAGTTCAGTGGGCTGCTAAATCTCTAATGTTAGCCCAATTTGAAAACTGCTTTCAGCGTTGCGCTCCTTAAACATTGTAGTATCTACCCATATGTTAAAATTTGAATTTCTGATGAGTAATTTTTTTCTATTGTTTGGGCAGACAATAGCAATAATTTTCTAATATCTCAGGAACTAATTGATCTACAAGAAAAACAGTTGCATATTTGAAATCAGCAGAAAAAAATATATGTGCCTAGTTTCATTATATTTGGACTGTCAGTAAAGAAAATAGGTCTCTGACCGGTGTCCCCCCTTAAGTGCAGCAACGGCTGGTTGTCCAGATTTAAAGACCGTAATAACCTTAGGTTTGTGACAGAGTGCGGCGAAAGCGGGAGCGTCGACCCAAATGTTGTCGAGAATTGGAAAAGGCATACATTGGCTCTGCTGCTTCAGCAGTACGCAGAGGACGATGTTTACAACATGGACGAGGCCGCATTGTTTTATAAGATGCTGCCAACGAAGACGTTTGCCCCAAAGGATGCGGTAGTCACGGGAAAAAACAACCCAAGGACAGAATAACCGTTCTGTTTGGTGCGAATATGTCCGGCAGTCACAAACTCGCACTGCTGATCATCGGAAAAGTGGAGAAGCCTTGGTGCTTCAAGAATGCACGACTTCCTCCTAAGGATGATGTGCTGTACAGAAGTAACAAAAAGGCTTGGATGACGGCAGCGTGGTTCGAGGAGTACGTGAGGCACCTTGACCATCAGTTTGCTGCCACGGGACGAAAAGTTGTTTTTGTTGTTGAAAACTGTCTAGCCCCCGGGCCGACATCCAGAACTTGACAGCAGTTAGGCTTGTATTCCTGCTGCCGAATGTTACAGCTGTATCGCAGCCTATAAACCAAGGCGTTATTCTGCAAGCGAGGAAGATTTATCGCTGCCATTTGCTTAAGGGAGAAGTGAGTCCTAAAAATGTTTTTCTTATTTTTGGGTGAATCTTTAATAAACTCCCCTGGCTGGGGTAATTTTTCATGCTGATTTCAGATCTGTAATTAGATTTCTGATAGCTGTAGCAGTTCAAAAAATATTGAGGTCTGAATTCAAATTAATTTCAAACTCGTTACGGGGCTTTTTGATGAGTTCGCCTTGCTAAACCAAAAACTAAATGCATGACACTACAGTTGAATCCCGCCACAACGAATACCGCCACAACGAAATTTCCGCGACAACGAATAATTTTTTATTCCCCGCGAGTATCCTATAAGAATTAATGGCCTAAATTTCTCTGCACAACGAACCATTTTTGCAGAGCGTTTCCGCTTCAACGAAATTTTCGCGTTCAAAATCGAAACCGAAACTAGTTTTATTGGCGAGAAGTCCAAGTCAAATCCAAAGCCACATTAAGCATGAAATCACGTGATTGCAGTTCCGCCATTTTGGCTTTGTGTCGTGGTCGCGTTGTTCACTCGCTGCCTTTCTCTTCGACAACGACGAGTTTTCATCCGCAGGACACGATGGCAACGCAAGTGAAAAAGCGCAAAACTCTTTCCCTTGAGCAAAAAGCTCAAATAATCGCCCAAGCAGAAAGCGGAAGGAAGAAAGCGGCAATTGCTGAAGACTTCGGAATTCCTGCAAGTTCGCTGTCAACGATTCTAGGCAATAAGGACAGCGTGAGAATGGCACTTGCTTCAGGCACATCCTCGAAGCACAAAAAGGTGACGCGGCCCCTCCATGAAGAGTTGGACAAAGCAGTGCATGCGTGGTTTGTGGAAGCACGAGCCAGCAACGTCCCCCTGTCCGGAAGCATCGTCCAGCAGAAAGCCTTGAACTATGCATGCCTACTTGGCATTGATGATTTTAAAGCCAGCATTGGCTGGCTAAACCGTTTCAAGGCCCGCCATAACATCGTTGGAAAAGTGTTGTGCGGCGAGTCAATGTCAGCAGACGTGGACGGAGCAGCTGCTTGGAAGGCGAGTAACATGGCCGGAATTTTAAGCAACTTCGCGCCTGCAGACATTTACAACGCCGACGAGACCGGGCTATTCTACGAGATGTTGCCGGCTAGGACGCTCGACTTCAAGGGGCAGCGCTGTCACGGCGGCAAACACAGCAAAAAACGCATCACAGTGCTGCTTTGCACAAACATGGATGGCTCGGACAAGCGTCCGCCGTTAGTCATAGGCAAAAGTGCCAAGCCGCGCTGTTTTAAGGGAACTCGTAGCCTACCTGTGCAGTACAAGGCGAACAACAAGTCATGGATGACCCGCGCTATTTTCACCGAGTGGATGATGGCATTCGACCGCGACATGAAGCGGCAGGGCCGTAAAGTTTGCTTGCTTTTGGACAATTGTTCAGCGCATCACTCCGACGAAGTCAAGCTCACTAACAAGGAGCTGAGGTTTTTCCCTCCCAATTGCACGTCTGTCTTACAGCCTCTCGATCAGGGCGTGATCCTTAGCCTGAAGCGCGCTTACCGCGGGAGGTTAATTCAGCGGCTGCTTTTTAACACTGAAACCGGCCGAGACACGAAGGTGGACTTGTACGTGGCACTGCAGATTATGTCTGCTGCCTGGAGCACACTGGGGCGCTCAGTAATTGTGAACTGTTTCAGGCACGCCGGATTTGCCGAAGGTCGACCCGTACACTCTGCTTGCCTAACACCAGGCGTTACAGACGACGACGAAGAGGCGTCACCGGCTCCGGGGATCGCGGCCGCCTGGAAAACGCTGGGAGAAATAGGAACCGTGCCGCCTAATCTCGAGCTCGACGAATACATCGGCGCTGACGCTTGTGTTGTTGTTCACGAAGATGTGAGTGATGAGCAGATCATAAAAGCTGCCCGGAATGATAAGGACTCTTCCGATGAAGAAGACGACTACGTACAGGAAGCGCCGGCTGCGGCAACCGCCGTACAGGTGATGGACGCTTTTGATGTCATCAGGAATTTCGTTGCTGTCCGAGACGACGATGTTGCAATGGGTTTGCTGACCGAGTGCGAAAATCGCGTGACGGCGTTGCTCGCCGTGAAGCGTAAGCAAACCAAGCTTACAGATTTTTGGCATTAAACGCCTTTGCTGCTGCTTGGGCAATTCTTTCTGCGTTTCACGTCAAATTTTTGCGATAACGAAGTTCCGCGAGAACGAATTTTTTTTCGTGCACCGTGAATTTCGTTATAGCGGGATTCAACTGTATTGCTAAAGACCTACTGTAGGGGGTGATGCTATTTTTGTTCATTTGGAAACATTTTGCAGACAAGAAAACAATCTTGCATTTATTATGAACATTTTTTTTCTAATTAGCAGCGATTACTGTACCTGAAAGTAATTTTCATGACGGTGCAAGAGTAATAAAAATAGCATCACCCCCCAGATTATTTCAACACGAATAACATGATACCACCCTTGCCATTTTTGGCCAAAAACAACCCAGAAAAAACACCCGTAATGCGGAGAACAGTGTGCAAAAACATCGAACTGAAATAAACGCATTTAAAGTTTCAAACAAATGTAGCTTTTGCTGAAGTGAATCTACAGCAATACAAATGGCACCATTTTGAAGCTCTATGTTTTGTAAGAATGGCCATACTAAATGTGTGACTGCACATTCTCAAAATAATAGCACACTGGCCACTGAACTAGCACAAGAAACTTTATTAGGCACCATGCTCTACAAAGAGCATGGTGCCTGGGTTTCAAACCGAAGTGTAGAACTCTGTGTGGGCATGAATATAGTTCCAGTGTTGTACATGCAGGCTGCCTGATTGATAGCAGTCTCCATTACAATCAGTGAGGCATTTTTCATTTGGTAGAATTGACCATGTTACTGAATGAAGGCTCTGAGTGTAAGTAGCCTTCCAAGTCATGTTCACCTGACAGTGGCTGTGGAACTTACGATCAGAGATCAGAGAGATCAGAGATCAGATATGCAGCTGCTAGGTGCTTTCCAGAATTTTACTTTTGTATGATGCCTCGATCACTTCTGCAGCCAGGTGTGTGCCAGCCCAAGGGGCCTAATGAACAGAGCTCATGATGAGGTTCTCTTTATGAAGGGGTGGTATGATAGATATTGTTACGAGCTATCGTGACAATATGATAATAGAGTGAATGCGCAATGTGCTTGGTTGTGAGTCCGAAGTGCCGATGTGCGAAATGCACAGCCGCAGATACAAGGAGCAGACGCGCGATGCGCTTATTCGTGCAGTCCGAGGTGCCGACGCGCAAAATGCCTAGTCGCGGGCTCAAGGAGTCGACACTCGATGTGCTTATTCGAGCAGTCGGACGCGCCGATGCACAAAATGATTAGGTGATGGTCTGAGAAGTCCGCACGCGATGTGCATGATCGCCGAGTCGGAGACTCCCTATGCGCAAAATGTTAAGCCGCGTTTCTGAGGATTGCGTGCGCGATACGAATTTGTCACGAATTCGAAACACTGACTGCTGAAAGGCTTAGCCGCATGTCCGCATGTCCGAGGATTCCGCGCGCGAATCTTGGTCGCGAAGTCCGCGTCGCCGATGCTCGGAATGCTTAGCCGAGAGTCTGAAACGTCCACAAGCGTAGGGATCGGCCACGCTACTGCGATGTCCGCGTAGCGCCCGTTTTGACACGTCGAGATCACGGCGAGTGGAGACGTCAAACACGCGAGGTGCAAAGAGCCGAGCAGACGACGCCAGCGCCGGACCAATGGTGAACCACGCTGGAGTCACGTGGCGGACGCGGCCAATCGCAGACTCCGGCACGACCCTCAATCATTTGCTTTTTGTGCGCTTGTTTCTATATAGAGGAGATCGCTGAAGCGGCAGATTTGAAGATGGAGAAATGCGCTTTCCAACGAGACCAAGATAGCAGCGGCGCTCGGTCGCGCCGTTCCGGAGATATTGTGGTGTGAAAAACGCTGTTCTTTCTTGATTTCCGCGAGATTTTTCGCCACCTTGGCTGATAAAACTAATTTTTTTGAGCACTTCTAAGTGGTTTACAGTGATGATATTTGGGTATCAGATAGAAAAAGGGTTATATAAACTGAAAATGTTATATTCAAAAAATCGAATTTTTGGCCATTTTTCGCTATGTAAAACCCGCGTCCCCCCTTAAAAGGATCTTGTTGTGCTATGATAACGGCAAACAATGTTCCGTGGACCTACTGGGTGCCAATTGCCTAATCGTGTACGCCTGGAAGCAGGTGGAGGGAGATATGATCAGGCGTTGCTTTATACACGCCGGTTTTTTCAAGCAACAAGATGACAGTTCCGAGGATGCATCTGATGCCAACTGCACATTGGATGATGGAGAGCCATTGTGTGCGCGCATGACCGACTTCGACGTAGAAAACGGCGACAAGCGCAACAGATTGACCTTTGCAGAACATTTGAGCGTGGAACTTGATGTCCAAACGTCTTAGGCCGACTTAGACGGAGAAATATGTGACAACAGCCCTTCCAACGAAGGTTAAGGCAATGTTGAGCCCGCCAGAGCACCAGCTTTAGCTGCAGTCGTTGAGTCGCTGAGCGTTGTGCGCCGTTTTGTGGAGTGTAGCGAGGGTAACAGTGAATTGCTGCGCACTGTAAGCAGACTGGAGGACGCAGCCTACAATGCAGCTAACTACCGCACCAAGCAGTCATGCATTGATGACTACTTCAAGTGACCGTTCTTCAGGCGAAATAAAGGTGAAATGTTGATACAGCCACGTTTCGTACGTTCATTTCTCGCTTTTCAACCATTTTTGATCATTCGAAAACCCGGTTAATTTGATGATTTTTCGCGGTCCGACAGACTTCGTATTAACGAGGTTCCAGTGTACATCAACTTAAGGGGGGACGCGGGTCTTAGAATGGCGAAAAATGGCCAAAAATGTGATTTTTAGAAAAACGCATTTTCGGACTGTTTGAACCTTCAGGCACCTGCCCTCAAAATATTAACGCTGAATTCGATCGGCAAATACGGTAAAATCTGCTTTCAAAACACCAAGGCAGCGGCGAAATGCTCCGAAACGGACAAAACTTGTTCAAACTTTCCGCGCGCGCCACGGGCGAAGCCGTCGGCCGATCGCCGCCATCTTGGTCTTGTTTTGAAGCTGGTTTCTTTGTGCGTGTTTTCCGGCGTCTCAAAATGGCGTCGCTCAAGCAGAACAGCCACCGTTGCGGGTTTTCTAAAGAGCGTTTCCAGGCCGCTGATTGGCTGGAGCGTGCGCGCGAGGTGTTCCGCGCCTCCCATTGGCCGGCGCGACGGCCGCATCATCTTTTTTTTTTGCCCATTTTGTTTCGCGTGCTACACTGTGGCGTTTACCGTGCATGCTTTTTTGCTGTCGTGTCTTCGTGCGAGCGTGTTTCCCAACGCAGTTTTTCTATTTCGTTCCGGGATGGCCGGAGACGCTCGCCTAAAGAAGAAGACGCGTCAAGTGTATGGAAAAAAAACGAAAGCGTGCGTGGAACGCGCACTCGAAGGAGGACGGCGCGCTGCCAGCATCACCTGTAGTGTCCGAAGCGGCACCGACGGCCCGTTCTCAGCCGATATGTAGCACATCGGGCGTTATCAAGTCGTCGGCAAGCGCTTCCAGCAGCGTCCAAGACCGCATCGATATGGTGTACTATTCCGCTGACGAGTCTGCCGAGTGCGCGAGAAATGCGGCTAACTTGAAAGAGCGTCTAGCGTCGCAGTGCGCAACGGCA
This sequence comes from Dermacentor variabilis, assembly GCF_050947875.1. Classification (NCBI taxonomy): domain Eukaryota; kingdom Metazoa; phylum Arthropoda; class Arachnida; order Ixodida; family Ixodidae; genus Dermacentor; species Dermacentor variabilis. The sequence goes on along the minus strand of NC_134569.1, from coordinate 188,559,310 downwards.
CGAAAGTTCAACCTGCTGGACGTCGAGTTGGTGAGCGACAACAAGGAAAATGGCACAGAATTTGTCATCGTGAATTTAGCAGTGATCAATGCGTTGTTTGGGACTGTGCTTTGCCCCAAGTGCGGCATGAAAAATATGACTCTGTCTAAGTCGGGCAGAGAGTATGGGATCTCTTCAAAGCTCGTGCTCTCCTGCAGCACCTGCGACTTCCGCGAAGAGCGCTTCTCGTCTCCGAGAGTATCCGGCGGTGCTCAGTCCAAGGTAACGCCTTTCGAAGTCAACGTGCACGCAATGAAGGCCATACATAGCATCGGCAAGGGAGCAGCAGCCCTCCGCGACTTTTTCGCCATAATGAATATATCTCATCGTGGCTTGCATCACAAAACTTATCAGGGTCACATGAAAATGATGGTGGAAGCTTGCACTGCGACTGCTACCCAGTGCGAGGCTGCTAGCGTTGCTCGCGTAAAGGAATTGTACGTGGAGCTTGGCAGCGCGCCAGGAAACATCGACGTTGTCTACGACGGCACCTGGCTTACTCGTGGACATAGCTCCCACATTTGTGTTGGGTGCATAATTGAGATGCACACGGGTCTTGTAATAGACCATGTTGTGCTGTCGAACTTTTGCCTTGGCTGCGCAAACGGGCCAAAAGAAAATGAGGAAGGCCATGCAGCCTGGCTCACCCAGCATGCTCCACTGTGCCAGAAGAACGTGGACTGTAAAGCAGGGCAAATGGAAGTGGAAGCAGCCCTGTGTTTGTTTCGGCGCTCATTAAAGAAGCACAAGCTTCGCTACACTACCGTGCTCTCGGATGGGGATAGCCGAACCTTTCATGCACTGACTCAAGATGCTGTGTATGGTTTTATAAAGGTTGAAAAAAAAAAGACTGCAGCAACCATGTGCACAAGCGCATGGGAGCTGCCTTGCGCACCCTTTCGGACAAAAAAAAAAGCCCAAGGTGAGCCACTTGGGGGTAAAGGGCGACTAACGCAAGAGAGGATCAAGAAGATCACGAATTATTATGGCTATGCTTTACGGAGCCACAAAAATGATGTGCCAAGCATGCAGAAAGCTGTCCAGGCCACACTGCAACACATGTCGTCGACGGACGAGGCACCGAGACATGACCTTTGCCCTGAAGGCCCAGAGTCATGGTGCAAATTCAATAGGGCCAGAGCTAAGAATGAGGAGCCCCCGCCACACAGGAATAGCCTGCCTGACTTTGTGTGCCAGGCATTGGAGCCTGTGTTTAGGCGGCTGAGCGATGATGCTCTGTTGAAGCAGTGCAGTGATGGGATCACGCAGAATTCCAATGAAAGCCTGCACGCCATGATTTGGGACCAGGTCCCAAAGAACCAACATGCCTCAATGCGTAGCACTGAAAGGGGAGTGGCTGAGGCTATCAGCCGCTTCAACCAGGGAATAATGAAGTGCAATACACAAATTGCCAATAAGCTTGGCTACAGTGCGGGAACCTGCTTAGTGCGCCGCAGCCTTGAGAAGGATAAAAGCAGGCTTCTCAAGTCTCAAAAGGAGCACTTGGTTGCTACTGATACCAAAACTAGACTTGCAAAGCGCCACAAGCCATCAAGTGACCCTGCATACAGCCCTGGTCTGCTGTAGACCAATTTCATCCTGGGACAGTGAGCAGTTTTAGGTCATCTGAATAAATATGCTGCTATGGTTTAGCTATAAACATTGTGTAAGTTTGTTTATCTGTGGCAAGACCACTTTATTACACAATTTGAATTGTTCTTTAGAGTATAAGGCACTGAAACAAGCACATGAAGGTGGTAGATGTAGTTTCTTATACCAACCCTAGGGGTAGTACATGGCTTTATGGCAAGCTTTTGCAATTTGGTTTTGAGGGTACCATCACATATTTAGTATGGCCTTTCTCTTGAACAACAGAGTTACACAATGATGCCATTCACACTGCTGTAGCTGCATTCTAGCAAAAGTTATAGTTGTCTCAAACTTCAAATGCGTTTTTCTCAGTTCGATGTTTTTGGGCACCGCACCCAGCCTTACGGGGCTTTTTTCTATGTCTTTTTTGAGTGACACTGACAAATTTGGTATTATTTTAATCGTGTTGAAAAGATCTAGGGGGTGATGCTATTTATGTCACTCTAGCGTCATTTTGCAACTTACAAGCTAAGATGGTAATGTGAGAAAATTAAACAAAATTAATTGCAGTAAATGTTGGTTCATTTTTTTTGTCTATAATTTACTTTCAAATGAATAAAAATAGCATCACCCCCTAGAGTAGGTCTTTGGCATTGAGGCCAAGCACTTACTTATTGTGTTTGGCTAGGCGAAATTGCCAAAAAGCCCCGTAAGAAGTACCCTTTAATTTTTTTTAATATCTTCAACTGTACCTGAACCTGTGCAGCTATCAAAATTCTGATTACAGATTTGAAATAAGTGTAAAAAACTGATCAAGAATGTGAAGTTTCAGTTAGATCAGACCAAGAATAAAAAATAAATTTTTAAGACCCACTTCCCCCCTTAAGTTAATTAAGCACACGTCATGCTAGTTCCAACATGCATTTGCTGCCTGGTGCTGCGCTCGGCAGCACTGGAGAGACGTCGATCAAAATAGTCGCTCGCATTGGGTACGACTAGTATGCGACGAGTGAATGCAACAGTCATCTCCACCCCATCGCTCGTTGCTTTCGCATGCTAGATCCCTTGCAGGGGGTTTATACTCAATATCATTTTAAGTGGACTGCACTGTACAGGGATAGAGATCAATACAAGCCATGTGTATTCTGAGTAGATTTGGTGTACAAGAGACCAGTTTGTTGCACAGATGTAAAATTTCCTGAGCAAATGCATGTGGAAGATCACTTCTGTACAATAGTTTCCAGTCACTAGTAATTAAATAAGGATGCATTGTCTAAGATTATGAATTTGTCCCAATGTAGGCAAAGAAATTTATTATTTCGCAAGTGAAATTTAATCTGTTGGTCTTGTCCTCGGACAGTTAGCGCACACTTTTGTTATATACAGTCAAACTTACTTATAACAATACTGCCTTTAACAATATATCGGATATAGCAATGGACAGCCGCGGCACCGTCACCTTTGCAGTGTGTTCTATGGTAAAATAAACAGCTTATAACAATGCTATCATATTAGATTGTCGGTTATAACAATTAAATGTAGTCATTTGGAGCCAACCCTCACAGAAAAAAAAAAAAGCGCAAACGCAGCGACCACGCTGGCCAAACTACTCCGCCAAAAGCGCGCTTGTGTATGCGGAGCCGCCCGCACAGGGGCGGCGAAAAGCTCACGTGACGATGCATGCGAGGAGAATGGGGTGAGCAGGGGAAGCAGGAGAAAAGACGGACGCTTTCCTCTGGGCAGAGTAGGAGAGGGAAGGAAGGCATTTCTTTTGTTGCTTTTGTACCGGCGCGCGGGAAGCAGTCCATTCTGAGGGTGTGCCGCTCATTGAAAACGCGTCACGGCAGTTGAGTGTGGGCTGCCCCATCTTTCCCATTCTCCTTGGTTCCTGCTTCACCAGTTGCACGTGTTCCGAAGGCAGCGTACAGTGTCAAAGCATGTGCATTGCCAGCGAGGTTTTCGTCATCTGCCATCACCGGCCTTGGTCCTACTGGTTCTGCAAGCCCATCAGATCCCCCCCCTCCCCCGGAGTTCAATGATGGAGGATTCTCCTTCAGGAAGCGCGACCAGCATGGCTCAACTGGATCAACTGCCGCAGAAGAGAAAGCGAGCGGCAATATCTTTGGAAACGAAGCGAAACATTTTGAGAGAGCACAGAGGTGGTGAAAAAGTGTGCAACTTAGTACACAAGTACGGCCTGTCACAGCCGACAATTTCAACCATCATCCGCAATGCGCTCAAGATGACTGAAAACGAATGCCATGCTAGTGCTGGCCATGCTATGGAGGACGGCCGGAAAAGGATTCAGCATGGTGCCTACAAAGACGTGGAGGAGGCACTGTATCAGTGGTTCCTTAGCGCACGTGCTATGAACTTGCCAATTAGTGGCCCAATTTTGGAAGAAAAGGCGAATCACTTTGTGTATCTCCTTCAAAATACCGATTTCCAGCCTGGTGGTGGCTGGATTCAGCGGTTCAAGGAGAGGCACGGAATTGTCTACAAGGCAGTCGTGGGCGAGGCAGGGTCGCTCGATGTCGACGCTAGACTGAAGCGGTTAGATGAAACACTGCCGTACATCCGTGAAGCATATGCGGACCGGGACTTGTACAATGGTGACGAGACCGAGCTATTCTTCCAAATGCTTCCATCGAAGACGCATGCACTCAAAGGCGATCCCTGTAAGGGCGGCAAGCAGAGCAAATTACGGGTGACCGTTTTTCTTTGTGCGAATATGGACGGCAGGGACAAGTGTCCCGCCTTCGTAATTGGAAAATCTATGAATCCCCGCTGTTTCCGTGGTGCTGCGAGGATTCCAGTTCGTTACCGTCATAATAAGAAAGCGTGGATGACGCGTGAACTTTTCCGCGAGTGGCTGAGCGAGTTAGGTCAGCGGATGCAGCACGAAGGCAGGAAGGTGGCGTTGGTCCTTGATAACTGTACTGCACACTAGACTGCCCAGAAGCTGTCACATGTGAAAATTTTTTCCCTGCCACCGAACATGACTGCAGGCTTGCGGCCCATGGACGCAGGCGTGATTGCATGCTTCAAGGCATTATATCGCCGACGTGTGTTGAGCAGGCTTGCTCTTAACCTGGACATTCCTGTGCGTGAATGCCGACCCGCTCCAGACTAAGATTTCGCTTCTGATGGCTGTCCAATTCATTTTTGGGGCATGGGCAGAAGTCAGCTCCTCCACTGTCATGAATTGCTTCTGAAAAGCGGACTTTGCCGGGGATATCAGTGATGCGGAGTATCGCGAAGCTACTGCCGATGGATCCATTACAGAACTTTGGTCTACGGTGTGTGGTGATGACGGTGACGCGGAGGGGCTTCAAGAATTCTTGCACGCCGACGATGCAGTCGCGACAAACGAAGAATTGACTGACGAGGCGATCGTTGCAGCAGTCACCGGCGCGGAAGACGATGACAGCAGCGACGACGAAGATGAACCGGAACCTGTACAAGTTGTGTCTCAACAGGAGGCCTCAAGAATGATCGATTCCCGCATTTTTGCAAAAAAGCCTTTCGCTCGGACATGTTCAACATTTGGATGCCCTCCAGAAAGACATCGGCAAGATTGTCGCGAAGCAGTCGAAACTCGCCGATTACGGGTTTGTTTCAGCAAAGTGAGAAGTGCAAGCTATTTTTCCCTCATTAAATGCTCTTAGGTATTCATGTTTTCTTTGTTCTTTTGGGGGGGGGGGGCGCTAAGGGATTTTCAAGCTGAGAGGCAGCAGCGGCAACCTTCTCGTATTTTTTTACAAGGCCCCTTTCGGGACCACCAAAACGATGCCTCGGCGGAGCTGGCATGTCACTTGCCGTCTGTGACCCCTCTTTGCAGTTGTTATGCTTTTTTTCGTGCAACCCGTTTATAACAATTATCGGTTATAACAATGAAATTTTCATGGCACTTGAACGTTGTTATAAGTGGACTCGACTGTACCACACAGTAAGTTCAGGACTTACCATATTATTCCGGCTTGACCTCGCAACCTCTTCCATGTAGCGCTGCCTCGAATGTATATTCCAGCTTCTTCGAGAAGTGGGATGCACTGCACAGTAAATCATAAATTTTAGAATGCGGAAATATTGTAGGTCATTTACATCTTCATTAACACCAAACAGATATCTTTCCGACTTTTAAGTGTGCGTGGGAACCCATCATTATCCTACTCATCACAGCTACAGCCTTTAATCCTCCACACTAAGCCCTAAGCTTATACAGTCGCCGACCGTTTATTCGGACCTCACGGGGACTGCGGAAATGTCCGAATAAACAGGTGTCCGAAAAAGCGGATTAAGAAAAAAATGAAATCCTTTATCTCCACGCACTTATTCGGGCTCGGCAGTAGGCTTGAAGAAATCGTGAATGCGCCGTTGCACGCTGTTCCGTTTACGCGCAATCAGATAAGCCTACCGTATTTACACAATTGTACGTCGACCCCCCCCGATAAAAAAAAAAAAAAAAAAAAAAACCGAGGGCGCATTCGATAACGAAAATTTATTAGTAGCCGACATGGTCATTGGACTACTCGTCTTCATTATTGCTGCCATCGTCATCGCTGCTGCGGTCCCACAGCGCGTCGTGGTCCAGCGAAATTTCAAATTTGGCGAACGACCGCACCAGGACACCTTGCAGAACAGCAGCCCACGCCAAATGCACCCAACCACACGCAGCCGTCAGGGAGGCTCTTTTGACAGGTCCGGTTGGCGTAATTTTGCAGTCTTCTGCCGCCAGCCACTCGTTGTACTCATGGCGGAGCAGAACCTTAAAATTCAGGCGGAGGTCCGGGCTTATTTCATGACCACGTCGCACTTCACTGGCAGGGACCGATCATGCATTTCAGCGACGTACGCCGCAAGCTTAGCCTACAGCTCCGGAAAGCGTCCAGACTTCGGCACGTGGGAAATTTCTCACTTGCCGCCACAGGGTGAAAATTTCGCTTCGCTGCAGTCACCACTCTCACACCACCCGTTTAGAAACATCGAAATTGCGGCCCGCTGCGCAGTGAGTTGTTTCTTCGGCGTAAAGCATGGCAGCCCTCTTGAACGCTGCTGTGAACGAGTGCTGAAAGATTAGTGGGCCTGCAGCACTCATGACGACTGGGGAAGCGTAGAAGTAGCACGTAGCCGAAGTGGAGCGTGTCAAGAAGTTAGTCAAACCAATGCCTTTAAACAGAGAAAGAGAAACCCGCGAGCGGTGTCTGCTCTTCCATGAACTACCGATACTCCCCGCAAGCGCTGCCGTTCTGAGGGTGCCGCCGCAAATGGGAACAGCGGCGCTTTTATCAACTATCGACACCCCCCATGAGTGTTGCATGCACTCTCAAAAATGTTGAAAAACCCTTCCGAAAAGCGAACAAACACGCGGGATAACGAAAAGATACGGATAGGGCCATAGAGCAAACATAAAATTGTAAGTACGTTGTAGCTCTCGTTGGTATGGCTTTTTTTGACGGGGTCATGTTTTGGTTTCGATTGTAAGTCGACCCCCCAACTTCAGACTTTCAAATTTTAATAAAGGGGTCGACTTACAATCGTGTAAATACGGTAAATCTCGGAGAGGGTCGTACGGTCACTATAGGCGGCTGAAAGCACAGTCACTGCTTGTACACGCTCCGCATGCGACGGCAGCGTAGCACATGGTGCGTCATCTTCCGACTCAGATTCATCGTCTGGCGGTGCAGCAAAAACCTGACGAATGATCTCGCCGTCGTCGAGTTCTGCGCATGTCAATACAGCAGTGTCAGCACCTATGAAACTGTCAAATTAGACGGTGTCCAGAATCGCAATGCAACCACTGCGCAGGTCTCGGCAGAACATTTTCCGCGTCAGTAGGGAGCACATCGGAAGGCGACAAATCTTAGGCCTCCCGGCACCCGCTTGCCGGCATTCCCCAGCGCAGTCTGCGCGGGCACTGTAGGCGCCATTAGACCCTTGATGCGATGTTTACGTATGCCGCGTTGAATCACCGAAACCTCGACACAGCACACAAAGCAAACGTCACCGTGCCAACACCAGTCGCACAAACGAAAAACGCGGCCTACTCGCAGCGTCGTGCTCGAAGAAACAAATCAGCTGCTGGGTTGTCTTGACATGGCTTACTAAGCTGAAACCGAAACTGCTGTAGAGCCACTCTATCGAACCAGGCAGAAACGATGATGATGAGCGGGGATTTCCAGTAGCGCCATTTCGTGGGGCAGCAGGGAGGCTCCGTTCAAAACAAAAATGACGTTCAGCAAGTCGAACCATGCACCGGTCAGAGTCGGTGCATGGTGCTCTCAATCAAGTTGGCTCCAGGAGTGTCCGAAAAATCAGATGAGAGGTTGCAAGGTGTCCGAATTTTCGGCAGTTGTTATACATTATGGTCTATGGGAAGAATGGCGGTGCCGCGAAGCTGACCGAATAATCGGGCATGTCCGAATTTTTGGAGTCCGGAAAATCAGTCGGCGACTGTATTTTTAAACAGTACAGATCATCTTCTGAGAAGACCTCCACAGCCATGGTACAATTTCTGCATGACACAGGACTGGATTCGAGACTGACTCAAGTAGGCTGCTGCATTAACGACCAGCATTTGTCTCACCACCATTCATGTCATCATCATGCTTCATCCCTATTCCATGCCCATGTTCCCCTTGCTCAGCACAGAGTAGCAGGTTGGAGAGCACAAGCTCAGGCCTACCTATCTGCCTTATTAGAAATAAAATCCTTCCAGCTTCACGTTATATCCTTTGCCTCTTCTTTCTGTCCACATCGCCATCCATCTTTTTCACCTTTATTTTTTTTCTTTCCCCTTTCTAGGGCATAGTAGCTGGCAAAAAGAATCTACAGTCTCTCTATATGAGCGGCAACACAGTGCCTGTGGTTGACAGAGCCCCAAGACTGCACAGCAGCACTGACATATTAAAAATGAGGGAACTAAACACTGTTCTAATTACTGGTAGTTATTAAACCAATTTTCTTTCTGTAGGTGCTGCCATGTAGTCTTGGAGCCATGGCACTGCGCTGCAGCGAACATTGAACGAGACTGTGCTTTAGACTGACCTCTCTGCGCTTCTTAGCATTACCAGGGTGTCTACCAAGTTGACATTGACCGCAACCTCTCGTGGAGCCCTCACTGCGTCTATCTAAAGAAGAAATTGGTTGCCATTGCTCAGGTCTTTAAATTTCTCTGCGGCAAAAACTGGGGTACACCAGTCCGTTGTATGATGCAGCTCTACAGGGTACTGTTTCTCGGACTCCTACGTTACAGTCTACCAGTGTTGTCAAATGCATGCAAGACGAACTTTCGCACCTTGGAAAGCATACAAGGTCAAGCCCTACGCACGTGTTTAGGGCTGCCTCGTTGCACGTCAACAGCAGCAACAATTGCCATCGCTAGGGACCATATGATCCAGACACACGTAGCTGTCGACTCTCTCAGAGCGCACATTCGCCATCTGTCAAGGATCCCCGACCATCCTTTGGCCTCCCTACCAGACGAAAGACCTCAAGCGACCTTTTCACGAGTGATTAGCACTCATCAAGAGTGCATACCGTCATCTTTTACACCGGCGACAAAGCCTTCATCTCCCCTGTGGTGCCTACGACAGCCTCAAGTGAATTTTGATATTCTTGGAATTACAAAAAAGTCCAATCATCCATCGCCGGCTCTGAAGCAACTTACGCTCCTATTACTACACCAGACGTATCATGACCGCATGCATATATATACCGATGGTTCGACCTCACGTGCCAGCTCAACTGCCGCATTCATCGTTCTAGCCAAGAAAGTTACAGTTAAATTCAAATTGTCGCACACGACTACATCGACATCGGCAGAACTTGCAGCTCTCCATGCCGCTATGATGTACGTCACCGAAGAGCCAACAGAGAAATGGGTCGTATTTTGTAACTCTAAGGCAGGCCTTCACAGCATCAAGTCTGCATTACGTCACAGAACATACGAGCAGATGATATCTGACATCAGGGAAGTGCACCACCATGCTCTGGAAAGAGGGCACACCATTACATTTCAATGGATTCCTGCTCACTGTGGCATTGTCGGCAACAACCTAGCAGACAAGGCTGCCCGGTCTGCCCACGAAGATACCCAGACGCGTTCAATACCTTTGGCGAGGTCGGACGCTGCCAGGGAACTTCGCCTACATGCACGTAAAAAGTCGCAAGATCTCTGGAGTTCAGGTGCCTTCAACTGCCGATTATATAAACTGGACCCCACGCTACAGCTACAAGTGCCATCTAGCCTTTCCTGCGGCGAAGCAACCTTGCTGTACCGCTTGTGGCTGGGAGTAGCATTCACAAACTCATATTCCTTTCGTTTGGGAATGGCCGAGAGCCTGATGTGCGATTCCTGTGGGTGCGAGGAGACCATCGAGCACCTATTGTGTATCTGCCCCCGCTACGGTGTACAACGCCTCTCTCTGCAGGAAACTTTGCACCGACTAGACTTACGACCTTTCACCGAGTCAAAGATACTCGGACCGTGGCCACACCCGTCACTGGCACGAAAAGCGAATCGTGCATTACTGCAATACTTGAGGTACACCGGTTTAAGAGACCATTTATAGTGTCCCTGTGCATAGTGTCCCGCCCACACGTACTCAGTGCTAACTCGCTCCCTTTCTCCTTCTTCTATTCCCCTTTCCCCCACCCCCAGTGTAGGGTAGCAAACCGGATACTCTTCTGGTTGACCTCCCTGCCTTTCCTGTCCTTGCTTTCTCTCTCTCCAAATTCCCCGAGTTTTCCAGGTTTTGCCTGAGCACCTTTGCAAAATTCCCTGAATGAGCCAGAACTTTGTTTTATGTCAAGACAGGATGACACCATGTTGCCCGATGCTGTCACTCTCTAGTAAGCATATTGAAACAAAAAATGACTTAATCCAGTTTGAATAGTAAGGAGTAATATCTGATTTATTTAAAAAGAAAACAGAAGGAAGGTGTTAGTAATATGCACAGCGAAAAAAAAATGGGAAAACCCATTCTAAATTGAGTCGACATTTTCAAATACGAAAGAAAAGTAGATGCATGCATAAGTAAATATTTTTGAATATGAGCTACAGTCAACGACCGATTTTTCGGACGCTCTAGGGAACGTAAAAACGTCTGAAAATTCAGGCAGTCCGAAAAAATGAATGCATGCAAAAAAACTGCACCTTGTTCTTTTTTTCTAGGATCTAGAGGTAAAGGGCGAAGTACCAATCTTCCGAAACCCTGCCAAAGCATCAATGAAGGTGCTATAAAGAGAGGCGTTCAAAAACTCTGTATGCAGCCGACTGCCGGTTTATTATGTACATGTGAATCATCGGGCAGCCCGTGTTATTGCTGCAGTGGCTTGAAGAACTTGTTGATTGTTGTTTGGACGGCATCCTGGTTGCATGCGATCATATTCGCCTCGATCTGAGCAAGGGTCATGTCAGCACTGTATACCGATGAAAAAGTCCACAGTGATCGCGTCAACTTGGCGCTTGTAGGCGGCGCAGGCATTGGCTCCTCATTTTCAACATCGGAGTCTTCTGAATCCCCCAGAACCTGACGGACTATTCCCTCGTCAGTCAGTTCTGCTCAGAAGTTGAGCTTGTTGTCAGCGTCAACAAACTGTTCAAAAGTTATTTCCGTGCGTACGGTACTGCTTTCCGCGCTTCGATGCCATCAGCGAGGACGATGAAGACGGAGTGGGGGCCATTGAAGGCAAGCAAAATCCTCAAGTTGCGAACAGTGGAGTTCACTGACGAGCGTTGAAGCACCTAGGCCTAGCTCCGCAGAGCACACTTGACACAACAGCACAACCACACACCACGCTAGCCAAAACGTGGCCTGCGCAAACAAACGAAATAGCGCCGCTCCGGAAACTCGGCCGGAAGGGGAAGTGCGGCCATTTGCAACAATGAACATAGCCAGTGTGGCCAGATCAAATCGGTGTGTGACGGCTAGATTCGGCTAGTTGTGGTTCAAAGCGGTGATATGCTTTGGCTGCAGGTCGATTTCCTTTGCAAGGGCGCTGCGCGAGGAGCCAAAGGACCTTCCGTCGCGTCAGAAAGTCCGGAAAATTGGACGGCGGGGGGTTCGAGAGTCCGAAACTTCAGATGTCCTTATACATTGATTCTATGGGGCTCATGGCGGTGCCGTGAAGACGTCCGAAATATCAGGCATGTCCAAAAATTCAGTCGCTGACCGTATTTCTATCAACTGATAGCAAGCTCATCGGTATGAGGCCTGAACTTTGTCACAACTAAGATTCTCTCTCAGCAGCTGGGAAGTCAACCTCAACTGTCCTGGCATACTGTCAGCCTGTACGCAGCATCTCAGTGTTCGGTTTCACTGCTTTAAAGAGTTTATTTTGGTTTGGATGAGGACACCTGCATCTCAATGTCAGCCAACACTGTTTTTTGAGCTCAAGCTCCTTTAAAGAGGCGGCGGACTGCTTCCTTTCCCATTAATTCCTCAGTGCGTCGGTCCTTTCTGTTTTCATCCTCCTTCTGCCACGCTTTCACCCCATGGATCATTTGAAGCATCCTCTTGGTGAGTTGTACAGTCAATGTCCGATTTTTCAGACTCCCTAGGGGCCGCAATAACATTAGAAAAATCGAGCAGTCCGAAAAAAATGAATGCATGTCTTTAACTGCCCTTAAGGGCTAAAATTGCCACAGGCACGTCCGCAAAAGCTCTTAAGGCCTGCCAGTACGCTTATGAAGCATATCGGTGCTCGTACTGTGACAGGAGATGGGGGTGCACATGTGTATAATTAAAGGGAAGCTGAAACGGTTTTCAATTTCCATGAATTGCTGGGATTGGGAAGAACAGACCTAATAATTGACGGTTCCGAATTTTCTTCTTCGTTTTGTTAATATAAGGGGCGGAAATCGCTTTCTAAATCACCCCCGCAGACACGCCCCCATCGCTTCCCGGAGCGCCGGGTGAGGTGGTTGCCAGAGGAGAGAACTGGCGAGAGTGACGTCATTCGCGGCGACCGAGCGGCCGGACTGGCGTGCTGGCATGTACTGGCATGCCTCTTTCCGTACTGCGCTTTACTGAACGACGCTACGAGAGATCTGCCGCCGCCGCCGCTCACGTTTGTTTTCTTTTTGCGATTTTCGTAAAATGTTCTTTCGTGTAGCTGCCCGTTGCGGCAGGTTCACGTGCATGCTCGCGCGAGCAAACGCCGCTGGCACGCTGCGAAGCACGACGGAAACGCGCGCAGTAATAAATTTTGGTGACCGGACTTCGTGCGTAGCTTCTACAGCGTTGCACCTGAGGTATGAAATGGAGCATAGGCTTGCCTAGAGACATTCAACGTACGGTTGCAGTTATCGTGTTTACCACACGGCGGTGCTAAAACTGCCTAATATCTTTATGTCAACACTAGCATGGAGCACACATACCGATTCTTGATCGAACCGCAATCGCAAAGTCGTCGAACCATAGTATGAATGTTGCACATATAATACCTCTGGCCATCTCTGGATTTGTATGATAAGCAATTTCCGTGACTGTACCTCGCAGCACTGCATGTGCGCGGTTTGAAACGTGGCACTTATGTTCGCGATCGTGTATCAACACTCAAAAAACCACGGGACTTTAGACAAGCAGCGGCAAGGTGCTTGCAATCGCGGAATTGCACCCGTGTTTACAATCTAATGAGAAGTTAGTGCTTCGGCATTTTTCCAGCAGCAAGTTCCCAGTGACACTTTAGCGCATTTTTTCTCCCGTCATTGGAACGTGCAGCTACATGAAAAAAAAAAAAAAAACATACGTACCAGCTAAGATTTCCAACGCGCGAGAAGGTGCACAAATAGCTCTCGCTGTTGGCACACTCAACATTGTCGTTGCCGCCATTACCGCCATTGCCGCCATCGTTTTCCGTATCGGCTGTCGGTTCGAACATGTACGGCGAAAATACAAGCTGTCCGAGACAGCGAGAACGTTCCATAATGCTTACAACTCAGCTATGAAGCCAGAACAGAACAGCGTGCTACGTTCTGAAACGGCGGCATGCGGCGGCGCCGACCGGCGACTGCCGCGATTGACGTCACAGCGGCCCCGACCAATCACGGGCAACAGCGGCGTTCGCGTGACGCCCTGAGGCGCTGGTGCGCGTTTTCTTGAAAAAACAGCCGCTTGCGTTTGTTTCCGCGCTTTTTGAACCAGATATTCGTGTTCAGGGGACTCAAAACTGTAGAATGCCGCAGAGAACTCATTTTTTTTTTTGAAAAGTGTTTCAGCTTCCCTTTAAGGAATACATTCTGTGTGCCGCAACAATTGCCTCTTCCCCAGCTTGCTATGCTTCGCTGCATAACACTGCTGTACTGGGGCGAAGCTAACTTTCGGAGACTGGCATTACGCAACGCAGAGTGCTCTGCGAGCTTCAAAGCCAATCGCGAGGATTACAAAGGCGGAGTCGGTGTCATTGCTGACAGCGGCGGCGAATTCTTTCCATGAAGCACACGGCACCACATGACAAGAACCTTAATAGCGAACGTAGAAGCAGCTAGGCCTAATGTTGCTGCAGTGGTGGCTACGGTTGCCAGCAGATCTGTGTGCGAGAGTGCCGGTTTGAGGCGGCGAGATAATCAAAATGCCGGCGGTGGTGGCTTTGATTAATGCCATTTCAGACCTGCAGGCAGGGCAATATTTACTGAATATAAGGAGTACGTGGTGGTGCCGCAAAGCCATGCGAATTGTCGAGCATGTCCAAAAAATCGGGCGTCTGGAAAATCGGTTGTTAACTACTCTGGCAATACCTCGTGCCGATGACACAGCGTCAATGACGATTCGTTGCGATTCCTCTGTTATTGGAGCCAGCATTAAAACGATTTTCGTTCCCTTTCAATAAATCTACAGCTCATTTTCCCAGAGTATTTCCAGACTATTCAAATTCCCTGAGAATTCCCGGTTTTCGCGATTGGTAGACACCCATTACACTTGAAACTCGCAATAACAAAATCAGTAGGAAATGTAAAAAAAATTGCTCTTGGAAGAATCTAGTTGTCACGACGTGAGACAGCAAAGCCAGGGAATACGCTGCAAAACGAAACTTTACTGTAAAAATTCCATTAGCCTACTTAAGCACGCCTTGCCCCAGGCTATGGAACCACACTGCCAACATCACAAAGTGCACCCCATGCATTGCCGACAACTTTTAGTGATAAAATCACTTTTGAGAGATACCACTTAACTCAGCACCAGACTCGTCGGCGTCTACGAGCAACAATGACCCATACTAACATTTGCTCGATGGTCGATCGCTTCCATGGGTATGATCACTTTCGAAAGATTTCATATGGCTCAGCACTGGATGCATCAGCTTCCACAGGCAGCAGCGTTGATACAATCCCTTTCCCGAGATATTGCAAGTCGGTATTGGACGAATCGGCATCTACGACTACATTCCTCCAGTCCACATTGTCACTTGTAGACAATGTAGGCAAGATCTTGGAAGTGGCCGAAAAACCATCTGGTGCCTAAAAAAAGAATGCAAGCCATCGCAAGTTCGATGCAAATTCATCGAAAGCTTGAGGAAGCTCTCGTCATGTGGCTTAATTCTATGATATCAAAGCAGTTGCCGGTCTCGGGCTGCATCTTGAAGGAAAAAAAGCGCAAACTCTAGCGGTTCAAATGGACATTGAGGATTTTAAATTTAGTGATGGATGGTTGAGGAACGTTAAATGTCGGAGTGACCACAAGTTCAAGAAGATGTGCGGTGAGAGCGGCGCTGTCAACAGTGCAGTTATTGAGCAGTACCGCAATGGAAAACTTGTCTTTGTTGCAGCACTTCTCTGCTGACGTTTTCAACTGCGACGAAACTGGTTTGTTTTTTAAGATTTTGCTGGAAAGAACGCTCACTTTTGCTGGTGACCCATGCCATGGTGGCAAGCACAGTAAAGAACGGCT
The DNA here is from genome assembly GCF_050947875.1 of Dermacentor variabilis. Taxonomy (NCBI): domain Eukaryota; kingdom Metazoa; phylum Arthropoda; class Arachnida; order Ixodida; family Ixodidae; genus Dermacentor; species Dermacentor variabilis. The sequence goes on along the minus strand of NC_134569.1, from coordinate 188,543,789 downwards.
GACCATTCTCGTCGGCAGCAACATGCCTGGCAGCGAGAAGCTTCCCTTGTTGGTAATCGGGAAGTCAAAGAACCCGAGGTGTTTTAAAGGGGCAACGCTGCCAGTGTTGTACGAAGCCAACAGAAAGGCATGGGTGACTCAGCAGCTGTTCGAAAGTTACGTCCGCAGGTTGGACAGGAAGTTTGAGCTTGAGAACAGGCGTGTCGTGCTCTTCATTGACAACTGAGCCGCTCATCAAGAATTTGAAGTCATCGAGTCACATCAAGAATTTGAAGGCTGTCCAGCTGGAATTCATGCCACCCAACATGACTGCAGTCTTCCAACCAATGAACCAAGGCGTTGTCCGCAATCTGAAACTTTTGTACCGTTCGCAGGTACTAAACTGCATGGTGCTGTGTGCGGAAAACGGCAGAGGCTACAACGTTGATCTTCGGTCTGCTGTTGGAATACTTGTGGACGCATGGAAGGCAGTGAGGCAAGACACGATTCGCAACTGTTTTCACCACGTGGCCTTCGTACTCGCCACAAAGGAACTAGAATTGCCTGAAAGCAACAAGACGATTGACGTGTGCCCGCCCATGGTCGACGTGATGAACAACGTTCGCTCTGCTGGGGTTTCCATACCCACGGAAATAACTTTTGAACAGTTTGTTGACGCTGACAACGAGCTCGACTTCTGCACAGAACTGACTGACGAGGAAGTAGTCCGTCAGGTTGTGGGGGATTCAGAAGACTGTGATGTTGAAAATGAGGAGCCAATGCCTGCACCGCCTACAAGCGCCGAGTTGATGCGAGCACTGTTGACTCTTTCATAAGTGTACACGCTGTACATCGTACATTGGTGTCCTTGCTCAGATCGAGGCGAATATGATTGCATGCAACCGGAACGCCGTCCAAACAACAATCAACAAGTTCTTCAAGCCATTGCAGCAATAATTCTGGCTGCCCGACGATGCACATGCACATAATAAACTGGCAGTCGGCTGCATACCGTATTTACACGATTGTAAGTCACTCGAGTGTAAGTCGATCCCCTCATATTGCTTGACCGGAAAAAAAAAAAACCGAGGGCGCATTCGATAACGAAAATTTATTAGTAGCTGACATGGTCATTGGACTACTCGTCTTCACTAGTGCTGCCATCGTCATCGTTGCTGCGGTCCCACAGCGCGTCGTGGTCCAGCGAAATTTCAAATTTGGCAAACGACCGCACCAGGACATCTTGCAGAACAGCAGCCCACGCCAAATGCACCCAACCACACGCAGCCGTCAGGGAGGCTCTTTTGACAGGTCCGGTTGGCGTAATTTCGCAGTCTTTTGCCGCCAGCCACTCGTTGTACTCACGGCGGAGCAGAACCTTAAAATTAAGGCGGAGGTCCGGGGTTATTTCATGACCACGTCGCACTTCACTGGCAGGGACCGATCACGCATTTCAGCGACGTACGCCGCAAGCTTAGCCTACAGCTCCGGAAAGCGTCCATACTTCGGCACGTGGGAGATTTCTCACTTGCCGTCACACAGGTGAAAATTTCGCTTCGCTGCAGTCGCCACTCTCGCACCACCCGTTTAGAAACATCGAAATTGCGGCCCGCTGCACAGTGATTTGTTTCTTCGGCGTAAAGGATGGCAGCCCTCTTGAACGCTGCTGTGAACGAGTGCCGAAAGATTAGTGGGCCTGCAGCACTCATGACGACTGGGGAAGCATAGAAGTAGCACGTAGCCGAAGTGGAGCGCGTCAATGCCTTTAAACCAATACCAATGCCTTTAAACAGAGAAAGAGAAACCCGCGAGCGGTGTCTGCTCTTCCATGAACTACCGATACTCCCCGCAAGCGCCGCTGTTCTGAGGGTGCCGCCACAAATGGGAACAGCGGCGCTTTTATCAACTATCGACACCCCCCCATGAGTGTTGCATGCACTGCAAGACTCTCAAAAATGTTGAAAAACCCTTCCGAAAAGCGAACAAACATGCAGGATAGCGAAAAGATACGGGTAGGGCCATAGAGCAAACATAAAATTGTAACTACGTTGTAGCTCTCGTTGGTATGGCTTTTTTTGGCGGGGCCATGTTTTGGTTTCGATTGTAAGTCGACCCCCCAACTTCAGACTTTCAAATTTTAAAAAAGGGGTCGACTTACAATCGTGTAAATACGGTACAGTTTTTCAACGCCTCATTTTACAGCCACTTCACTGATGCTTTGGCAGGGTTTCAGAAGCCTGGTACTTCGCCCTTTACCTCTATATCTGAGAAAAAAGGAAAAAAAGGTGAGTTTTTCTGCATGCATTCATTTTTTCGGACTGCCTGAATTTTTTGATGTTTTTACGTTCCCTAGAGGGTCTGAAAAATTGGTCGTTGACTGTATTCCATTTCTCGAATATTCAATATATTCAGTGTAGAGACCTGCACAGTGCCACATGTCGCATGCGCCGCAAAGCCTTTTCACGCTCTTCGTTTTAAGCACAAAAGGAGTGCCGACCGTGCCGCAGACGTGTGCCCCGGCTGATGCAGTAACGGACTTTGTCATTGCGAGCGCTCCCTGACGTCGACCCAATGTGGAGATGGCACACAGAGCAACCAAACGCCGAATTTAGCAGAACGGCATTGCGTAGGCCGAGATTGCCTTTGTCAGTATAGGGTTCGTCTGAATCAGCAGGACCGATCGGAATAACAACGCAACGTGGACAAGGGGAAACGGCAACAAAAATAGTGTGTATTTCGTAAAGTGAGACATCATGTGCGAAGATCAGGCCGATTAGTCGCCGATGGGCAGACAGATCATGTTAGATAATGTGTCGATGAACTTCATGTCGCTTCAACAGTGAGCCACCTGTACAAACATATTAGCGATAAGCATTCTGCGACTGCTTGTCACCAATACCACACCAGCCAGCGGCGCATTTTCATTGCGGCCACACTGCCTCGGTCATTAGGCATTAACTTGTTGCTTCAGAGGGCAGCGGCAACTAAACACAATCCACGCAGACTTATCTGCAGCAGTCGCCCCACACTCAGAAAGTCGACAAACTGCCTTGCAAACTAAAGCGAGAGACAGCGGATGGACGAGGAGGAGAAGGGGGGGGGGTAGCGAGCATTGCACAGACGTGCCGTGACACTTGATACTTTGACAGGTGGCAAATCACATCGCGCCTAACGAAACGGTGTCGACAGCACTTGCTCTTCACCTCTCGCCCCAGCCACTCGTGATGCGTGGTCCTTTCGTATCTCGCACAGATTGGCCTTACGATAACCCATCTGCCATAAAGCTGGTTTAGCCCTTCTCTACAAAAAAAATTCAAAACAAAAATTTTGTGTGCAATGAATAAAAGAGGGCTGCAAACTTTTAGTAAAACATAAATACCCCTGAAAGTGTATAGGAAAATGGTGCTGTGGTAGCTCAATTGATAAGAGCATTGCATGTGTAATGTGAACATGTGGGATTGTTCCCCACTTGCGGCAAGTTTTGTCATCCAGTTTCATTTCCATTCATTTATCATTTCTTAAATTAGTAAATACAAGTAATTATCCCTGTGTTATCCTTGGTGACTTTGTTGGCTTCTTATGATTTGATTACTAATATCAGGCCCCTTGGTTTCCTTTCTTCTCATTCATACTATTATAATACCGAGACCGATCAAGTTGTCCAGCGCCGTTTATTCCAAAAGAAGGCAACGCCCCAGCTCACGCGTGAAGAAGAAGAAGAACAGGGAAGATGATGATGGCTATGTACAAATGAAAACGACGAAGTACATTAATAGTGCTTACACTAACTTCCCCCCGTCATGGAAGCGGCCAGCCTGGCCACAGATTAGTGATTATCTAAACGGGGAGTGAAGGGCTTCATCCGCGAGACGTGAACAATTTCGGCATTCCGGCGGCGCCGGTCAGTGACGGAGGGCACTGGGCGGACAAGACAGTTCACTGTAGATGTTTGCTGCACAACGGTGTATGGGCCAATGTAGCGTGGAAGGAACTTCTCACAGAGGCCTGGAGTGCGGACTGGAGTCCAAAGCAGGACTTGGTCTCCAGGGTGAAAACGTAGGTCACAGCGTTTGTTGTCGCAGTGACGCTTGCGCTCAGATGGAGTAGCTGCTGTGCTTTGCTGGGCGATTCGACGGCAATGTGCAACTCGGGCTGCAAAATCTTCTGGAAGCAACGCGTTAGGCGAAGAAGGTGCGAAAAAGAGTTCTCTGTCGAATATGGTGGAAGGAGATCGGCCATATACAAGGAAGAAAGGGCTGTAGCCGGTAGTCCGTTGAATAGCAGTATTACATGCGAATGTCACAAAAGGAAGAATTTTATCCCAGTCAGTGTGGTCAGGACGGATGTACATGAAAATCATGTCAGACAGCGTACGGTGGAAGCGCTCAGTAAGGCCATTGGTTTGCGGATGATAGGTAGAAGTAGATTTGTGCACGGTATTAGTGGCCCGAAGAACTTCCTCGAGAACTTGTGAAATGAACGCCTTGCCACGGCCACTGAGAAGAACGCGAGGAGCCCCGTGGCGCAAGACGATGGAGCGCAAGAAAAAGTCTGCGACCTCAGAAGCGGTACCGGATCGCAGAGGGGCAGTCTCGGCATATTTTGTTAAATGGTCGACTGAAGTGACAATCCACCGGTGACCGGTGGGTGTCAACGGCAAGGGGCCATATAAATCAATAACAAGAAATTCAAAAGGTGCGTCGGGGCAAGGGAGAGGTTGTAGCAAACCGGCAGGAGGGGATGTCGAGCGTTTGCGGTGCTGACATGACGCACAAGAGGCAATGTATTTGGCCACCATTGTGGATAGGCCAGGCGAGAAGCAGCGAGTCTTTATGCGGTCGTAAGTCTTGTGGAAGCCTAAGTAGCCAGCCGATACATCGTCATGAAGTGCCTCTAATACCCACAGGCGAAGGCAGCGAGGTAGAACTGGGACCCACCGGTGACCTGTTGGGTGGTAAACGTAGCGGTGAAGCACGCCACCTTGAAGGCGGAATTGTCGAAGTTGGCGTCGCAAGCGGCTGTTGGGTGGTTCGGCGAACCCACTAAGGCGATCCATGAGAGCTCGACAGTAGGAGTCGGCCCGCTGTAGCGAGACGAAATCAGAGCGTGATGAAGGCGTAACTTGGTCCAGGGCCGTTATCGAGAGCTGGTGTGAGGCAGGCGTAGCATCGGAACGACTTCATGGAAAAGAAGACGGCGAGTTACCGGGAGAGAGTGAGAGTGGGCAGCGAGACAATGCATCTGCATCATGATGACTTTTTCCAGACTTGTACATTATAGTAAAGTCATATTCCTGCAAGCGGAGTATCCAGCGTCCTAAGCGTCCTGACATGTTTTTCATTGATGACAGCCAACACAGAGCATGATGGTCGGTGACGATGGTAAAGTGGTGGCCTTAAAGGTATGGACGAAATTTCTGAATCGACCAAACGATAGCCAGACACTCTTGCTCTGTAATGGTGTAGTTCCGCTCGGCTAGCATATGCTATGACTTGCTCTTTAGAGGCTGCATTACGTTGCAGAAGTACTGCGCCAATACCTTGTGCGCTTGCGTCAGTATGGAGTATGGTGGGGGCTCGATTATCGAAGTGGCGAAGCACTGGTCCGGAAGTAAGATGCCGCTTAAGATCTTGAAAAGCCGACTCGCAGTCGCTAGTCCATGTGAAAGAGGCACCGGTAACGAGTAGCTTGTGTAGAGGAGCTGCTATTGCTGCGAAGTTGCGTATAAATCGACGAAAATACGACGCCAAGCCGAGGAAACTGCGGAGATCTTTCTGTTGTTGGGGGCGAGGAAACTGGAGAACAGCACTGATCTTTTCGGGGTCTGACTGGATGCCATCTTTTGAGACGACGTGACCCAATACTTTTATGGACTTGCTTGCAAATTTGCATTTTTTTGTATTGATCTGGAGACCAGCATTTGCAAGGCACTTGAGAACTTCGTCTAATCGATGAAGATGTTGGTTGAAGTCAGACGAAAAGATGACAATATCGTCCAGATAACACAGGCAGGTCTTCCATTTTAGACCACGAAGTACGTTGTCTATCATGCGTTCAAATGTGGCAGGAGCATTACAAAGGCCAAAAGGCATCACATTAAATTCATAAAGTCCGTCTGGTGTAGCGAATGCGGTCTTTTCTTTGTCAGTCTCGTTCATCAGAATTTGCCAATATCCTGATCGAAGATCAAGGCTGGAGAAATACTCCGCCCCTTGTAGTGTGTCCAAAGCGTCGTCAATTCGAGGTATTGGATACATGTCCTTGCGTGTGATCTTATTGAGCACTCGATAATCGAAGCAAAAGCGAAGGGAGCCATCTTTTTTCTTTACCAGGACCACGGGAGAAGCCCATGGGCTAGATGGAGGTCGTATTATCTTCCACGCAAGCATGTCAGCAACTTGTTGTTCAATTACCTTTCGTTCGGACGGTGATACACGATAGGGTCGTCGTCGTATTATAGCGTAACCATCAGTTGCGATGCGGTGTGTAGCCGCAGGAGTTTGGCTCAACACAGGGGAACAGCTATCGAAACAGGCTTTGTGCTTTGCCAAGACCACCATTAAGGCTTCGGACTGCGCGGCTGTTAGGTCAGAGCCAAGAACGGCTGGAGGAGGGAAAGAATCATCCAAACCTGAGGTTGGTGCTGGCGATGAAGAAGGGCAAAGCGTGACTATAGAGATAGGTTGAGCGTCGGCTAAAGTTGCCACTGTCATCCCTTTTGGCAGCATCACAGGATCTGGGGTCGTGTTGCAAACAGAAAGAAGGGCGCGGCCACGTGAAAACCGGACGAGACAGGTAGCAATGAGAATTCCGCGAGAAGTACAGCGGGAAGAAGGGGCGACTAGGGCGTCACCATCGGCGATCTGACTGGATGTTACGGCTACAACGTCTTCGTGACCAGGACGCAGGACGTAGTCTGCAGCGATTGCCAAGTTCGCGCATGAAAGTGAAGAGTCCGTAACAGGTGCAAGCGCTGTATCCGTGACATGGACAACTTCCTCTCTACATGAAATGACGGCTGAAGCAGAATGTAGGAAGTCCCAACCCAGTATAAGTTCATGGATACACGTTGGAAGGATGATAAACTCAATGTGGTGGCGGCGTATGCCGTCGATGAGAACACAAGCAGTACACTGTCCGTCGGGGTAAATGAATGCATTATAGCACCACGCAAAATAGGTCCAAGATAAGGCGTTTTTACTTTCCGGAGCCGGGAACACAGATCACTACGAAGAACAGAAACGGCGGCACCGGTATCGATGAGAGCTGACGCGGAAACACCTTCGACAGTTACAGAAAGCATGTTGGCCGGGCGAACAGGAGGAATTTGTGAAGACCGATAAGAAGTAGTTTCCCCTCCAAAAACTGCAACAGTTAGTTTTCCGAGTGCTGGTCGACAAGATGGGAAGTGGGGCGAAGTGGTGATGTAGAGCGCCGGTAAGGCGACGGAAAACGACGTCTGGCCGAACGGGAACTATGAGGCAGATTGGGAGCAGCTGGAGGAGACGGGGAACGCTGTTGAGGGAACGAGTACGATCCGGGATAGTAGGCGTCTAATCGACAAGTGCGGTCTCTCTCGTGCTCAGCATAGCCTCGTCATTCATCCTGCTGGCGACAGCGGCAGAAGCGAGATATATGGCTGCGTATACCACAGTAAAAACAAACCGGACGAGGTGGACGCCACTGAGGGTACGATAGTGCAGCAAGTGCTCTGGTTCCCATCGAAGCCAAATGGTCATAGGAAATGTCAGTAGGCACGGAGGTCACGGTAGGGGTGGGTAGCGAAGCGACATCCGCGTAGGTAGGTGTGGGGCGCGCTACCGGAGCAAGATGCGTCGTGGGTGTAGTCATCGCTGTCAACTCTTGCTTTACGACCTCGCGCAAGTCGAAGGTGGGGCTTGGGGCGCAGGCAGCAGGTGGACGCCTTAGGTCTTGTAGTTGAAGCTCTTCGCGGATGATGGTGCGGATAAGAGCACGTCGATCGGGAGAATGGGGAACCTGACGATCGCTGCTGTCATGTGGAAGACGAATAGATGGCAGCTCGTCTAGGCATTGACACGTTGAAGTGATGTCTTGAACAGAAGCCGGATTTTGCATGATTAAGGCGTTCAACGCGACGGACCCAATGCCTTTTAAGATGTGGCGAACGCGTTTGGCTTCCGTCATGCTAGGATTCGCACGGCGGCACAGAGCCAAGACAGCTTCTATGTATGATGTGTACGACTCTTGTGGAAGTTGGCGGCGCGTTCCCAGCTTCTGTTTGGCGACTTCTGCACGGCCAGACAAGGAAGCGAAGATTTGCCGCAGCTTGGAGGTAAACGTGGGCCAATCCGCGATGTCGGATTCGTGGTTGAAATACCATGTCTTTGCAACACCGGTCAAGTAGAAGGCGACGTGCCTCAATTTCTGGGTGTCGTTCCACTTATACACTCGTGGTTGATCCAGTCGTCGACGTCATCACCGCGGAGTCCCGCAAAGACAGGGGGATCGCGCTGAGGGCTCGTTACAGTCCAAGAGGGCGCCGCAGGCGGGGTCGTCTGTGTGGTAGGGTTAGAGGTGCCGGAAGGGCCGTGGTTGGAAGTGTCCATCGTTGTGGGGGTAGCTGGGCGCAGGCGGCGACCGGAGCTCCAGGTAGGACGGGAACGCGAGAGGACGTTGGGGTCTTGACGTACCTCCACCACTTTATAATACCGAGACCGATCAAGTTGTCCAGCGCCGTTTATTCCAAAAGAAGGCAACGCCCCAGCTCATGCGTGAAGAAGAAGAACAGGGAAGATGATGATGGCTATGTACAAATGAAAACGACGAAGTACGTTAATAGTGCTTACAATATATATATATATATATATATATATATATATATATATATATGGAGGTTGCGCACCACGCAAAGACAAACTTGCTGGACAAAAAGGCTTGAACATCAAGGATGCACGTTTTTTCGTGGCCAAGACAACTCTGCTTAACACCTGACAAAAGTTTTTCAGTGCTAAGGCATGCAGCCACTTTGTATCCAATTATGCTATCATCCTTATACCATTTTTAAAAATGATAAAATAAGAACTAAAATTTTGTTTATGAATTGATACATTTGTATATTGTATGTCGATATCCTAGCTGGTAGATGACTTGGTAAAACAAACAGCACTAAAACAGGGTTAAACAAAAACAAGACAGCGCACTATCATGTGTGTTTTTGTTTGCAGGCCAAGCCTTGTTGCACCCTAGGTAAGAGTGAAGATTAACCATTGTTTTCCAGCCAGACCTTATAGTGAATTTTCGTGTCATTGTGGTAAGCAAAAAAACTCCCCATACATACATGGGCCGATCCCGCAAATAGTGCAATGCCCGGCCGACCTGCGGCGGAGGTGAAGCAGGCGTTAAGCACTCCCCATACATGGACCGATCCCGAAGATAGTGCAATGGCGGGCTGACCCGGGACAGAGGTGAAGCAGACATTAAGCACTCCCCATATGTGGACCGATCCCGAAGATAGTGAAATGCCGGGCCGACCCGTGGCTGAGGTGCAGTTCGCCATTAAGGGGCTCACACACAGCTTCGCTGGTCATTCTTCACAGACTGGAAGGGCAGAGAGATTATTAAAGCATTGTTCCTACAAGGAGTTAACTGGAACTGTAGTAATCCGTCATAATACCTGGCATGTCGCAAAATCGGGGGAAGTCTAAGTGGTCTTTATTTTTTGTAGACATTATTTAGGATGTATTTGTGGACTCGTGTAGTTTGTGCCCCCCTTTTCGAAGCCCTAAATTAAGAAAAATATAAAGTAAACAAACTATGAGATTAAATACGGTACTTCTTTCTGTCTACTTAAAATGTTTGAATGCTTCTCCCCTCTGCTTTCTTTCGTTGAACCCGATTACAGTAACCTTCTGTTAATTCAACTCCAGTTAATTCGATCCCGACCAAGGGTCCCAGCCAGTGCTATTTAGGAAGTGCTTGCGAAATTTTTGCAAAATTTGTGCATCCTCTTTCAAAGCCCCAAGATAAGAAAAAAAATAATGTGTAAATTACGCAAGTAAGCACGGTACTTCTTTCTGTCTAGTTAAAATGGTTGAATGCTTATACCCTCTGCTGTTTTTTCTTGTAAGCCGGTTACAGTAGACTGCCGTTAATTCGCCTCCAGTAAGTTCGATCGCGACCTAAGGTCCCGGACATTGCCCATGGGCCCAAATTTTTAAAATTTCAATCCTACAATTGGCCTTCGCCAGGTAATTCGAACTCGAACGGTCCTTAGCACGCACCTGACCCCTATAGTGACCCCAATTGCGACCCCTTTAGTGGCAGCACCTGTCCTGGCGGAGCTTAGGAAACAGCGAATACATTGAACACACGTCACCTTTCGTCAAAAACGCCTACTGTCGGCTCACCCTAGGAAGGTTTACAAATTTAACAGGGATAAGCGGGCTAGTTGGTGGTCGTTATTGGAATGCATCATGTAACCGTACAAAAACAAGGGACAAAGAAGGAACACACAAGACAGGCGCGGAACTTCAACTAAGGTTTACTCCGGGAAATCTTACATTTATACAGTAACATAATCACACTTGCTAATCATCAGACAGCCATCACTCGACGTTGGCATGCGGGTGTGAGTGCCACAAATTTGCTTGTAAATATTTGAACTCTTTATCGCTCAATGACACTGAAGAGCTGCTTAGGCAGCTCTTCAATCTGGCAGCTGCGTAAGCAGCTCTTCAGTGTCATTGAGCGATAAAGAGTTCAAATATTTACAAGCAAATTTGTGGCACTCACACCCGCATGCCAACGTCGAGTGATGGCTGTCTGATGATTAGCAAGTGTGATTATGTTACTGTATAAATGTAAGATTTCCCGGAGTAAACCTTAGTTGAAGTTCTGCGCCTGTCTTGTGTGTTCCTTCTTTGTCCCTTGTTTTTGTGCGGTTACATGATGCATTCCAAGAAGGTTTACAAGCAATAACCATAGCTCATCAATGTCTAATTACAGTATTTACCTGACTCTAACGTGCGCCTTTATTTTTTTTTGAAGAAAGCTTAAAACCTCCCTCGCAATGATCGTATGATTTACGACATGACCCGGGTGTATTGTGGTGGAGCTCATTTTAAAAATATCAACGATGTGGCAAAGCCGACTTTAGCAAACCAGCCACCTTTGTGCAACAATTCTTGCTAAAAAATTAAGTACGTGCTAGATTTCTACTTCGTTTAGGGGCTTTAATGTCATTCCTACGTTAGTTTTCTACTTTGGAGACACAGAAAGTGGATGCGCCTTTGATGTGGGAGTGTGTTAGAATATGGCAAACACTGCAAAATGAATTGTGGTGTGTTTTGGCGTTTTTACTGCATCTCGTTTAATTTGACCCACTGGGTAACTCGATCAATTTTGTCGGTTCCGTCAGGATTGAATAAACAGAGGTGGACTGTGTAACAATTATTGATTATAACAACAGGATTTTCTTGGCACTCGGATATTGTTTTAAGTGGGTTAGACCATAACGAAGTGCCAATTTTACCGACTTTGTTATATTGAGGTTTAACTGCAATACACAGCCAATGATACAGCAGTTGTCATAGTGTTCCACATAATGAAGGAAAGACTAGTGAAATGGTGGCATGCAACATGAAGTTAAGTGGCACTACCACAACTGGTGCAATGGTGCAATGCAGTTCGTGCTGGTCAAACATTGGTCGTCGACACAGCAGAAAGATGCAATTTTTGTTGTGTTTAATTTTATGATATCTGCTTAATTTTCAGTGGCTAGGGCATTTCCAAATGCCAGGCCGATAAGAAGAGGTGAACCATATTTTGTCATCATCATCCAGGACGCGCACAGGTCCTTGAAACCCTTGAAAACCTTTGAATTTGAAAATCATATTTGCAAGGCCCTCGAAAGTGCTTAAAGGGACACTAAAGTGAAAAATGATTTATTTTGCTACAGTAAATTGCCGTTATACAACACCAAAAACACCACTCTTACAACAATAAGACATTTGGTAAGCCAGAAAAAGCGCAAGAACGAAATATGGGTGGCAACGCCTACTTAAGTTCCTGCACCTGGGGGCTGTGACGTCTTGGATTTTCATGGCCTCTTCTAGGGCCTACTAACTATATATAGCGGCACAGATTGACTACATGGTGTTCTAAAAGAACCAAATATTAAACGTGGCAAGTTTCACGAACCTTTATTTAACCAACGCGGCCCAAATGCGAAAACATACTTTCGAATCCCTGACTTCACACTGACGTATCGGCGCTGGGGTTTCGGCGCGAAATTCAAATACTGATACTTGGACCTTCATTTTCGCATCTAATAATCAAACTATTTTTTTTAAATGACTGCCTGCAGCGTTCTCAAACAATGCTTCATTAGTCTAAACTGATTTATTGTTTCGCTTTAGTGTCCCTTTAATTTTTTTTAAGCCTTGAAAGTCCATGAAAACTCTTGTGCGAAAAGGAAATCGCGACACACACAAAAAAAATGTGTGCGAAACCCGTGCATAACATGGAAAAACGTTTATTTTCTCGGCGCATAGTTTTCTACTGACCGTTAAAAAAATTTCTTGAAAGTTTCACAAGTTTGGTGGAGCCCGTTAGATAGCTGGCCACAATGAGGTGGCATGATCGCCCATTCATAAATGTACGGCCGTATAACCATCGACATCACTGGCCGTTGGTTCAGCATCTCGTGCTTTTGCGTTGCACGTGCGTGCGTTGACGTTTGACTCTTTGGACAGCCATGCGTTCAGACAGTTCTCTGCGTGCGACTGCAGCAATCTCGCGATGCACAGAAATGCCTGGAAAGCGTAAATTTCAAAGCGCGTGCCTCAGTAACAGCGCCTACAAGGATTGGGTGGCACCGGATGCGATGAATCCACATCGAGCAAAATGCAAACCATGCGGGAAGTGCTTCGACATGGTTGCCATGGGCGAGTCTGCACTGAAAAGCCACATGAAGAGTGCAAAGCACAGCGCCTGTATGAAGAGAGCAGCACCAGGTCTGGTGCACGAGTATTCTTCTACTAGCGCGAGCGCGCGACCCGTAGTTACTCTGTCGCAGTCATCTGACGTCGACAGCATGTTCAAGGTAAACGAGCTGGTGACAGATGCGGAAATTTTATGGACGCTGAAGTTAGTCACATCTCACTGCTCCTACAGATCGTCGTTGGAAACAGGTTAGTTGTTTAAACACATGTTTCCTGATAGCGAGATCGCTAGAGGCTTTTCATGTGGTGAGAAGAAATGTGCTTACATGACCTGCCACAGCCTCAGACCTTTTTTCTATCATCGCTGCAACGAGATATAGAGCGGTGCGAAAACTATGTCGCACTTTTTGATGAGTCTGCTAACGAGTGCCTGCAAGAGAGGCAAATAGACATGCACATAAGATTTTGGGACTCACCAAAAAGATGATAACTAAGTACTACACATCTGTTTTCGTGGTGCCCGCAACGGCTGAGGATATTCAAGACCAACTTTTGAGTGCACTAGAACCGTTGCTACTGGCAAAGATTCTTTAAATCTCAATGGACGGACCCTACGTGAACCTCAAGTTCTTCAAGATGCTGCCATCTCACCTGCAGGAAAACTTTCAAGTCCACTGTCTTGACTTGGGTACTTGTAGCCTCCTTACTCTGCACAATGCCTACAAGGCAGGTGTCATAGGGAGCAAGTGGGGACTCGACACCATTTTGTCCAGTCTGAGTGCACTGTTTAAGGATGCCCCAGCAAGGAAGCATGATTTTTCAGCAGTCACTGGGAAAGCAGTATTTCCTCTGAAATATGTTGCCCATCGCTGGGTTGAAAATGTGGCTGTCATTGAAAGAACTCTGGAGTGATGCGCAGAAGTTTGTAGAATCCGCAAGGAAGGAGCAAGTGAGTCTGCCGAAGTGTGTCTCTTCAGGGCATTGTTGACTTCATTTGGGACACGTTAGCAGTAGCAAAGCTGAACTCTGCTCTTAGTGTTGCTGCCACACTGAAGCCATTCCTAATGGAATACCAAACAGACAAACCAATGTTATTTCTTCTGGCGAGAGACTTGGAGACAATAGTCAGAAAGTTAATGACAAAATTTATCAAGTGTTCGACATTGTCTTCAGCAACGGGGATCACTGGCCTACTGCAAACTGGTATAGAGCACCCAAAGAATCATACACCACTGGAAAAAGTGGACGTTGGTCACACAGTCCAACAAATCATGAACAAGTGCAATGCAAGTGCAAAAGATATATTTCAGTTCAAGATGGAGTGTAAGTAGTTCCTAGTCGCAGTGACGAAGAAGGTCCTTGAGAAGAGCCCCTTGAGGTTCCCAGTGGTTAGAGGCCTTTCCCCACACGACCTTTGGCAAATGTCCTGCAGGCCTAATGAGTGCCCGGCAGGCCTCAAGAAAATGTTGGAAGTGCTCATTGCGGCAGGGAGGCTGACAGATCAGCATCGAGACTCTGTACTTGTTTATTGTTTATTTTGTTTATTTGATACCTGCTTCGCCTTCGCGGGCATTACAGCAGGGGGATACATAAAAATAAGCATCATATTTGAGACCAATAAAGAAACTAATTACACAAAGCGCGGTAAAAAGCATAATTCGACACATTGAATACAATCATAGGCGGAAGATCATTCCGCTCTCTTATACATCTAACAAAAAATGAATAGCGCAAGACGTCACCTTTAAAGGAAAACTCATTTACTTTGAGACTGTGGTCCCTTCTTTGGGATATATAGGACGGCTATTGAATGTACTTCTCCTTATTGATTCCAGTTTTAGAATAGTAGACATTATGGAAAAATTTCAACCTGAGGTTTCGTCTACAATCTTTCAATTCTCCCCATTTAAGTTTACGTTTGCTTTCTCTCATGCTAAGTTTTCGATCCCAATTACCTAGAACGAATCGCACTGCCCTATTCTGTATTTTTTCAAGCGTATCAGCCAGCTCTTTGGTATACGGATCCCAGCAAACGCATGCGTACTCTAACAATGAGCGCACGAGTGAAATACAGTTGTTCTTTTAAATTAAGATTCAAGATTCAAGATAACTGTTCACTGAATGGAAGTTCACTGAAATTTCGTCTTAAAAAACCCAAAACATGTGCAGACTTTACTTTGATGTGATGAACGTGCTTAGTCCACCTCAAATCACTCGTTAAATAAACTCCTAGATATTTATATTCTCTGGCCGTGCTTAAAGTAGCGCTATTTGTTGTGTACATATTCAACTGGTATAACCGTTTCCTTGTAAAGGTGACGTGACCACACTTTTTAACATTCAACGACATTTCTGAATGGGCACACCAGAATGATATTACATTCAAATCATGCTGCAGGTATTCTGAATCACGTTCATTCTCTATAGCCCTGTAAACTACACAGTCATCCGCAAACATTCTGAACGAAGATATGAGGCCAATAGTAATATCATTTATATACATAAGAAACAAAAGAGGGCCCAAAACTGAGCCCTGGGGAACTTCTGAGGTCACGGGAACATATCCGGAGGAACAGCCGTTGAGAACTACCTACTGCTGTCTTAGAGAGAGATATTCGGCTATCCATGCAATAACAGATTCATTCAGTTTATAGCCCCGTAATTTACTAATAAGAAGGTCATGAGGAACAACATTGAAATCTTTTTTGAAGTGCAAGAAAATACAGTCAACTACTTTACGCTTATCTATTGCTAGAGCCAAATTATGCGTGAGCTCAATAAGCTGTGTTGAGCAAGAAAGACCTTGCCGAAATCCGTGTTGACTAGGATGCAGAAGATTATGTTTAACCAAATGTGTCATTATACAACTATAAAGGACATGTTCAAATACTTTACATGGTATACTAGTTAACGACACCGGCCTGTAGTTCTCAATGTCATTTCTTGGCCCTTTATTACGAACAGATGTAACACGTGCTAACTTCCAATCACAAGGTAGTGCTTTCTCAAGTAAGTACTTCTGAAATAGACGGTGAAAGTAAAACGATAACGTTGCCGAACAGTTCCTTATTATCGCTGCTGGTATACCATCTGGGCCACACGCTTTAGCTGGTGTGACATTTTCTAACAATTTTCGAATACCAGGCACACTAAAAGTGACCTCGGGCATCACTTCTGCCTCAGTTGAAGAAACCATGTTAACAACGCGTCAAAAACTTGGACTAAACATGGACGAAAAATAACTGCTAAAGATGGCTGCCTTAAACGCATCATCGTCAACGATTGTGTGAGAATATTTTACAGGAGGAATAGATGTATTTTCTTTACCGTTGAGACGAACGTATTTCCAAAACTGTTTCGAGTCCTCCACTAGCTTCTTACCAAGACTCGAGAAGTAAGAATTCTTAGCTACTTTGGTTAGACTTTGAAAATTAAGTTTCATTCTTTTCAGCTCACACTTGTTTTCCAAAGAATTATTTTTTTTTTACATTTCCTGTACATTCGCCTTATACGTTGCAGTAGAGTACACAGCAGTGTTAAACCATGGTTTATCTCGAGTGCGTTTAGTTGACAAGATTCGAATGGGAGCGAAATTTTCACGCAAATCAAATAGTTTTTCTTTAAACATGTTCCATAACTGTTCAGTATTCAGTTCAGCTGCTAGTGTATCAAAAGTGGGAAAATAGGTTTCAAATGCCGAATTAATTGCATCATAATTTGCTCTAGTATACGCGTACACCTTTCTGGCAGCTTTTTTGGGAACAGGTATAGTCTCAACATTTACATCAGCCACAACTATATTGTGGTCGCTAACACCAGGTAAAACATGAACATTCAATACAATATTAGGCATATTACAAAGTAGGTCAAGAGCATGAACTGTACCGTTATTTCGAGATGCCTCACGGACATACTGTCTAAATGTGTACTTGTCCAGAATATCAAAAAAAGTCGCATATAGCCGGCCTCCGGCAGTATACCTTGGTGCATTGCTTGACCAATTAATATGTGGAAGGTTAAAGTCACCCCCTATCAAAATATGATCCGCTTTAATTGTTTCAAGACACTCAGACAATTTGAATAACTGTTCGAACGTTGTGCTAGGAGGCCTATAATATGAACCAATTACGACACCTTTCCCATTCTGCAGCCAAATTCTACAAAGAACATTCAATATCAGTAACAGAACAATTCAACAATATACTAGGTATATCTGAACTTACAAGTTTAAACACCCCTCCTCCTCTTGCACTTCGGTCGCGACGAAAGCATTGATACCCAGGAGGAAAAACTTCAGAATTCGCAATTGCAGAATCAACCCACGACTCTGTGCCCAAAATGATTGAGGGTCATATCGATCGAACCACCATAAAAAAATCTTCGATTTTGTTCTTTATGCTCTGACAGTTGATAACCATAACGGTAAGCGCCTGCGCAACTCTAGGCGTACAAAGTGGTCATTGTTGGACTACGCACCCTGTGACTCTATCTACTTGGTACTGTTTGCCGCCTAAGTGCAGCGTATCGAACTTTAAAATAACCTTTCCTTGCTGCTTATGCTCCCTTGCAAACTCCCACAATTTCTTTCTCTTGTCCCGAACAAAACGCAAAAAATCTTCAGATATGCTATAATCTGTTCCCTTTAACTTGTGTGCTCTTGACAGCACAGATTGACGAGCCTTAAAAGAAGAAAATCTAACAATTATTGGATGTGGTATGCCTTCACGATACGGCCCTATTCGATGCGCAAAATGCTGACATCAGTAAGTTCAAGCCTTGAGGTACACAAATTTGCGACAAGCTTCTCAGATTTTAAAGCTGTCTCAGCTGCAACTGCGTCCGTAAAACCATAATATACCAAATTGTTGTGTCGTTCTCTATTTTCAGCGTCATCAATCTTTTTGTTAATTGTCACCAGTGCTTCGTGATCCTGGCACTGCTGAACTTCAATAGCTGTTAAGGCAGTACTCATGCCATCAATTTTCGCAGCTTTAAGTTCCAATGAAAGAAAACGAGCTTTCAAATCTGTTACATCAAGAGTGAGCTTATTCTGTTTTTCTTCCATGGACGTTAGTTTTGCCATGACAGCATTTTGTCCTTCAAGCAACTGCGTAAGCAGTTGTTCAGTAGGCCCTGAATTTAATTCTATATTCCCTCCACAGGGTAGAAGGTGGGTCTCCGAAAAAGAGCAAATTTTCGTTTGTTTTGTGCCTTTATCCGGGCAGTTCCGGATGGACGAGAGCATAGTACGGTAAACAAAGTTTGGGGTGGAACAGGCAAAACAAGATACTGCTGCTTTAGACAATTAGTGACAGGACCAACCTGCGCAACCAGAAGAAAACCGGTAAGGGCTCCCGCCATGTCGCCGGTTCCACGCCCCGCCGACGAAGTGCCGTTACGGTGAATTTGTAGCCGTAAGTCACCGCCGTTGCCGCCTAGAACACAGTGTTGCACACTCGAAGTAAAAAAAAGTCTGTACTCGGTTCATACTTGGCACGTCCAGAAATCCTCGCTTGACGAACATTGCAGTGCCTCGGTCACATTCATCAAGCACACCTCGTCATCCGAAGTGGGCAATGAAGGGGCTCCTGCAAGCGATACGCTCGATGTGACGACCTGCGTAACCACAGAAGAAAACCGGTAAGTGCTCCCGCCATGTCGCCAGTTCCATGCCCCCTATAGAGTACACGAAGCTGTTACAAGAAAAACATCAACTGCGACTTTTCGAGAAAGCCACCAGTCTGGACACCTTTTTCAGTGAACTTTTGCAGTTCAATGCTTCATATGCAGAGCTGTGGAAAGTTCTAAAATATTTGCTTGCGCTAAACCATGGTCAGGCAACTGCTGAGGGAAGCTTTAGCATAAACCGACAGATCTCTGTAGAAAACTTGAAAGGCCTCTCTTACGTCTCGCAACGAATTGTGTGCAATGCAGTGGAAAAAGCACGTGGTATCTTTAACATTGTCATCACAAAAGATTTGAGGATGGCCGTATCAGCTGCAAGGCAGCATTGTAGTACTTACTTGGAAGCCCAGAAAAGGCAGGAACAAGAACGTGTCAAGCAGTCAAAAAAGCGCTGTGCTGAGGACCAGCTTGACAGTCTCAATAAAAAAAGGAAGACACTAGAAACAGCTATTAGCGACCTGACTGTATCAGCAGATGACTATGCTGAAAAGGCGGCAGCAGCCAATGACCTCATTTACATAATCAAATCAAATTCCACGAGAAAAGCGGCAAAGGCTAAGGCTGAGCAATTGTTAAACCTGAACAAGAGATTGAGGAAAAGCTTCAGGAGGTCTTTTGAACTTTGCTAGGTGCGTCTTGACGGATATGTTATTCCACATTGAGTGCAATAAAAATATTTATTTTTTTGAAGATACTTTTGTGTTGCAAAACTACGAAATACAGCTTTGTAGTAGGTCCTTGAAAACCTCCTAGAAGGGCCTTGAAAGTCCCTGAATATCCTTGAATTTCTTTTATGTATAGCTTGTACGAAACCTGTCATCATCAAGCCAGAAGGTGCCTGAATGGCAAAGGAAAAACACAAGGAGTGTGCAGCAACCCTCTGTCTCACATTGTTCTGCAATAAAGGAGAGCGACCAAACTTCTTGTGGGGACATTGCTATCCTTGCAAGGTGCAATGACCAAACAACAGTACGTATGTATGTAAGTATGTAATTACTTAAACAAATTTAATTTGTTGCAATCTGCTCAATTTGGTTTTCGCGCTGGCAGTTCTACTAACTTGGCTTTAATATCCCTAACCGACTACATTCGTCAGTCGATTGATACGGGCAACTTCGTTGGTTCGGTATTCTTGGACTTCACTAAAGCTTTTGATACAATTAATCATAACATTATTTTTACTAAGCTAGAAGCCCTGGGAATTACCAGTCCAGTACTAAACCTCCTAAAACCTTACCTACATGATAGAGAACAAACAGTTTTCTTTGGAGGTGCTTATTCTGATACTAAAGTTATTAACCAATGTGTACCGCAAGGCTCCATATTAGGTCCCTTACTATTCTCTATTTATATTAATGATTTACCCCCGCATATTAAGTCTGGACATTGTGTACTATACGCAGACGATACTACTATATCGATGCGTGACAATTCTTTAACTACCTTAATTCTTAAACTAAACAATGAGCTTGACCATATTGTTGCTTGGTGTTCGTCCAACCACTTAATTATCAATCCTTCAAGAACTCAATTTATGATTTTCCGTTCTAGCCATTTTTGCACATCAAATTAGATTCTAACCTTAAGTTTTCTCAACACATTGCCTTCATTAAGCAAAAGTGTGCCTTCGGTATTAGAGCATTAATCAAGTCAAGAACATATTTCTCTAAAGACGCCTTATTAGCATTATACTTTGCCTTCATTCACAGTCACATTAACTATGGTATTGTTTCCTGGGGAAACACATATAACTGTCATATCTCGTCTATTCAGCACTTACAAAACCAAGCAATACGCAATATCACTAACAGCGGGTTTTTCACAAGTGCTGCTCTACTACTTCATGAAAATAACATCCTTGTTGTAACAAGCTTGTTCAAGTATCATCTAATAATTATGTTTTATAAATTACAAACAGCTCTCATACCAATTCATCGATTCCAGGCACCTCATCAATAACAATAATACCAGGTTTGCACGTAACTCTGATTTTCTACTACCTATGGTTAATTCTAACTACGGAAAACTGACATCATTCGCTGCTAGAAAACTGTAGAATGGTTTACCCGTCAGCATTAAATCTTCATCCTTTCATACATTTAGTCATGCCGTTAAGCTGTTTTATATGTGTAACTATGTTTACGTCATTCATTACACTACATTTGTCAACTGTGTGTACTGAGAGTTTTCTGTTTTTTCACTTTAGGCTTGTATACATTTAATTTGTTTTCATTGATCTTATTTTCTGTTGTATTTTCATGATTTTGTGTGTTTCTTTTAGTTAGCTTGCTCTTCTTTAATACATCTCCACATTGTTATTATTAACCGAGGGTCCCATTGCGGTCTTTGACTTTGGGACCCTCGTCTGTATATTGTCTCTTACCAATTCATTGCATTTAAAGAATAATGAACTGAACTGAACAGAGACAGTAATTGAGGTCCTTTGGTCCAATGGCGTCCTGGTCCTTTGGTCCAATGGCGGCCTGTCCTTCCGGACAGGCCGCCATTGGAATCTGAACCTGGCAACGTTTAACGTTAGAACGCTATCTAGTGAGGCGAGTCTAGCAGTGTTATTGGAGGAATTAGAGGGTAGTAAATGGGATATAATAGGGCTCAGTGAGGTTAGGAGGACAAAAGAAGCATATACAGTGCTAAAAAGCGGGCATGTACTGTGTTACCGGGGCTTAGCGGAGAGACGAGAACTAGGAGTCGGATTCCTGATTAATAAGGAAATAGCTGGTAACATACAGGAATTCTATAGCATTAACGAGAGGGTGGCAGGTCTTGTTGTGAAACTTAATAAGAGGTACAAATTGAAGGTGGTACAAGTCTATGCCCCTACATGCAGTCATGATGACCAGGAAGTCGAAAGCTTTTATGAAGACGTGGAATCGGCGATGGGTAAAGTCAAAACAAAATACAGTATACTGATGGGCGACTTCAATGCCAGGGTAGGCAAGAAGCAGGCTGGAGACAAGTCAGTGAGGGAATATGGCATAGGCTCTAGGAATAGCAGAGGAGAATTATTAGTAGAGTTTGCAGAACAGAACAATATGCGGATAATGAACACCGTTTTCCGCAAGCGGGTTAGTCGAAAGTGGACGTGGAGGAGCCCGAATGGTGAGACTAGAAATGAAATCGACTTCATACTCTGCGCGAACCCTGGCATCATACAAGATGTAGACGTGCTCGGCAAGGTACGCTGCAGTGACCATAGGATGGTAAGAACTCGAATTAGCCTAGACTTGAGGAGGGAACGGAAGAAACTGGTACACAAGAAGCCAATCAATGAGTTAGCGGTAAGAGGGAAACTAGAGGAATTCCGGATCAAGCTACAGAACAGGTATTCGGCTTTAACTCAGGAAGAGGACCTTAGTGTTGAAGCAATGAACGACTATCTCATGGGAACCATTAAGGAGTGCGCAATAGAAGTCGGTGGTAACTCCGTTAGACAGGAAACCAGTAAGCTATCGCAGGAGACGAAAGATCTGATCAAGAAACGCCAATGTATGAAAGCCTCTAACCCTACAGCTAGAATAGAACTGGCAGAACTTTCTAAGTTAATCAACAAGCGTAAGACAGCGGACATCAGGAACTATAATATGGATAGAATTGAACAGGCTCTCAGGAACGGAGGAAGCCTAAAAACAGTGAAGAAGAAACTAGGAATAGGCAAGAATCAGATGTGTGCGTTAAGAGACAAAGCCGGCAATATCGTTACTAATATGGATGAGATAGTTCAAGTGGCTGAGGAGTTCTATAGAGATTTATACAGTACCAGTGGCACCCACGACGATAGTGGAAGAGAGAATAGCCTAGAGGAATTCGAAATCCCACAGGTAACGCCAGAAGAAGTAAAGAAAGCCTTAGGAGCTATGCAAAGGGGTAAGGCAGCTGGGGAGGATCAGGTAACAGCAGATTTGTTGAAGGATGGTGGTCAGATTGTTCTAGAGAAACTGGCCACCCTGTATACGCAATGCCTCATAACCTCGAGCGTACCGGAATCTTGGAAGAACGCTAACATAATCCTAATCCATAAGAAAGGGGACGCCAAAGACTTGAAAAATTATAGACCGATCAGCTTACTGTCCGTTGCCTACAAAGTATTTACTAAGGTAATCGCAAATAGAATCAGGAACACCTTAGACTTCTGTCAACCAAAGGACCAGGCAGGATTCCGTAAAGGCTACTCAACAATAGACCATATTCACACTATCAATCAAGTGATAGAGAAATGTGCAGAATATAACCAACCGTTATATATAGCTTTCGTTGATTACGAGAAAGCGTTTGATTCAGTCGAAACCTCAGCAGTCATGGAGGCATTACGGAATCAGGGTGTAGATGAGCCATATGTAAAGATACTGGAAGATATCTATAGCGGCTCCACAGCCACCGTAGTCCTCCACAAAGAAAGCAACAAAATCCCTATAAAGAAAGGCGTCAGACAGGTAGATACGATATCTCCAATGCTATTCACAGCATGTTTACAGGAGGTATTCAGAGGCCTGGAGTGGGAAGAATTGGGGATAAAAGTTGATGGAGAATACCTTAGCAACTTGCGATTCGCTGATGATATTGCCTTGCTTAGTAACTCAGGAGACCAATTGCAATGCATGCTCACTGACCTGGAGAGGCAAAGCAGAAGGGTGGGTCTGAAAATTAATCTGCAGAAAACTAAAGTAATGTTTAACAGGCTCGGAAGAGAACAGCAGTTTACGATAGGTAGCGAAGCACTGGAAGGGGTAAGGGACTACATCTACTTAGGGCAGGTAGTGACCACGGATCCGGATCATGAGACTGAAATAACCAGAAGAATAAGAATGGGCTGGGGTGCGTTTGGCAGGCATTCTCAAATCATGAACAGCAGGTTGCCACTATCCCTCAAAAGGAAAGTGTATAACAGCTGTGTGTTACCAGTACTCACATATGGGGCAGAAACCTGGAGACTTACGAAAAGGGTTCTGCTGAAATTGAGGACGACGCAACGAGCTATGGAAAGAAGAATGATGGGTGTGACGTTAAGGGATAAGAAAAGAGCAGATTGGGTGAGGCAACAAACGCGGGTAAACGACATCTTAGTTGAAATCAAGAAAAAGAAATGGGCATGGGCCGGCCATGTAATGAGGAGGGAAGATAACCGATGGTCACTAAGGGTTACGGACTGGATTCCAAGGGAAGGGATGCGTAGCAGGGGGCGGCAGAAAGATAGGTGGGCGGATGACATTAAGACGTTTGCAGGGACAACATGGCCACAATTAGTACATGACCGGGGTAGTTGGAGAAGTATGGGAGAGGCCTTTGCGCTGCAGTGGGCGTAACTAGGCTGATGATGATGATGATGATGACATGAGCAGTAAGAGGTAAGTGCATCAGTTGATCATTCTATCACTGCCTGCAAAGGAGACGTCTTTTTCAGAATAAGAGGTTTTACAATGGCACGGGACTTTGTTTCATTTGTGCTCTCATGCTGTGTTATTTTGTATGAGAACATATATGCATCTGATTGGCATAATTAAACTTCGCTTGTGAGTAATGCAGTGTTGCGAGTTTTCATGTGGCAACTGTCATGATGCCTAGCTACACCACACATAGCAGATGCAGAGACAATAGCTTGGGGGCATGGTTTATGTCATTGCGACATCTATACCGTTCGCATAAACACACGCTTCTCCTGGGCTCAGCTTTGAGGGATTCGGCACACTAGCCTAGTGCACCTAGTGACCTACTCCTCGTCACAGTAGCACATGGGGTCAGAAGCTTAAAAAATGTCACCTCATGTTGCCAAGCGAGTTGCTCGCCATCACAGCAACTATGACCGAGCCAGGATGTCAGCCAGGTCAGCCCATCCAGCTCCAGTGCTCACAAGGCTCAAGCTTCACCACCGAACAATGGCACACCTGCAAGCAAAGGTGGGAGCACTTTCAAACAACCAGCAGTCTTACCCAACCATCATAGACTGATCAAGTTAACTCATTCATATGCATCACGGATGAGAAAGCTGAAGCTGTCATCATGAGACTTTTCTTTACGCCAGCAAATACAAAGGAAGGCAAAATCATCGATGCCTTAATTGCCAATCGGTCATAAAAAATAGAAATAACTATCTATGAGAGCCCTTTTCAATCGGCGAGTACAAGATGAAGGTGAATGGACAACAGACTTCATCACAGCGCTGTGCTTCTAGGCAACTGGCGCAACAACAGGAACTTGAAATAATATGTGACTGAGCTGTCATTGCCATCTCTATTTTCCATGAGGTTAGTGCAGTGCACACTATGTTTGGACCCCTCCTCCCTTTTTTTTATATTAATTGCATGTTGCTTCAGTAAACTTCATTTGGTAGTGCAGCACTTGCCTGGGCTGTTTTTTCTCCCCTTTATCTACGTACTTTTACGCTGCTTGGAACTTTCTTAAATATGAACACATAACAACTTGCCCCACCTTTGGTGCTTCTGAAACAAAAAAAGGCCATTTCTGATGTCGAAACTGGGGAAAAAGAAATAAAAAGTACACCATTACAGACTGCCAAAAGTGACACATGACCTAGAATGTGCAGCTCTTTGGCATGACCTCACGAGATTAGGGGGCCCATGCAGCTGCCTACGAAATGCTCAAAAATCCTGGGACTTACGTCATAGTTGCTAGCCCCGCCAGGTGCATGCATTATTTGCTTGGGTGGCTCTTTAGAGGCTTCTAATAAGGAAATTATGCAACTAACAACCTTGTGGCATTGCAAAGATTTCTGCAGTGGTGTATACTACTCCTTAATAACCAATTAGAGAAAAGTTGAATTTCATTGCAGTTGGCATTTAAGTGGAAGTGGCTGAACGAGCTTGATGACCCGTCTTGCTGGCACTTCACAAACACTCAGAATGTCAAGTGTATTGCAAAACACATTAAATGCTGTTTATATTCATACATTGGGTTGCACACGAAACTCACAGACAAAGGCAATAACTAGACAACACGAGCACAAACTCTCAAATGGTAATTTTATTTAAGAAACAGTATTTTCTTTTTTTGAAGAACCTTACAAGTGCCACCTGGTAATGAAACTAACACCATGATAACCAAAGCATAATCGTAAGATTTAAAATAAACAGCGGCTGTCTTTACTATCAGTTGATCTTGCGACACATGCAACAGAGATAGGTGTATATTTCTTTTTTGACAACAAAAGGATGAAGCACTAATGCAAGCATCTGTCATCTTTTTAACGTGAAACGCCTCTATAATTTCTTGGTTAATTTGCCACCTGTCTCTTGACAAAATTGGAGTGTCCCTGAACACAAGTCTGCAACCACAACTACAGCAATGGTCGGCCAAGGGGGAGTGGGCCAAGTTGGACCGGGACAAATCATGTTCCCTGATCTTATTGTTCATGCACCTACCACTTTGCACCTAAGATACAACTTACTGCAGCTGAATAGCACCTGGTGAACTACTGCAGTATTGCGCTGGGTGTAGTGCTCCTTGTCCTTTATTTGACAAACACCCTCGCTGTACACAACAGTGGTTTCAATTTTTTTCCAGATTTGCGAACACAACTATGAAAGCCTGTTAGGTGCAGTAAGTGCTGTCATTACATAACATGCTGCAGCAGTTTTCAAACAATGTAAAAGCCTATGCAAGTATGGAAGGGTTGCAACCTTTTTTATGCCCCCTCCTCCTGTCTGCAACTGCCCTCGACATTTCCTTTTACAACAGGGATCAATCTTGTACAAGTAGCGGCTATTATTCGACTGGGGTATCTGGCCAATTCCAGATGGGCTACCTCAAGGCAGAAGCTGGTTTCAAGTTCTTGGGTGCAAGATCTGAGCAACGAGGCACACAAACAACAAAACACAATGCCACTTTTGTTCTTACTTCAACATTGTTCAATGTAAAATTCAAGAGAGGCTTCTTAGTGCACAGGTTGTACCACCAACATATGCGCCCAAGATTAAAGGGAAGGCTAGTTGAATGATGTGACTGAAAGAACTAACTCTCTCAGAACTCAGAAACGCAACGACTCATTAAACAATATGCTACCAATGTTCTACCCTTTTTCCTATCACAAATTGCAAACAGAAAATTGTGTACGATCACCAGCCTTGTCAAGTTGCTGGGTGTGAGTAACTTGAGTTGACGCCGCAGCACCGTCTGTTGCCGACACCAGAATAGAGAGCTTGCCTGAAGGTGAGCATTCCGTCTGGCATGACTAAAACAAAGAAGAAAGAAATAACTTTCATCTAACAAGCCAATTACAGCTTTTGCAGGGCTTCAGCAGACACACAGCAAAAATAATTCTAACCTGCAGTTAGTTCAGTTGCAAGGGGTTTCACAGTGCTGCTTGCGATTAAACGCGTGTAGTACTTACAACATCAACTGCTGCTACAGTTGGAACTTGTGTCATTGTGCCATTTGAGAGCTGCAGGCCAACTGGCTCTGTATTTATAGACGTCTCTGCCAGTTCTGAAAGAGTGGGACTGGTATGGTGCCCTGAGTTGCTGGAGTCTGCCAGCATATGTTTTGTTGCTTCTTCCATAGGGGGGGATAGCCGTGAACGCTGTTGCTCTACCGAACATTGCTCCCACCTGTATTAGAAAAAGCAGCAACAATGTTCAAAGATCAGCTAGCCTAAACCTTCTGCATAGATCAAACTGCACTGCTACCGACATGACTTTAAAATGGCATATAAAAAAAATTATAGGGTTTTATGTGTCCAAACCACGATTTGATTATGAGGCATGCCGTAGTGGGGGACTCCGGAAATTCGGACTATCTGGGCTTCTTTAATGTGCACCTAAATCTAAGTATACGGGTGTTTTTGCATTTCGTCCATCGAAGTGCAGCTGCCATGGCTGGGATTCAATTCCGCAACGTCGTGCTTAGCAGCCCAATACCATAGCCAAAAATGACATCTCTTGTGTTCCGTTTTGCCCTGTGTATTATGGATCTTACTATTGCAGGTGCAATGCCACTGAAAATATGTGTTTTCATGTTATTCGTACCTTTCTGCTCTTACGAGGTCTGTTCTTTTCTTCTGATACACAGATGGGAAGATGGTCGGGACATAAGATGGGTGCTGGCTTACATCTCTCTTGCAGTTGCCGACAAAATGGTCACTGCAAATGCGCGAGGTCTTCGTCGGCTCCCAAGGTGTCTTATCGGGACTACAAAAAAATAATAATTTATGCACACTCACTACACATGTTGGAATCTAAGTGAAGCAAAGCTATTATGAAGTGGTCAGTTGAAAGGTATACAACTCAATTTTCATCTTTTGCAACATATCTCATTCAATGTTTATGCACCGCACAGGCTGCAACTTTAACATAATACAATATTTATGTTTATACAATACAGCATTCACAAGCTATGGGAAAATGCAAACACCAGTTCAGGTGGATGCACACTAAGAGACATCAATGCAGTGGTGTCACGAGGACCAAAGCAACCTTTGATCCTTGTCAGGTGAATAATGGCGAGGGCAGGTGTACGCAGACAGAGAAAAGCGCATATGTAATGCACTCTTTGTGTCACAGTACAGAAATGTAGGTACATTTTAAACATCTATATCCCTTCTTATGTCACAGTGGCACAGATCCAATTCAGGGGATTGGCCAGGCATGGGAACACACAGTGACCCGAGAAGATAGGTAGGCCAAATATAGAAATTTAAAGGCAGTTATCAAATACTGTCACAGTGTAGTGACAGTCAAAAGCTAAGCAGTGCCAAAACTGTGAGTAACAAATTTAACTCTTTATTGGGCTAACTTGTGTCCAGCAATACAATAACATGCAAGCTTCGATGATAGTGGCAATTGTCCAAAATATGATCTGTGGGTCGAGCGAGTCTGCTTTTATACATGACTCGCCGAAGGTTCCAGCATAATCACTGGTGCCCGCATGCCTTCTGGAAAGTACAACACAATTCATGCCATGCATACAATACACAAGGTTTGGTGAGAACAGAGTAATCAATGCAGAAAGTTGGGCCAGCTGGTGAAGATGCATTTGGTGTGACATAGTTACTAGCACTAGCAAGACTAACAGAAAAAAAATGCTGGGACAGGACAGAGCGCTAGACTTCAACTGACAAGCTTTATTCATAAAAAATGCAAGAAACCACCGTACGCTCAAATAAATGTGCAGACAGACATTGCATGTCATGTCACCAAGGTCATGGGTTCTAGTGCCTTAATTAACTCTACCTTAAAGGGACCCTGAAATGACTTTGCAGAACCGTACTGAGTCATTAGGGTAGGTCCTTCTGATCATTGATTAACGCACCTAAGTGCTCCGCATAAAGTATGTAATTTATTATAAGGTTCTAAAAATGTACATCGCTACCAATCGCAGCACGCCACTCAGCTTAGTTTTCAGCCACTCCTGGCCAGGTGACGTGAGGTGACCACATCACGCCTGTAGGGCGAGCTATCCGATTCTCTGCCCAGGGTGCATCACCTATAATTTTTCCAACCTTATGGCGAACAAATGTTGTTCGTAATAGTTGGAATGTTAGTTAATTTGTTTCTATAAAAAAGGAAGTAACACAAAAAGAATGCACAAGCACAATTAATGACTACACTCAAGACTTCCAGCACACAGCAAGTGTCGTCTGCTTGTGTTACAATGTGCTCCGTGTTGACAAGAGCTCCGCAGTTCCCCCCCCTCCCCCAGTGTTGGTCTTGATCTTTCTTTTCACAAGCACCATGGTTCGCCCTTGTTATGTTGTGGGCTGCAAACGTAGCAACTGGCAATATTTCAAACTGAGACATTGTGTCCCTGTGCAAGGCAAGAGACGAGCAGTGTGACTGCAGCGCATCGGAAGGCAGAGCTTAGCCCTGATGACTCGGCGAACGAATTGAGGAGAAAATGCATGGCTATGGAGGAGGGTGACTTGTAATCGTATGTAGCTCTCTTAATACGAGATGCTTCACACAAATTGTGGTGTGAATGAGTTACTGTAGCTGTACCCTATGCATCTACAAAATTTGTCCGAACCATTTCAGAAACCCCTTAATTACCTTCGCCTTAAATTACGGGGTTTTACATGCCAAAACCACTTTCTGATTATGAGGCACGCTGCAGTGGAGGACTCCGGAAATTTCTACCACCTGGGGTTCTTTCACGTGCACCTGAATCTAAGCACATCGGTGTTCTCGCATTTCGCCCCCATCTAAATGCGGCCGCCGTGGCTGGGATAGCTTCGCCTTAAACAACTCTAAAGGTTGTAGGTTCAACTCCCACCAAAGCTCGTGGGTTCGAGTGCCTTAATTAAGTGCACTTTAAAGGGACACTAAAGCGAAGCAATAAATCAGTTGAGACTAATAAAGCATTGTTTGAGAACCCGGGGGTAGTCATTTCAACATAATAGTTTGATTATTATATGAAAAAATGAAGGTCGAAGTAACAGTATTTGAATTTCGTGCTGAAACCCTGGTGCCGATACGTCAGTGCGACGCCAGGAATGCGGAAATATGCTTTCGCATTAGGGCCACATTGGCTGAGTAAAGGTTCCTGAAATTTTCCATGTTTAACATATGGTTATTTTAAAACACAATGTAGTCAATATGTGCCGCTATATAATTAAGTAGGCCCCAGAGGGTGCCATCCAAATCCATGACGTGACAGTGACCAGGTGCGGGAACTTCAAGGAGGCGTCGCCACCCATCTTTTGTTCTGGTGCTTTTTCTGGTTTACCAAGTGTCGTATCGTGGTAACAGTCGTGTTTTTGGTGTGATAGAAAGGTAATTTAGTGATGCAGAAGAAATTATTTTTCTCTTCAGTGTCCCTTTAGTTATATGTTCCTTAGTCAACTTTGCCATAAGTGACACCAAAGGTAGTAGGTTCAACTCCCACCAAAAGTTGTGGGTTCGAATGTGTTAATTAACTCTATATTAATTAACTGTGTCTTAACACCAAAGGTCGAGAGTTTATAGCCATTTGGGATCCTGCCGTGGTCACGCCAAATGCTGGCTTTTCCACCTCGTGTCATCTTCCGCATTAACCCTTTAAAGGCCCCTCACCATGCCACACAGAAAATTTCGGTTATAAGCTAGAAGTTGTTACATGCCCTCTAAGGAGTGTTTTACCACAATAATTTTTCAAAATGGCCAATTAATAGCAGAGATAAAAATATTTCAGTGCCGCGAATCCATGATTTCAGGAGGTGAGTGCCACTGCCAATGTAACACTCTCTCCACTTGCCCTATGTAGCCTTTGCAAGCGATAATCCTTCCCTGCGTTCTCCCATACCAGAGATCGAGGATCGCGTGATGCATACGTCACAGGCCCTGCCTTTCTTTCTTCCCTCCCTTTTTTGCTGCATGGCTCACTTCCACTCAGTGTCACTTGCAAGCTGTTGCATTTGTCACGTTTTGCGCAGCGCATGATGTTGCACGCTGTGCACAAGAACACATAACTAGCGGTATAAGTCAGTGCTACACAAACACTAAGGGAGACACAAGCCGATCACAGAGCATGATTGCGTGCTGGAACACGGTTGAAAATGACATAGTTCCGTAATCTGCGTGTACGACTGAATGATGCGGGAACTAGCTGATCAAATGGAAGTACATCTGTCTTGCTATGGTACGAAGTAAAACAAAAACTCGTAGACATTAGGTTTGTGTGTTTTATTATTTATGTAAAATTTAATTCATCTATTGAAGCAACAGATTACATGCACAAATAACAGATGTTGCCTCGAATAATTCTCCAAGTCATGTCACTATGAGCAACGTCGCAGCATATGCATGTACATAGGCGCACTTTCACATATACATGATCTCTCTGGCTGGGAGCACGGCACTCGTGAGAAGGGCAAACGGCATTTGGTTTGTAATCTCAGCTCTCTCCGCGGCGCATAGCGATGTAATACTTAGCAGACACGATTGTTGGCGCATACTGTATGCACGGCGCTTGTCAGCTCAAAATGGCCAGACCTGGTGAGGGGCCCCTTAAGGCTGAGACATAAATACCCAGAAGAGATTTTTATTTTTTATCTAAATGTGCAAAACACACCAAGCATAAGCATAATCAACAAAAAGAAAAATATATTTTCAGGAAATCTTTTCAGCCATAGGCTTCACTTGCACAGGCAGCTCTCTTCATATGTGAACCATAGGTGCACACTTCATTTGCTTTACATCACATGTGTGACACCACTGCAGCCAGAGATCTGACATTGGTCTGCCTCCTCTGACAGCGCTTTCAAAAGAAAGCGAGTCACACGCCAAACTTCTTCGTCATGTGTTTCTGCTCCAAACCAACAAATGACGCTTGCCACCTGCCATTCAGTGTTGGCCGAATACATTTAGCCTGAAACTTCACACTCAATACTGAAACTCGGCAAGAAATAAATTTTTTTTCTGCTATGTTGCCTCTAGGCAACACTCATCACTAAAGCGTTAATAACAGACTTGTCAATATTATGCACTATTTAATGACAAGGTCTACGTGCAAAGGAAATAACTGAAGCAACAGTTATGTACACCCATGAGTGAAAGTATTGGGGGCGAAGCGCCTCCCTTGCGTAGTATGAGGGATCATGCGGCGTGCTCCTCATATGTTTGGCTTACGGCACTCAACAAAAACACCACGTGGCAGCCCTTCTGGAGATTTCTCCAAGTACTTTCAAAACAACGGAAGTTTTTTACTGCCGAAATAATAATCTTGAGCAAATCGAAAGTACATAATCATTTACAGACGCTATCTCTTTACAGAATATGTACACTGAATGCCACAGCGCGCAGTTGCCGCGATGCAGTCTCCCGAAGCGGCTTCTTGCGTGAAAGGTAGACCAACCAATGCTGAGAGCAAACTGTGGCATATGGGCTGTCTGTATAACCAAATGGAGCATAACAGAATGAAGCCTCAATGCAGTGATCGCCCGAGTTCACAGCAATAGCTTTAGCCAGAGTTTAAAAATATGCGAATGCCACATAGCTGGACAGAACCAAGATATTTTTGTTTGGAGTCGCTTGGAGATACTCAGATTATTTTTTCATACTACCGAATTACATAATTAGTCCTAATTAATTGAAAAAAATCAACTTCCCAAATATTATAATTAAACGAAAAGTGTCAATGAGTAAATTGTAGAAAAACATGAAAAGCTCCCAATACAACTTCCTGTTGCGCAGTACGTGCTACATAAAAGTGTTTTCGAGCATGAAAGATGCCCACGAATACATGCAAAGTGCCTTGAGCGGCCAGTCGCGTGGCAAGTGGGGGGTAAGCTGGCGCACATCTTGATTTCTGGTGCGCGTTTCGGCCGTGGCTGCACACGGCTGTAAGCACGGCTAAGCGCACACGCAGCTGCACACACTGCTTTAGATGTAATCTGCCGCGTGTGCAAAGAGTGGGCGTACTAAGACGGTGTGGCCCCATGTAGGCTGTCTTGCCACATGTTTATTATTGGAGGCTGCATAATCTTGAGTTTTGGTGACCCATTGGAGCAAGAGGTAGATGAAGCATTCGCTCTCCGCTGCCGGTACTTTTCCTGATAGCGTCATCCCAGTGCAAACGACGCAATCAGCCACGGGGGCGGAGTGCACGTGAAAGCATGGCTGGCTTCACTTAATTTGTATTGCCGAGAAAATAACGTACATGACATGACACCGTACCATTCGTCGCTGACTCCTAAATCTATCAAAATGAATTGTTTTCTCATTCAAATTTGCTTTTTTCTATTGCCTGATAATTCCGAAAATCCTGCGGCTTCTAAAAAAAAATAGATCGGCGACTGTACTTATGTGCATAAAAGGCAGAATTTCAATACAACGAAATTTCGATGTAACGAAGCAAATTGCGAATTTTAACAACTTCGTTATATCAACATTTAACTGTGTGTGCGTACGTGTGTGTGTGCGTGCGCGCGTGTGTAGACATAGTGTTCACACTCTCATGACACAGACAGGAAATGTGCACGTCAGAGGAAGTAGAGCACAAGGTAGAATCATGCGGGGCTATTTAGCAAGTAATGCTTGTCACTTGTCAAGCAATACACTAAGGGCCAGAGTATCACAAAAGTAGTTTTTCTGAGAGGCCAAGCCATCAAGAAGGGGACCAAAGAAGGACAAGGTCATCCGCACTGAAGTGAGCATGTTGGTGGTTGACGTACAACTTCTGCCATATCTGCGACAGAGAGGAGCAAAGACGAGCAATCTGATGCACCTTTTCTGCTGTAGCAACGGCGTCATGAGTGCACTCAGTCGACAGTTGGGCAGGGTTGAGAATTAACGTGTCAAAAGGGAGCACCGCTTCACGTTCATACGGCAGACAGAAGGGAGAGTAGCCGGCGGTGTCACGGCGCAAGAAGTTAAATGCAAAGGTAACAAAAGGTAGCGCAGTGCCCCAGTCGCAATGACCAGATGAAACATACACTGACAGCACATCACGCGATTTGGGCATTCGATAAGACTGTTCATCTGAGGGTGGTACAAAGTTGTAAGATTGTGTTTGGTGGCACAAGAATGAAGTCTTCGATGAAGTAGCGACCCCGGTCGGTGAGAAGCTGATGAGGAGCACCCTGATATAAAACGACATCTTGCATCTAGAAGTCGGCAACACCCGCCACACAACTGGTTGGTAGAGGTCTTTGTTATGGCATAACGGGTCAAATAATCCACAGCTGTAGTAATCCAGTTACTCATTTGCTGCTGGCAGTGGAGAAAGGGGACAGGCTGAGAAGGTTGAGACGAACGCGGAAAAATGACTTGACTAGTATATCAGTAGGCTGGAGGGGTACACCAGGACAAAGAACTGGCTTTTACTGGCATTGGCATGACTCACAGGCAGCTACATGATGACAAAGCGGTAGAGACTAGGTCAGAAAAAGTGCCACTGTACATGGTCATACATACTGAAAACACCAAGGTGGCCGGCTGTAGGGACTTCATGCAGTTGCTTGAGTACAGTCGTTTGGACATGAGAGGAAATGGCTAGTAGTTCCTGCCCCTTGGGACACACATTCTAGCAATATAACATGCCATTTACGATGACGAACAAATGAGTTGACCGAGCCGAGTCAGAATGCAGATGGTCGATAAGATCTCCTAAGGACGTGTTTCACTGTTGCTCATCCCCAGTGTAGCTAAAAGCAGCGAGTTAGAAAATGCCACTCGGTGTGTCCTCCGTGGCAACGTCTGGGTACCGAGACAAGCAGTCGCCATCTATGCCTCCTGG
This sequence comes from Dermacentor variabilis, assembly GCF_050947875.1. NCBI lineage: Eukaryota > Metazoa > Arthropoda > Arachnida > Ixodida > Ixodidae > Dermacentor > Dermacentor variabilis. The sequence continues at coordinate 188,509,023 of NC_134569.1, read as the reverse complement.
AGGCGTAGATGCACAGAGCGTAGTAGTCCATTGTAACAGCGAAAGGGAGCAAGTATAAGTAGGGCCGGAATTTGCTGACTGCCTAAACTAGTGTCAGTCATTCTCACTTGGTAATTAATTGCGCTAGACTGAGGAAATAAGCCAGCTGGCGTATGCAATAACTCTGCCATAACCATGTTGGTATTGGGCTAAAACAGTGCCAATTTCATAGGCACTCACGTCTGCGTGTACTTTAATTGGGGTGCGGGCATTGAAGTGGGCAGGAATCCATAGGATAGTGAGCAGTGTGATAGGGTGTGAAAATGCTGTGGATTGTACAAGACCCCAAGAAAATTGGTCGTTTTTTCTGAGGAAATCAGTTAGTGGATAGGCAAAATTCTTGACAAATCAGCAGAAATATGAGCATGATCCCACAAAGCTTCAAACATCTTTGGCACAGGTTGGTACAGGAAGCTCCAGGACTGATGAACCTTGGCAGGATTGAGGCAGACACCAGATGAGTTGACAAGATGCCCAAGGATAGTAATTTGGCGTTCACTTAAGTGGCATTTCGAACAATTAAGTTGTAGCCTAGCCACATGAAACACTGATAGAATGGACAAAAGACGGGTAAAGTGTGTTGCAAAGATCAGAGAGAGCATGATCCCAACGTCCAGGTAGCACAGGCAGTTAGACTATTTAAAGCTGTGCAAAAGCATGTCCATCATACGCTTCAATGTGGACAGCACATTGTACAAGCCAAACGACATAACTTTTAATTGGTAGAAGCAGTCAGGTGTAACAAATGCAGTTTTTTTCACGGTCATTTTCATCGAAGGGGATTTGCCAGTAACCAGAGTGCAGGTAGCTAGACGAAAAAAAGGCTGTGAAGTGAAGGCAATCCAGAATGTTAATGCATAGAAGAGGATAGACATTTTTCTTGATGACCTACCTTAATGAGAAGTCGAAAATTTATGCAGAATCACTGACTGTTGTCCTTTTTAAATAAGACAAAAGGGGAAGCCCATGGACTCGCAGAAGGTTCAATAATGCTTTTTGTAAGCATCTTGTCAACCTCTTGAATAACTTGGTGCCTTGATGATGACACGCAGCAAGGTCGCTGGCGAATAGGAGGAGCATCGCCAGTATGCATGCGATATTTCATGAAATGTTTGATCTACACAGATACAGTAAAATGTCCCCACATACATATCGCAGCATCTGCCCCTGGTGCGGCGACACACGCCCTACACTCTTTCACATCTTGTGGGGGTGCGGGGGCAAACCTCAACACTTAAGGACACCTCGCGCGTCATTTGAGCGGTGGGAGGTACAGCTGACCGGCGATACCCTGGCGGGACAAGAAGCTCTCGTCCAGCAAGTACGTCGGGCAGCCATGGTCAGTGGAGTCCTGGAATGAGGACACCACCCACTCGACCTCAAGAGCAACCACCTCGATGGTCCAAATAAATGTTTTTTTTCTCTCTCTCTCTCTCTCTCTTGACCTAACGGACGGCCGTTGAGGTAAAAAATGTCAATATAGGTGACAAGCAAATGACAGAGGTTGTCCACTTGCAAGAGCAGAAAGTCTTCAACAGTCATCTTTGTGATGATATTCTGTATCGATGGAGAAGACGTGTTGGCAGAAGAAGCTACAGTGGAACCCCGATTATAAGACTTTCTCGGGACCACGAAAAAGCGTCGTAAAATCCGAACATAAATTATGCCTATAAAAATACAACTTGTTTCGCGCGACGGATTTACGAGAAACTTCAATGTAAACTACTAACATGCTCTGCAGGGCTTGGAAACCCAAATTACCAAAAAAAGGTAAATGCGATAAGAATTAATGCTGCAGTACAGGTGCCAATCATGCTTTATTCAAATGAACCTTTACGGCACTCCACTGTCCACTGCCGCGATTCCTGCTGGCCAGTGCAAACTTCAAAAAAGTCGGCAAGTTTCTTTTGGACCTTGTTTGATCCGTGAATTAAGAGCTTTCGCTCGAGTTGGGCAACGTCCAAAAGGGCGTCCTACGTCACGTGAGCAGATGAAGTTTCGGATGCAGTCTATGTGCCATAGCACCTCAGCGAACGTAGTAGGCACAGGCACGGCACCTGTGGCATCGTCATTGTCCTCATCCGATATCGCAGCGGTGTCGGCACTAGGCAAAGCCTCCTTGATGGCGTCATCCAGCGGCACCTCGCCACAGATCGCGATGTTGTCGTCGGCCTCCACGTACTCGGCGAACGTCGTGATGAGGTTTAAACCCTCAAAATCGTCGTCGGTGATGCCTGCATCAGCCTCGAGCGGCATTGAGATTGTTGCGTCCCCAGCAGAGGAGGCAGTCTCTCGCTTAAAGCCACAGGGCTTGAACGAGTTAGAAATTGTGCTTCGCGACACTGCATTCCACGAACTGGCAATAAAATGCATGGCGTCGAGCACAGTGATAGTTTTTTCCGACTCGCTGCGCTCCATAGCCGCTAGCTGACGCTGCACTAACCGTTTCCGGTACCCTTGCTTGACGCACTTAATGATGCCAGCATCCAGCGGCTGCAAACGCTGTTGCAGCTGCTTTATGCTCCTCAGGCTGGACGTATCAGGTGGGTGGCACGGTGCGTTGTCCACGAAAAGCAATATTTTCTTTGCCTTAGCACCCATTTTCTCATCCAGCTGCTGCGAAAAATTGCTGAAGAGCGAAGACGTCATCCACGCCTTTTTGTTGAAGTTGTAGCCGCACGGCAGCGTATTCAAGTTCTTAAAGCACTGTGGCTTTGCAAACTTTCCAACAACGAGCCCGAGCAGCCTCTCGGAACCATCCTCGTTAGCACAGACTAGTGCCGTCACAAGCTCTTTACTATGCTTGCCACCATGACAGCTATCACCCTTAAACGCAAGGGTTTGCTTAAGCTGCACATGGCAAAAAATTCCGCTCTCATCAGCGTTGAAAACGTTGCAGAGCTTGTATGCAGCAATCATCTCCGGCAACAACTCCATCCATTCGTTCACCGTCGAAACATCCACGGAAGTGCTTTCTCTGCAGGAGCAGCTGTACACAATCCTGTTTGATTTTTTAAAGCAATCCAGCCACCCGTTTGATGCCTGAAAGTAGTCGATGCCACAAGGTCCACCTCTACTTTTAGGATGGTGCCGTCAACATTGATCGCAGAGCTCCATGCTTGATGCAGCCACTTGAGAACTTTTTCCAACTTCTCATGCTGTCCTTCTTTTGCCACTTTGCACTTGAGCCCGAACTTGTTGGCATTCTGCAATATAACCGCTTTGTTTACCAGGATCGTCCCAAGCGAAGATTCGGGTATCTTAAGGGTTCTGGGCAATGCCGGCATTCATGGTTCCATGCCATTTTTCCGCTTCCTCGATAATATTCAGCTTATCGCCGAGCGACAGAACTGTCCGCTTTCGGGACATTGTGTGTCACGTTGCTCCACACAACTTAATACCTCCGCTGAACGCTGGTCACTAGGATTACGATGAAGGAACACGTGCGATAAACCTAAGCCTCTCCATGCTACCTTGTCGGCGATCTGCTGCTGGGAAACTGGAATGAGAGAAATGCTTCCCCAATGCGACGAGAGGCCACACCACCGAGAAAAGAGGGAGAAAGTGATTGTGGAGAAGAAAAGGCGCTATTTCGGCACAGTGAGCGTCGTGGGCGGCTGCTCGTAGGGGAGAGAAAAATGAATGATGAGACGGGGCAGGGAAGAAAGCTGCACCAGAGGGAACTGGTCGAGCAGTGTCAAGCGTGCCGCATGCCTCCTTGTACTCGGCGAAGGTCGTGGTGAGGTTTAAACTCTCAAAATCGTCGTTGGTGAAGCGAGGAAAGAGACCCACGGCACTTTTCTTTCGTCTGCCGTAACTTCCTGTGCTTCGCGAGGGTCGTCATAACGTGGGTCAGGCGTAAAACTGCGTCATATAACCGGGGTCTTAAGCGCATTGCTTCTATGGGGACTTCACCGAGACTGCGCTAATCCGTCGTAAAACCCAAAGGAAAATCAGGTGACAGATGAAACCTGGCAGTCCTCTGATGATGCGGCCAAAGCTATGCCTTGGCGAAGAACTTGTGGACAGAGTCTGAAGTTCAAGATAGGCAGACAAGTCTCGTTGGCCACTACAGTCACAATAGCGTGGAAAAAGGACACACTGTGTGACAAAAGTACACTAGGAGACAAGGTAACGATATATTCACCATCTGGTACACTGGGGCAAGGTACAGTGACAATATAGGTCATTCCATGGGGCTGCCAACAGGCAAGCCAAGTTCAGCGACACCGGCTGAGCAGTCAATTATAGTGGAGTGGTCAGACAAGAAATCAAGTCCAAGGATTACGTCATGAGGGCAGTGGAGAACAACATGAAACAAAGAAGAAATGTGGCAGCCAGCGACACTCACTCATGCGGTGCACATTCCGAGCACAGTTGGAGTACCACTGTCAGAGGCATGTACAACGCAGGACTCTGGAGGTATTAGCACTTCATTTAACCATTCATGGAGATCACAGCTCATGATACAAATATGTGCACCAGTGTTGATAAGGGCAGTAATGGGCAGGCTTCTACGGCAAGTAGGTTCTCATACATTAGCAAGGTTAAAAGAGGATTTGAAGGTCAGGAGTCCAATGCAGCATCACCTCCAGGGGCTACATTGTTCAGCTTTTTTGAGAAGACCATCCAGAGGGATGCGGCAATGAATAGTGGCCGGGCAGAAGTGACCGCAAATGACGATCATGCAGGGAAGGTGAATGGCTGGTGTGTCACGTTGGTGCAGGGGCCGGCTCTTGTCGCGGTGATGGTAAAAAATTGAGCGAGTGGTTGAAATTGGGCCATGTCAGTAGTAACAATATACCTGTTCCATGCCGTGGCAACAAAAGCTGATGGGCTTGTCATCCTGGGTTCTCCACTGAGCCGGATCACGATAGCGGCAAAATGTTGCTGTATTTTCTAGGTGGAGTAATATAACTAACCCAAATATGGGTATGGGACCCGATGGGCTGCATCCATCGTTGAACATAGATTTATGTTCAATTCAATTCTTCCTTTGCAGACATAGAACGTACAGAAATACCAAAACTGGTTGGACCCATAGCTACAGGCTAGTTGCGGGTCCAATGAAAAATGAACAATTGCAAGCACAAAGCAAGTAAGATACATCAAGTGCATACACATATTGGTCGCATGCCCTTAAATTGTACAAGCGTACAGAATGAAATGCGAAATAGTGAAAAGCTTGTTATGCTGTTAAACATTTCTAAGTAAACACATAAAACACTAGTTAGGAGGACTGCAGGCAAGTTCCTGTATTATTATGAGCATACTTTATTAATCTCAACAATATCGAAACACTAGTTAGCTATGTTCAGCAGGTTTCAGCGAGTTACTAAAAAAAAGGACATCATGAGTGTTCACATTGAAAAGCATTATTGAGGCTAAGCAAGTATTTTTTAAGCATAGATGAAAACTTAATTGCTTGTTTTATTTCTGCTGGTAGATTATTCCAAATTTTTGACCCCGAAAACTATAGCAAACGTTGTCCATAAATATTTTTATTTGGAGGAAGATTAAAATTACCCACATTTGATTTATGGTCACACGAAAAGATGAGTAAAATATAGAAACATGAAAAGGCAGGTTGTGTTTAATAATGTTGAAGACACACATGGCAATTTTGAATTCATGTATTTTATCATACATCAAAACATACATTCTATTAAATAAAGGCAGACTTGGTACATGGCAACCTGAATGGGTAATTATTCTCAGGGCGCATTTTTGAAGTTTGCGTACAAGTTCAAGATAAGTTTTGTATGTCGTACCCCATGATTCATTACAATGTGATATGGCAATGGATGAGTGCAAAATATAAAATATGCAGCCAGCTCTCCCCAAACAACTTGAATTAAAGAGATAGTTGGTCAGGAATCGTCAGAAGGGCATGTGAAAAATGAAGGTGGCAATGCCGCCTAAATTTCAAGACGTGCAACACGGACAAGGTTATCAGCGGTGGGCAGCTGAAGGTCCACCCAGTACGATGTAGCAGCAGTATTTGGAAGCCACATGAATTGTTGGGAAATGCAGTGATTCTTGAGTTCTTCCCCATGCCTGCACTCTTTGATATTGTCTTCAGCAGTTGAGTAATCCTTAAAGACGAGCAAGTTAAAAGCATCATCTCCGATGGCTTTCCGGATGTGGCTTACCTTATCCGCTTCGGTGATGTTGGTATGAACTTGGCAGCAAAGGGCGATAACGTATGTACGAAATGAATGACTCCACGGGAGTTGGAGCGCAGCAGGAGAAGCCTTCCGAGCGGCGAGCTGGCGACCAATTCGTTTGCCAAGTAAGTCCTGAAGCTTCTGCTTGCATAGATTTCAGCTGGTCAGCTGTTTCACGAGTGTCAAACCAAACGGACAGTGTCTCTCTGAGGCAGAAAGCAACATTGGCGAGTGTCAGTGTCAGGTCCCACCGATTCTTCGTTGCAACATGCTCGTAATTCCCAAGTCAGTCATCGACGTCAACACTATCCAGGGTTGGGGGTTGGTTCAAGATCACAGGCTCGGGTGATGCTGTTGAAGCAGCATCCCCATCCACTGACAAGGTGGAACTGGCCAAGACACATCCACTGCGGATTTCCGTCTTGCTTAGTACCCCGCACCTCCAGCAAAGTACTTTGCCACAGGTAGAGATGTAAATATAGATGCATCTACAAGCTCTCTTCACCGAGCTACAACACCGCCAAGATAGCGGAAAAGAAAATCTATAATTGTTGTTCTCTTCCTACAGTGACCAACGCTGTCTTTGTCGCCGTCTTGCAGTCATATTTAAGATTTTTCAAATTAAATTCCGGAGTTTTATAAGCCAAAAACACGATATGTATACGAGGCACGCTGCAGTGGGGTACTCCGGATTAATTTTGGCCACTTAGGGTTGCAGAACTGCGTTTTTCGTGATATACGTCTTTTCTAAGCAATTTATTTATTCTCTACAGAGATGGGGGTATATACATCGCAGTATATGTGATCCACGTTCCCCCTTTGCTCAGCAGAAGGCCTGTTCTCACTGCAACACACATCGAAAGAGCACTACATTCTTCAGGCACAAGCAGTACTAACGCATGTGTCCATTAAAATGGAGCACAAGCACCCCGTCAGGCGAATATGTGTCCTATCTACGAAGGCGATGCAAGGTTTACAACGGAATGACAGCTTAACACCTGATTTCCCGTTATCTACACATTTATAACAAATAAGAGCATCTGTGTGGTGCTGTGAAAGTCAGCAATACGCTTATTCACACACGTGGTTTTCGGATCGAAAATTATTCAAGATTAGTGACTACACAACCAAGTGCTTAATGAAAAATCGCCAAAAGCCTTGAGAACAACAGCCCCCCGATACAGATCATGAAAAATGTCAGTCAGCTTTGCCCTTCCAATGGTGCCGATACTCGCAACCGCGGTCGAATGTTCTTCCATCAGCTCTCAGTGCAGCACGCTTCGTCATCTTTAAAGGGGCTAACAAATGACCCGCTCAATCGTGACAACACGGCGTAGACGTAAGCAAGGCACGCGGAAATAGAAATACCCGGCTTACTTGACTCTGCGGACAGCAGCTATCCACGCTTCTCTCCTCTCCGTTTCGTACCATTTGGCAGGAAATCTGTAGAATTTAACGGGCGGGTGTCTGCCTTTCGTGTTCTGGAGGCTATTATGGCACTGAACGACACAGCAATACTGGGTACCACCATGCCTGCGGCGTGACGAAGTCGCACTTGACATTATGTACCACGCACACGGCGCACACTACAAAGCACAATGAACGCGCGCGCGCGACCACAGATGCCACACAGACGCGACCCTCGACGTTCGTATCTGCCCGCTAGAGGAGCCACAGCGAGAAATTTCAACAAGAGCGGACATTCCCATAGAGCCCAGCGGCCGAATGGACTGTAGCACGCCAAGCGGATGGTAGTAACGTCTTCCGGTTTTGGGAGCGCGCGTTTTGAACACCAGTTGGTACACGCCGCGCCGGCTCCGCTGCTCGGCGCGGCATTCATTTTTTTTTTTTTCGCTTCTGCTTAACCCCACGTGGCCTTGGCGTGGAATCGTTTCATTTAGTAGAAATGATTGCGAACGACCTTTACAAGACTGCGCCGAATCTGTCAGGTACAATTTCATAAAGAAAACGAAAGACGTCTTCTGAAATGATGAAATGTTTATTTTGCTCCATATAAATGCTTGTTCCGGGCTTCTGCATTCCTCCAAAGTTGTAGCACCAGGTAAGCAGCAGTCGTTGCCGTACGAAGCTCCACCGGATGCCATCAGCTGAAAGAAAGTAAATTACAAGCATGTATCATTTTGGTATACTGACGTAACAGGAGTATTGCGTGTAGAGGCGAAACGTGCGTAAGTGGTGAATGAGCGGCACTACAGACAATTCCATTTTTACGCACATTTCGCCGCAAAGACTCTCAAACAATGCCATAATATACGAAGAAAATATCAGATTTTCAAGCATCCCTCCCTTCCCGGGCATTATTTCCTGCGATTTAAGAGCACAAATAGACGGGTGACTGCGCGTTTCCAACTTGGCCTCGGTCGACGCGATGTTACGCCAAGTACACAGAGGTGGCTATAACACAGGCTCAGCCAGATCATGTTACACGCTCGCAGACTGCCTTCTAGTCGCACTCAAGACAGATTCGTGGGTGCAAAGCCTGTTTTCAGTCGCTCAGAATACATAAATGTCAAGTTCTTGAGCTGCTCTGTGTTAGCTTTTACGCGTCCTGCCGGCGCAAGCAACACTCCCGTATTATCACTCTCGGCAATCGCTCGTCGCGTTTTCGCCAAGCGTGAGCACCGAATTGCAAGGTTATAAAATGCGTCACAAACTTCAGTACACGCAAAACTAACTCACTATGGGCGGCTTGCTTTTTTGCTAACAGCTTCACAACCCTAGGCGCGGCGAGCATGCCTCAAAATATCCCAAAAAGTTACCAAATGAATTACAATGCTTTTTCGGGTCAGAGAATGCGTCACGAACTTCTACCACTAAGGTTCAGTACACGCGAAACTAACTGCGGCACACAGCCGAGCTGCTTTTCGCTAACTGCGCCACTACGCCGAGCGCGGCCACTGTGCTTGAAAAGTACCCCAAAAAGTAGCGAAATTAGCTACAATAATGTCTGGGGTCAGAGAAAGCGCCAAAACATGTCCCGGTAAGATTCAGTACACCCGAAACTCCGTCACACGGCCAAGGTGCTTTTCGTCACAAAGCCAGGTGCGGCGAGCGAGCCCAAAAACTACCGAAATAAGTTTTAATTATGCTTGGGCTCATTGAAAGTGTTGCCAACATCTCCCAGTACGAATAATTAACTCAAATTAACTTGGCTTGGACGGCGGTGCTGTTTTCGATAACTGCGTCACTATATAGGTTCAGTTTTGTGCAGTAAGCCTAATTGTGCTTGAAGTGCGTCGCAGACTGTCAAACAAAATTCCTCACCTTGTTGTAGTCCAGTAGTGCAGCGGTGCTGTGCCGAAATGCAGCCGCCTTCGCTCACTCGTGCAGCTTGTCTGGCGCATGACGTTTGCACGCGCGTCTGGCGTGCCGCTAGCTTGTTGCTAAGCAACGCAACAAAAATAAGTCGCAAAGTATAAGTTCATTTACACGCAAAACTTTCTCACTTTTAGTGGGAAAGAATAAAGAAAATAAAACGTTGTCTGTAAGTTTATTTCACATACTTTTTTTGATGCTCGCGTCAATTAACGGATGGAGTTGAAACTAGGCGTGACGTGTTTCCTGTTGCCAGTTTTTGAGCGTGCGTCTATTTGTCGTACAAAAATCCCTCACGTGACCTGATCCTAGGTGCCTAGGGACTGCATCGTTTAGGGATTTTTGAGAAGGCGCGATGCTGGCGCCGAGCGACGCCGTGGCGTGTTCGTTCTCGGCGTGATCGTTCTCTGGACCCCGCGTTGTTCAATATTGCTCATGTGATTGTACGTGCGTTGCTTGTGTGTTGGTTGTAGGTTCTGCGTTACTTGGCGGAAAGCCGCGAGTAGTGGTGGTGCGGCAGTGCGGCTTTCGCCTCGGTGAGCTCTGGCAGTAGAGAATCTGCGTTGTGTGACCCGTGCTTGCTTGACAATTGAAATGTCGAAGTGGCCTAGCGCATCGGCAGCGAAGTTCTGCGAACCGCGATGTGGCGTCGCCGTGTCCGACTTTGCTTAACGGACATCGAGGGATGTGCTGCTCGCTACAAGTCATGTAAATGCGACTGCGTCGACCGCCCTTTGTTCAGTGCTGAATGTGTGTTAGGTGTGCTGTGCTTGAAACGAGTGGTTCAGCCGTGCAGCGGGGGGTGGTGGAGGAGCAGAGTGGCTTGTCTCCATTTGCGCGTTCACAGATATGTACTCCCGTTTTGGTCTCATTAGCGGCTGTCGCGGGATTGTGGTGTGCTCCTTGCCTAGTATGAAATTTACGATGCTAACACACAGCATGTTCACGTTTTTCCGTGCTATATGTCATTTGCATGACGACCGAGTTGAAAACAAGGCATATGTATCTGTTGTTTTCGTTTGTGTGTTGTAAATTACTACCTGTTGTGGAAGTTCTGGAAGTCTTATTACGCAAGGAGTACGAACGTAAACATATAAACATATTTCTGTGTGTGTGAAATTATGAATTACCCAGAATAGCCTTTACGACTGATAAGTGGGCTACACAGCCTGTGTGAATCAGCTACCTTTTGTTGCGACGCTCTTCCATGTGGTAGACTGATGCATGGTGCGCGTTTATTTCTGTACTGTTGTAAAAAGCATTTGTTTATTTACTCAATACAAATGTACTGCTTCTTCGCCGCAGTGCATTTTAGTTACGCGGTAAAGGATACTGAAAGTGGGAGGGGGCCGCTATCACCCAGCATAGTATGTCCACTCAGGCGACCTGAGAGGCGGCGGTTGCGCTAGTGTATAATCATAGGGTATAATTAAAGAACTTTTTATGTCCAGTGACAGTGGCCCCTTTCCACTTTTAGTATGCTTCAACGCAGTACATTGCTTAGGCTTCACCGCAGAACATAGGTGTATTGCAAAAAAGTTAATCTTAAAAAGCTCAATTATGCAACGTTTCTTTCGTAGCTTGCTACACCGCAATACAGAGGTGGAAATAAGCGTTGTGCAGTAAAGCATACTAATAGTGGAAAGGGCACATAGGTTTGCTCATTATTTTCAATTGTGATATAATTTGCAAGTGCATCTGTGCTCTTGGTAAGCTTAATTGACAATTCTTTGTACATTACAAATTCATATTGCAGGGAAGCTTACTAAGGCACATTCGTCATTTTGTAACGCAGTATTCACCTTCAATGCAGGAGCACAATGCGGATTCATACCTATGCTTCTGGCTGGACTGCACATGCTCTTTGAGAATTGATTCGTTTTGCATAAGTGCACTGGTACTTTACTCTAAACTGGAGGGCTGAAGTTTATACGGAAGCACAATTTTTATTAAGGGGACAAGATGTTGCCAAGATGGTTGCAGCACAGCTTTTTTTTCTTCCAGGCACCTTTTCTATTAGGAGCTTCCATTGCAGTGTTTCGAGCCTCTTTGAGGCAGCATATAATGTATATAAAAATCGGACACCGATTGGGAACATCACCTATGCTCTCTGCAATAAGCTGTGCACAGGATAAGTTCATGCCTATATATAGAAAAAAATGTAGCATGACCAGACAAAATAAAAGGGGGTGGGCTGCAGCAATACTAGGTGTTAAGTGGTGCCTTATCCTTTCCCTTCAGTTTTCTGTTTTGTGCTTTCTATTATGGTTCCTCCACAGTAACTACACGAGTGCTGAACTTGAGCTTGTTGGTTTCAGATCTGATGGTTGTTACTAACAGAACAGTGTGATACACGAACAAGGGCTTGGAGGCATCCGGTCACCTTGCTTGTCTCATGGTGTCGCTTTGTGAGCACCATGAGCCTCCAGCCCAACTCGGAAGAAAGGTTTCTTGCAATCGCTTCTGAACTGTATTGCCACCAAACCAACAGTGCTCTCAATGACAACTTTTGGACAGTAGAATGCTTGCACCCAGCAAAGTCTAAGAAGGAAGCATTCAGGATGTGCCAAGTGGGCCTTTTGAAGCTGGCCGCATTGCTGAAGGGGCTTTGCCTATCCGCCCTCTTTATGGATGCACAAGGATGATTTCTTGTTTCAGAAGGATTGTTTCAGAGGTGTCACATGGCAACAGTGTTGGGTGTTTAGTAGCAGATAAGCTTGCCTTTGGCCACTGTCAATAATCTGTTTTTTCTCCAATGCCCCTGTGAAGTGCCTACTTTTTGGACACAACGTGCTCTCCATGCATGCATGCATTTTTAGCTTGTAAAGATGTCTATTACCCCTTGCCTCAAGCTGGTCCTTGCTGATGTCAACCAAGAAGGCAGTGGGGAGTATGGCGATGCATATTTACAAAGCACTGCTAATACCAGTGAAACCAGATTAGTGGAGCTGCCGTTTTTTTTTGTCCACTCCATCTTCATCAGTTACAATGAGCAGTTCTTTGTCCAAACAGAAGGCATATGTAGTTGGTCATGCATAGCCTGCGCACTAAGATTTGTTGGCATGTTACAAGAGACGTGCCTGAGAACCTTAGCAGTGTCTATACGCAAAAACCTTCTGATGTGTTGATGACTTCCTTCTCTTTATCACAGTTTGCCTGATGAAGCCAGCAACTTGGTCAATTAGATGTTCAACAGGCTTCCCACTAGTTTTCCCAGCGTCTCCTTTACCAGTGTGCTGCTCATAGATACCTGTTTTCTTGACCTTGCACTGCACTTCAACCATGGCCACACCTGCTGAACCTATAGTATGCGATCAGAAAAGTGCTATACATCACGTTGCTCCAAACTCATGACAAGCTAGAAGGCCTTGAGGAACACCTTCATTAATTTCCGTCCTCATCATACTGTAGGAAGCTTCGCATGACAAGTGCAACAATTAACATCTGCTGGTTTTTCAGTGCTATTCCTGTCCAGCTTGCTGAAAGCCATCCTGAGTGTTTCAAAAGCAAAACTGCTGCCGGACAAGAAGTGCATAAAGCAAGGGTAGCTATAACCATATATGTCACACAAAATGAAGAAGGCCACCGAGTGTACAGGCGGTTTAATTCATATCCAACAAGCTTGGTTCTCTCTTTGCAAGTGAGTAAACCCAACTTGCCCCAAAAACATGGCCTGTGACAAACTATGTGCCAGATGCTGTGTCCCCTGCAAAGCTGAAGATGTGTACAAGATCCTGACACCCGCAGTGGCTTCTACACTGCGCAAACAGTTTACTATAAGAACGACTGCCTCAACTAATATGCTAATAACATGAAAACGGGCAGAAATTTGGCTATTCATTGGGCCCCACTGCAGGTGCAAGCCACTCTTCCGCCAGATGCGTGTTGTTCACAGGAACTGGAGCTATACAAATGCATATAAAAATAATGATGTTTGAAAGTAGTAGAGTCGAACTATATTCTGCACAAACAGTGCTACTTGCAGTGCTGGTAACTTATAGCTACAATTCATGGCTGCCCCACCATGCAAAGGCACTATTCTTGAATTAACTTCTATTTATGGTGGCCATATATTGCAAGTACATATCATCCACATTGTGTGCAATATGATTAAATGATGTCGACTTTGATAGCCATTCCTAATCTGAGATACAACAAAAGAACTAATATAGGCAACAAATCGTAATTCAAAAAGACAACCAGTGCACAGGATAAGTGACAGACTTCCTTTTATTGAACAAAAGTCACATGTCAACAACAGTGGGTAGCAAGCTTGGGTGACAGAGGCAAAACTTAGCGAAATGCTACACTCATACTCAAATGTAAAACAGCCTATGACACAAAAAACATTATATTTTACTGAATGAAAGGGCAAGACTCCATCCAAGAATGCACTATGGCACCACATAATTGACGTGGTGTAAAAGATGTTAACATGCCCTCTCCATAAAAAAAAGAAACACTTAAAACATGCCTTAAAAGGCAATGTGCAGAGTCTGAAAGCAAGGAAAAACAACCCAAAAAAGGTTTCGCTAAGTCTTTCAATGATTAAAATTGTAAAACTGTCTTGTCACTTCTTAATGAATCTGCACAGCGGAAAAGGATGAAAAGAAAGCCCAATAGCAGGGCCACAGAAAATGTCACCAAATAAATAAACCTTGCTTACCAAGGATACTGGTTTAGTTGTCTGACTCTGCAAAATAATTGTCTATGAGCTTTTCTTGTTTAGAACGGTTTAGCAGATAGCGGAAAAAATGGACATGAGAGCACCAGGTGCATGCATAGTCGATGCATGAAGAGCCACTGTTTTCTTACTTTTTTCTCTACTACTATTCACGAATATGTAAGTGCCTTAATAGCACTGCTAAAATCCTACTGCAAAACACAAGATTGGGCAAGTTGTGGCATAACGAAAATTGGAGTTCCACTCATACTGTGAAAGTGATGCAATAAATGGTGAAATATGCGCAGGAAGCTTGCTTCATTCGGTGTTTGTTGAAGTGAACACTTGCCAGCGCAAGTCAGTAATCTCCTTTAAAGAAGTAAAATAAGTGGGAGTTGTGCCTCCCAGTGTTGAAGTGGAAAGACTAGTTTTCTTCCTCCTCTTTCACATCCAGACTTGGTCTCTGGTCTCCAGAAAAACAACCCTTTAGCTTCTCACTGCTGAATTAATTTGGTTTTCTCAAAGCTATATTTGAGCTACCCATTGCTAGGTCTCGCGCTCTGCCCCATCAACCAGCCCCATCCAGCAAATCTGAGAAGCCAAGCACTAGAATATTAATAAAGCAGATGCACCCAATCACTGTCATTACATGTAAGAAGAAAAATTAACATAGTACTGCCTTCACAAGTGGGGAAAGTGATGAGTAAGAATTTGAAGGCGTGGACGCCAGCTCTATATACAGCATGCAGACATTGAACAGGTGTTAGCCAATCATGGCACCTGTTGGCTAGATCGCACTCTCCAGGATCGGTATTCGCCACGACTGTACCTTCAGCAGAGTGGCTGAAATGTAGAATTGTGGACTGCCAATCTTTTGATCATATGTTTGAATGAATCACAATGAGAACTTTATCTGCAATATTCTAGCAATAAATTTGGGAATTAGAGCGACAACACCAGTAGACATCAGAACCAGGGGAGTTGGCCCATAGCAGCTATTGGTGTAAAAAAGAAGACTGGCATAAGAAGAATTGAGATGTGCACGCTACATGCCTTTGTTCTGGTAGTGTTCCACTACTTTGGTGCTACAGTTAATGATCTCGAATGAG
Organism: Dermacentor variabilis; assembly: GCF_050947875.1. Lineage (NCBI taxonomy): Eukaryota > Metazoa > Arthropoda > Arachnida > Ixodida > Ixodidae > Dermacentor > Dermacentor variabilis. The sequence goes on along the minus strand of NC_134569.1, from coordinate 188,493,709 downwards.
TTCAAGGAGCAAGAATTTAGTCCAGAAAAAAATATTACGCAGAACAGCTGTATCTAGTTGTATCATTTGCCTATGCCGCTGTATATAACCCTGTCCACACTGCTAGGAAGGGAAGCGTAGCAGAGGGCGGCAGAAAGTTGGGTGGGCGGATGAGGTTAAGAAATTTGCAGGGACAACATGGCCACAATTAGTATATGACCGGGGTAGTTGGAGAAGTATGGGAGAGGCCTTTGCGCTGCAGTGGGTGTAACCAGACTGATGATGATGATGTCCACACTTACCTAAAGCACATGAGTGGCATCCTAAACAAAATTGAGCTTTTGATATTGCTTTGGAGAAAATTAATCTGTTTCAGCCTAACAGTATGTATACATATTGCGCATACCTGCATTCGGTGTACCTTATCACCAACTGTTAAGTCACCTTGTTACCTCATCAGCAAATCGCTCCTGCAACCAAGTGTGCTGGTCCGGGTTTTACCTGCATTTCCACCTGTGCAGTTGGTAAAAGTCTTTGGCTGTTTACTATAACTTCATATTCAAACATATGGTTGCATTAGAGGCTTTCACACCACTAATGACTGGGCAGGCTTCACGAAAGGCCACCAGTACCTCCTCATTGCAGACTGTGCTCAACATCCTTCTTGGTTGGACTGTGACTAAGAACCCATACATCTTTCCTCCAAAGCGGCTGGCATTGACGATGGTTTGATGCAGAAAGAGGCTATTGTCTTTCCCAGATGCTGGTTCAGCCTCGCGAGGCACATTCCTTCAGCCAATATGCACACTGTCAATGTGAGTGAGACTGATCAAAGGTTGTCTATGGTGTCAGGTTTCTTGCCTGGTTTCGGTAGTGGCATCATGACCAAGTGTTTTCACTCTGTGGGGAATTCCAATATTCCAGATTTCATTGATTACAAGCAATAGTGCTTGCTTCCTTGTTTCGGCAAGATTCCTCAACATCTGAAAAATGACTCCATCTTTGCCATGTGCACTCTGTGGTGTCTGCTTCGTCAAGGTGGCATCCTCTTGGCCGTATGTCTTTGCATCCCCAGTGCGGGTGATGTGCATTGAGCTCACCTCGACTGAGTATTACGTGCTTGTGAAAGCGAATTTGAAGCTGTCAAAGACAAGTGAAGTCGCCTTGGCTGTGGTGCCTGGTTTTGGGACAGAGGTAGACCATTGCCAAAACGGCTTTTAGCCTGCAGCACACCACTGCAACTTTCTGATGAGACATATGTTTATTCAAGCCGTTTCTTCCTTGCCCTAATTCAATAATAGCCAATTTTAGCAGCTGCAAATCAAGCTGACTTCAGAAGACTGCTGATTTTTTAGCCACTTCTAGTAGATTATTGCATGGTTAATTTTCTAGTTGGGCATGACATGCTTTGTGCTTAAAAAATGAACTGTTTAAAGAATTATTGGAGTAATATTAGGACAGGCAACTCTGATTGAATCATCACTGCTTTTGTCGCAAAATGTGGCATTGAGCTAGGCAGATGCTGTCACAAAACCATAGGTTGTACAAGTACAGAAGAAACAAAATTGGAGTTCTGAAATTTAAAGCCAGATTTTTACAGCCTCTCTTTATACTGCTGGCATTAGAGAAATTTAGATTAGTGGACGCAAGCAGCGTGCGTAAACAAGCACCATGTTTGGGTATTTCTGGCACCCATGTGGTTTGCATAACCAAGCAGCACACGAGTCGTTTGCGTCCTCTTATGCAGTACTATTATTTTCATTGTAAAACAACCAATATCAAAGTAAGTCTGATCAGCCTGCATCAATATGCTAGAAATTTTTAAGCACTTAAGGTGTGTTGGTTGAATGTTTAAAGCACTTCACCACACCCTTGGTCACTAGACTTGAACTTTCCAGTATTACTTGCTAATCAACTCTTGAGGTGTTTACGTTGCTTTTCTGTGCTGTAAGATTAGTTTGACAGTCCTAATAGAATTGTTAAAGTGAAGGTATGAGCTGTTGTATTGGCCATGTCATTCTATAACTGTTAGATCTGACACTGTCAAAGCACTTGGCAACATTAATCAGCTTCACCTCACTATATATATGTATTGCGGTAGGACCATTCAGCACGTGAAAATAAAAATACCGGCAAATAGAGAGTTCGAGAGCACCTGAGATTACAGTAAAGCGGGCGGGGCAGTATGTTCAAGGTAACAAATGTGTTGCGGTGAAGTTATTGCAGACGTATATACACATTCATTCGTCCCAACTTTGCACCGAAACCTGCGTCCCGTTGCTAAAACTAAGAGCGCGAAAAACGGGCACAAATGCAGCTGAAGATTACAGGGCACAGTATTAGGCTCCACCTCACTGTGCTTATCGCGCCCTTAATACGAATAATATTAAACATCTACTCTGCATTTCGTGGAATTCTGGCAGATCATGTGACATCACTAAAGCTCCGTTATGTTTACAGCACTACGCGATAATTGTAAAGCCCACGATAAAAGTAAATCACATGAAGTGACGGATAGTGCACTAGCGCTGAACACGATTGAAAACATGCGCTGCCCTATTTCAAGGGCGCGTGAACAGTTGTGCGCAAACACCACCTTATGCATTATATTACTTACGTAAGTCGTGGCGAAAAACACGTGCAATACCTCCGCCTACGAGTCCCGTCAAGTAAAAGTGCATGTGCGATGTGATGACGCTGCCGAAAAGGGGCGAACACGACGACGCTGCTGCACAGCGCCGGTTCGCAAATTGCATTGCCGTGGCGCTACGCCACTTGAATATTTCAATCGTCAGCACCAATGAATTCTTCAGAAATACGGATCTCACACCACCAGAGTTCACCGAGACTTAAAGCCGACATGCCACACCACTACTACTGCGCGACTTTTAGCCAACAAGTACTGATCCCACTGCGGAGACACACGACCAGCGGTCGGCGTGGGCCGGAGATTCAACGCACGCCACGGCATCGCGGTTCGCAGAACTTCGCTGCCGAGGCGCTAGGCCACTTCGACATTTCAATTGTCAAGGAAGCACGGGTCACACAACGCAGATTCTTTACTGCCAGAGCTCACCGAGGCGAAAGCACAGATGGCGAAAGCCGCACTGTCGCATCACCACTACTCGCGGCTTTCCCGCTAAGTACGTACAACCAACACACAAGCAACGCAAGCACAATCACATAAGCAACGTTGAACAACGCGCGGTCCGCGCGAGCCGGTGAACGATCACGCCGAGAACGAACACGCCACGGCGTCGCTCGGCGCAACCATCATGCCTTCTCAAAAGTCCCTAAACAATCCTGTCCCTAGGCACCTAGGATCAGGTCACGTGAAGGATTTTTGTACGACAATTAGACGCACGCGTTTTTGAAGTGTCCGCTCTTGTTCAATTTGAGCCATGAGGAGTGATCAGCGCTACAGTGAACATTATTCTAGTACGCTATAATCAGCGCTATTGCAGGCGGAAACGGCGGAAACACTTGAGCTAGAGTGTACTAGAATACGGTTGAGTGGGGCAAGCGGCTGAGGCGGCACATGCTTTTCGGTGAGGCGCGCGACGACGAAAAATACTATGGTTGCGCTGCGATCGAACTCGATAGGGCGGTATCAATGTCGCGCCGTTGGAAACTGCTGGCCTTGCCGGCAATTCTGCTCGGCGCGATGGTTAGTACTGCGTCGCGCGCTGCTGTTTGGGATAAGACCGCCCAAATAGTGTTTATAATTGGATATGAGACGCATTTATGACTTAGGAATAGATGCCTTTCTTTCTGTTCTTTATTTCATTTTATCCATTTATTTTAATGCCGCTCAGTGACTGCGCCTGCATTGTGGCCGCAGTGTCGGCTTTCATTTTACTATGGTATTGTACGGTTCCCTTTGGAAAACAAGTATTTTTCTTGTTCTTCAAGCAGTATGTATGCCTCGTGTGTGTATTTACGCATATAGTTTTTCACCAGTAGGTCTTGCGAAGCGCAGCCGGAAGAGAACATGTAAACGTCCTGCTTGCCGCTTCAAATAAAACATATCGGCCCCATCCGGCGCCCTGTACTCAGATTTACGGGAAGCACTCTGATAGAAAAAGAAAGAAGCACTGCAGCGCAACATACCATTCATGTTTCCGTCTTCCTCGCGTAACAGAACGCGGAGAAATTGGCACGGGTTTTCTTATTGCGGGCGGCGGGTCGGCCAGGCAAATTGTACTACATTCGGGATTTTTTCTGCATGCGGGCGCTATAGTGGGGAAATAAGTAGCCCTTAAAACCTTCGCTGTTAAGCGGATATGGCGCTGCGCTGCTAAACTCGAGCTCACGGGTCCAAACCATGACGTCGTGGAATTCGATTCGTAATTCTGTTTAAGTGCATGTTAAAGGACCCCAGGTGGTGAGGACTGAACAGGGTGCCTCATAAGCATATCGCCAGACGTAAAACGCTAGAATTTGTTCAATTAAAGTAGAACAAGAAAAAAAAAAAGGTAACGCTGCGTCCTTCGGCGTTTTTCTAGGGGTGCAAACGAAAGAAATTATTCTCGAGTCTGATTACAGAGAAAAACATATTACTCTTATCTTACATTTCATACCTTCAATGGAATGCCGCTCTCGACTGACTGTACGTGCGCTCAACTAAACAGCTTCTGCAATATAAACGGCTGCTTTCAGTTATCCGGTTACTATCATAAGAACAATACTGAACCATTTAAAGGAACGGCATGCCGCATATACATATATCTGTATCTCATGTACATATTTGTAGATCTGCGATGTTCGTTGAAGAAGATAAGCGTGGTACTACATTGGGCACCCAGCTTTAATGCGTTACAGTCTTGCAGACATGGTTCGCACCATGTCTCACCATGGCGCGCGCGCGCGACTGTCAAAAAAATGTTTTCCTTGCCTGAATCAAGTTTCCAGATTTACAGGCTGTCCCAAAACGGGGCGTTTATATTGACTGAAAGCTAGGAACTTGTTCACAAGAACCAGTTAGCACCCGTGCTTTAATTCTCTCAGGAACTGGTGCGCATCGGCGCAACAGCAACGACTCTCCAGCAGCACAATCATTCGGAATAAGAGTCCTCATTTGCATCACCACCTATCTCACCTTCGAGGTTTCAAAAGTGCTGTTATTCCTTATTTTCGAACGCGAACGGCTACTCAACTATTTTTAATAGTGAATTTTGAAGCCGAATACGATCTGAATAGCAAATACCATTATTAGACTATAAGTTTCTACTTCATTTCGCCGGCTGACTCGTTGAAGGAGATGCCAGACTAGCCACGGATATTACTTTTCTAAAGGCTTCCTGGTCTTCCCGACTGAGTCTGAGCACATAGGCAATATCTTGTCCCTAACATTGTTGATATCAACGTCCCATAAGTGCCTCCATTGATTCCTTTTCTTGGAAAATCTATTGGTTCACCTGAGGCTGGTGCAGCTTTTAAAAGAAACACGCTTATTCCGGACAGGAGTTCTCACTTTTCAATCAGTGCGTTTAGGATATTTTATAATTTTTCTCTTGTATATATGTCGTGGAGATATAAGTCTATGTACCCTGAGATTGCTTGCATTTGCACCTCTTCGCGCCGCGCAGTTAATGAACCTAGCTTATCTCACTGTAATATTGTTTTCCTTGATCACTGTCCCTGATCCAATATACCCCCAGCAAGAAACACACGTCACATGACACGATATCAATGATGTTTTCTTACGCAGCTTCATGTTGCAGATAGTTACATTTAGAAAACAATGTCAAAAACAGTTCACCTGGCTAAAACTTCAATTGTACTGGCCAACAAAAGTCGCGGGCGCACAAATGCAAGTGCACAGGTTTCTTGCAAGAACTGGGCGTCCGCCAGCGTCCGCGCAACGAATGCGCGCTCGCTAGCAGATGACGCGCTAGACAACGACAGCAAAATTGAAGACGTCGTGTTTTACAACACACGCCTGCAATATATATATATATATATATATATATATATATATATATATATATATATATATATATATATATATATATATATATATGCGTGTCAAAAATGTCTTAGTCGCAATTTGCAGCGGAAATAAAGCCCCGTTATAAGAGCGTAAGCGCGCGACCGGTCTCATGGCCCGCAGCGAAATTACCTTGAATATGCCGCGAAACGAGTCTCCACCCCTATCCAGTTAGGATGATGATGGATGATTGCTCAACCCTTTGAATCGGGCGGCGGCGGCGCGCGCCACCTAGCCTTTAATGGTTCTATATGCATGCATACCTATGTATTTACTCCTTTACTTTTGCGTTGATATTGTCCACCAATCAGATAGCCTCCGTTTAGTTATTTCTACCTGTTCAAAGTCTATTCTACTTTCACTGTCTTTAAAACCCAAGGCTTTGAATAGTTCCCCGTTAGATTCAACTGCAGGGTGAAGTTGTTTACAAGCAAGTATCAGGTGTTCCGCCGTTTCCTCCTCCTCTCTACACGCCTCGCACACCAAATCTATCTCCTGGTATCTGGCTCGGTACGTTTTAGTCCTCAGTACACCTGTCCTGGCTTCGAACAACAATGAGCTTCCCTTAGAGTTATCGTAAATATTTTCTTTGGCTATTTCTTGCTTAAACGTCCTGTATGTCTCCAATGCCGCTTTGGTTTGCATCTCTGTACTCCACATACCCCTCTCTGCCTCCTTAACTTTTTCTTGACAGATGACTCCTTACTTGTTCCCCCGCTACTGCCCAAGTATTTGCTTGTCAATTTTCTAGTTCGCTTCCTCCACCTCGTGTCAACATTCCTCGTGTATAAGTAACTGAAAACCTTCCTAGCCCACCGAATTTCCCCCATTTTTCTCAATCGCTCCTCAAATGCTATCTTGCTACTAGCCTCTCTGCCCTCGAAAGAAGACCATCCCAGATCCCCCTGCACTCCAAGATTTGGTGTCTTGCCATGTGCTCCCAGAGCGAGCCTACCCACACCACGTTGCCTAATTTCCAACTGTTGCCGGGTCTCTGTTCTAATACATAGAACAGCATTGGCAAAAGTCAGGCCTGGTACCATTACCCGCTTCCATATCCCTCGTACTACCTCGTACCTATTGTAGTTCCACAGTGCCCTACTCTTCATAATCGCTGCACTTCTGTTACCTTTAGTCGTTAGATGTTTTTCGTACTCTGTCAGATACTCAATGCCATTATTTATCCACACCCCAAGGTACTTGTATTTATCGACTATCTCCAGCGTGGCCTCCTGTATCTTATGCTCGCCGCAACTGTTATCATTAAAAATCATGACTGCTGATTTTTCTTTGCTAAACTTCAAGCCTAACCTGTCTCCTTCTGTACCACATATGTCCATTAATTCCTGCAGATCTTCTGCATTGTCAGCCATTAATACAATATCATCCGCGTACATCAGTCCTGGTAATGACTGTTCAATCAATTTTCCTTGCTTGAGAAATGATAGGTTGAAGCCGAGTCCGCTTTGCTGTATTTTGGCCTCTAGACCTTGTAGGTACAGCATAAACATCAGAGGTGACAATGGGCACCCCTGCCTAAGCCCCCGCCGAATCATCACAGGCTCCGAAACCTGCTTTTCCCATTGTATAATCACCCGGTTACCTTTATAGATATCTTTTAAGCAATTGGTTACTCCATCTTGCACTCCTAAAGTTTCCAGAATGCCCCACAAGCCCTCTTGAAGTACACTGTCATAGGCTCCCTTGATGTCCAAAAAAGCCAGCCATAGGGGTCTGTGTTCCTTTTCAGCTATTTCAATGCACTGTGTTAGCGAGAACAGATTGTCTTCTAGCCTCCTATGCTTCCGGAACCCATTTTGTATCTCTCCAAGTACCCCCTCGTTCTCTACCCATGCCTGCAGTCTGTCCTTTATAATCTGCATAACCACCCTGTAAACCACTGACGTCACTGTTATAGGCCGGTAGTTATTTATGTCAGCTTTGTCCCCCTTTCCCTTATATATCATTCTCATCCTACTTAGCCTCCATTCGTCAGGTACTTTACCATCCACTAGCATTTTGCTCACCACCTCCCTCAATGCTTTCTTAGATTTCGGGCCCAATTTCTTTATCAACATAATTGGAATACCATCGGGGCCTGCCGATGTGCTACTTGGTACCCTCTTCTCCGCCCTTTCCCACTCTTTTTGTCCAAGCGAAAGCAGTGGGTTGACCGGGCTATCCCTCTCCGACGTACTGCATGTACCATTTGCCTGTTTTGTAAATTTTTCCCTCATCATGGTTCCTATATGCTCCATTGCCGCCTCTCCTTCTAACCGAGTACCTTGAGCTGTTACTATATACCTCTGCTCTAGGCTTGTCCTATTACCCAAGGAGTTCAGATGTTGCCAGAATTTTCTAGCTGCCTGTTTATCTTTTTTATTGCTTATTTCTGACAGCCATTGGGACCCTTTTGTCTTGATTTTCTCGTTGATCAAATAAGATGCTTCCCTTTTGCATTTTATGTAGTTTACCCATTTCCTCTACTTCTGCTTCAGGTTCTCCCTTACTTTTGGAATACCTGTGTTCCCTGGAGGCTTCCTGACGTTTCTTTATGGCCTTCTTAACCTCTTCATCCCACCAGCTCTTGAGTTTTCGTATCCCTTGCCTTGTTTTCCTGACTCGCGCCTTACCTAGCTCACGCTCAAATAGTCTCATTAACTTTGGGTAAGTCCAATCAGTTTCAGTACTCTCTGATATTTCCTCTTCAATTTGTTTGGCCGCTATTTCCACTTCGTCTTCTGAGTAAAAAATCACATCTGGCGTTTCCTCGCGCGTCGTTCGTGCTTTAGTTTCCCTCTTAAAACTCAACTTGATACGTTTGTGGTCGCTACCTATACTTCTGGAGCCCTGTTCATCTATAATCATGGCTCCTAATCTATCGTACATCCTATGTGACATCAACGCATAATCTATTGTCGAGTGTCGACCCCCTACCTCCCATGTTATGATCCCGTCACACTTTTCAGTAGAGTTACAGACAACTAAGTTAAGCCTCTCACACATATCCAGCAGCATGTTACCTGTGGAGTCTGTGTACCCATCCATATCTTCAACATGCGCATTCATGTCTCCTAATACAATTACTTCACATCCTTTTCCTAGCTCATTGATGTCCGCTGCTATACAGTCCAACATTTTTTTGTTTTCCTCTTTAGCATTTGATCCTGTCCAAAGGTATACAAAGCCCAGAAGTGTTTTCGCCCCTGCTACTTTTCCTTCTAGCCATAAATGCTCCTTGCATTCCTGTTTGACCCTTTGCCAATTTGTATTTTTATGAATGAATGCTCCAATTCCCCCACCCTTTCTGCTACCCTGCACTCTGTTGCAGTATTCCCATGCATAATCAGGGTTACAGGGCGGTTGTTCCATGTCCCTAAGATGTGTCTCTACAAACCCATAAACCATTAAGTTCTCCTGCCTTAGTTGTTCTTCGATTTCCTCCCATTTTAGCCTATTTCTGCCACCTTGCATGTTAATGAACCCTATGTCTGACTTAATTTGGCTCTTGCGCTTATTCCTGTCACCTCTCCTACAGTACCGATGTTCGCGTGTTTGTGGCTCCTGCCTCGAATCGTCCACGCCTACACTGCTTCTTTCAGGGCTCTGGGTCCCCCTAAAAAAGCTGTTGCCTGGCGACCCATCCTGCCCCCTATCCTTTTGCCAGTGGCACCACTGTAGTGAATACCATCCTGCACAAAAGGTAGGAAGCCGGTTCCGTACACGTCCCTGTTGACCTCCATCGTGCCTCGATGCGCGCGCCCTCTATAATAGTATATCCTCGATGCGCGCGCCCTCTCTAGAATAGTATATCCAATTCTAGTACGCTGTAACTCAACCATTGAGCCGGTCAGGAAGCTTAGGGAGATTTGCCGCACTGTAGCTACAGTGAACTGGAAGCAATTCTAGTACACCGTACTGTAGCCGCGTGTTGCCCACTCGTGGAACACGCGGCAAACTTCCTTCACCGGCTGCTTTCTGCAGCTGCCGGCAGGGGGCGCCATAAGTTTATGATAGCGCTGTCACATGCAACAGCTCGCATCTCCATAAGTGAAGGCAAATTCGCACTATATACAGCGAAGCTGTCTATTGCCAGCATCTGGAAAAATATTTGTCCGAGAAGTTGACAAAAACAAATCTTGTGGGCTGATCCTGGTGATAGTGCAGAAACGGTTCAAGCTCAATACGGCACATACCCCTCCGGGCTCGGCACGGTGTAAGAATAGGCTTGGCTCGGGGACCCCCTTGAACTGCCCTTGTCACACGTGGTACTCGAAGGGGTCCCAGCACGGAGGAAGTTTTTTTTTTTTCGTCCGCGGGTCCCAAGCACAAGGGTAAGAACAAATTATTTACGGCGAAGCTGTCTATGGCTAGAATCTGGGGGGGGGGGGCAAAGTAAAGCCAGTTACACGCAGTTAAAGCTGTCAAAACAGCGAAGCTGGTGGTCGTTTTCTCATGTTTGAACTCGCACTTAGCGCGATTTTCATAAAGGTCTTTTGTCATCGTTGTCACTTTGCTAGATTCGATGTTCGCTTCTGGACTGCGCACTTTTCGGTTGCGTGACATTGTGATCAAGCCACACAACCTGTAGCTATACGCCGACGGTCGAGGAATTCTCTTGAATCATCCATCGGCACCATCCGGGGGAGGCATCTCTGAGTCGGCGTCTCTGCTCGGCCTCCTACTCTTGAAGTTGGGGGTTAGCTTGCCTCCACCGGCGCTTGGCTTGCGCTTCCCGTTCTCGATCCTCAGAGGTACCGCTTCCCACCGCTGGCGCTTTGCTTGGGCTTCTCGCTCACGAAGCAAGGGACTTGTGCGACGTTGGCGCTGCCGCTCTCGTGCGAGCTGCCGCTAGCGCCGAGCGGAATCCATGCCGAGGGCGCGCGCCGGCGAAGCACCTGCTCCTAGACCCCTCCCCCGGCGCGCGCTCTGCCAACGCCCTCTAGAGAATTGAAGGCCTTCTGGCTGTACCCTCTCCCATTGATGTACGTCACGCAAAACAGGCCCACATAGAAGTTCAATGCAGCGTGCTACGAAGCTACGAGCGGCGCACCTGTGTTGAAAATGAGACGCGGAAGACCGAGTGGGCGACGACGGCGATAATAATTCGATTAGTTCTGAGAACGCTGCCGCTCCTTCGATAGCTTCGGGGTTAGAAAAGTCCTGGAGTGCTGCGACATGCTTCCGAGCGCACTTTTTTTTCTGGACGTGAACCGTGCATGTAGTCTCTGCGCTTGGGTTGCGATTGCGGTTGTGTGTCCGGCAAGCCTTCATTGCCGTGGAATGAGGATTACGTTCATGGCAAGCTATGCCTAATAAGTTCTGCGTGCCCAATTGCTGGAGCAACAAATCGGAGCCGACAAATTATGCGATCGTGTTTCCGCAAGATAAATGACAGAATATTGGGTGCCAATGCAAAGGCAAAGAAGAGAAAAGCTGGAATTCTGTGGAAAAAGGCAGCTCTTTCTTTGTAAGTAGTTGTACGAATGTTTGGTATCTCCATTGCTAAACTCGTTTGCGGTATTGTAAATATGTGGACTGCGGTACCGCATGCAATAATGCATCGAAAGCGAAATTATTCGTTTAGAGCCTAATATAGACTGGAATAAATACATGTGCCCCGAATGTGAAGAAGGGCACACCAGTGCAGTTATCATCAGGTATGTCTTATGGTGCAGTGCTAACATTTTGCTGAAGAACTTTTGCGGTCGCATGAACAGCAAACTCTTTGACGCCGACGATAAATGAAGGCAAAGAAGCTACTCTGAAGAAGAGGGCAGCACTGGGACTTTTTAATATAAGCCGTGCTCCCTGTCATCATTTACCCGAAATTCGCTCTCACCCTTAAGGTTGAACCATTTCATTTTGTATGGACGGACTTTTTAATAATGCAGCGCGTAAATAGTTTTGCATAAATAAAATAATCTTGGAACACCCTCTGCCCTCTGCGGGCCATTTGCTCAACTATGCCTAAAAAACAAACAATAACTACACTCTGATTAACGTCGCCCATCAGGGCGCGATCCCTTGATTCAACCCGTATCCGCGAGCACGCCGCCGGCCTCTTCTCCGTGACGTCACTCGCCGAGCGCTCAGGCCTTCTCTTGTCTAGGAGGTGTTGGCTCTGCCCCCTGAACCCCTGCGTGACAACGGACGGCGAAGGATAGACTTAGAATAGCTCCGCTGTTAAAAATGTCTCCGAGATGTTCACAAAAACAACTCGCCGGAGCGATGAACGCTGTTGCCCAAACGCTAATCTATGAAGATGCGTGTCGAAACGTCATTGATAAACCGTAATAGTCGAACCAACCAATAGCTGTATCTCGTTCTCTCTTGACATATGCTTGACATAGCCAAAAATTCCCTAGCGACCTTATCACTTGCCCCTTGGACTCGATGTGGGGAAGACCCGTGTCGCTCGCTCCGTAGAGGAAGAGTGCGCCTTCAAGGAGAACCGGCGCGCTCAACACCGCGAATGGATGCGAAAGCCACGAGAAGCCGAACGCGCAGCGCCCCAACATGCTGCGGCGAACGGTGCGGGCCCATCGACTTCGAGTGACCGTCCCCTTGCCGACGAAGAAAGTGCCCTAATTTAAAATATAATTAAACAAAACCAACAAGTTCGCTGGTCCTCCATCTTCACATAGTGGAAAGGCTCTGAATTTTTTCTTAAAAACCAGGCTATGAACTGTGGTAAGTGTCAGGCACCTACCCAGGATTATTTTTCGGGGAGAAGGGAGGGCAACCCAAGGTCATTTTTCATGCAAATGAGGGGTGGTGGTAACTTTACTAGTGTAAATGCGAATAATGCTCACTGTTCGCCATAAAACGCGTAAACCAGCAAAAGAGGAATGAACTGAGGTGTATCTCGCAGGTGCAAGCCCTTGAGATAGACCTCTCCTTTGCTTGACAAACAAGGAACCCCATCAAATGGACTCGCGCAGGAAAGAAGCGCAGGAAGAATACTGCCAAGGATAAGTAAACAAGCGAAAGTGTAAAATAAAGATTTCTACTAGCGTTTTTTTTTTCATTTGCTCTGGAAGAATTACAGAGAAATATACATTTGCGGAGCAATTCCAGTTATTTTGGATTCCTCGTTTACTGCTCTACCAACTTCCGTGCCAAAACCAACTCGTATTGTTATTTGGGAAGTTGCGTAACGATGCGTGGCTGTCAGTCCCGTACAACCGCACAGAGCTCAGGACGTTAAAACCCCTCGGTTCAAAAGGAGCACCAACCACTTCCCTCCTGCTTCGCTCCACTCCCGCGCTCGGTGCAGCCTCTACAGTGGCGCCGCCTATGTCGACCCTGCCGTAGCAGACGACGGCTAACGCGCTACCGGATGAAATCCGCGGGAAAGTTTGTTCGAATCCTAAGGAGCAGTTTTTGGGGTGAGATTTTGCTTCGTCATTCGCTAACTGGACCTAACAATGTCGTGTTGGAACTGCGCAAAATAAAAAAGAGAAAATGACCATTATTTAAGGTGTAAAGCGGCCGCACGATGAGAGTTCGTGTTGCTGAAGCATGACGCATGCACACGGTGTGCTCAAATACGCGCGTAATTACCTCAGTTTCAGGGTTTGTTATTGTTAGCTAGGTTGCGTTTATATGTGTAGCGAGCAGGATCAAGGCAGTAGGAGAGGAAGAGGAAGACGACGCTGTTCGATCTGTTGTCACCTCAGCTCTGCAATTTTTGCATAGGTTTTGCTATTCATTAAGTATGTTATTTATATCCTTGGAAGACGGCCGCATCTTTAACGCGGTACTTTCCCTATGGGAAGGGTACGGATGCTCCGGCACCGGCATCTTTAAAGGGACAGCGCCATCCGAAGGAAGCCAGCGTGGCGGTGGCGGCCATGACCTCGCAACGCGCGGCGCTCCCAGACATCAGGGACGATCAGCAGTCCAGTGCGTCATCATCGCTCAATGGGGATGACTCAACTATCGTTGACCTTGACGAGGAAGTGGCTGATATGACGGAAGTGGACAGCGACGGCTTCAAGGTGGTGGCTCATCGGAAGCAAAGAATGGTCGGAATCCCAGTGGTAGTTTTGCCAACAGAGAAAGGTGTTGATTTGAGAGTGCGGAACCCTATCAGGCTCTTCGAAGCCATTAAAGTACTGCTGGGATTTGCTTCGATTTGCAGTCGCTTCACAACGCAAGGTGCTCTTCATCTAGATATCGCAACGGAAGAGCAAGTTGACATTCTTCTCCAGTGCTCTCAGAATGGGGACATAAGATTTAAAGCCCGGTTGCCCCACTCCTACATGATTAATGTTATTAGGGGAGTACCAGTGTGGTATACGGAAAGCGACCTCTTGACTACTTGAAACCGCAAGGTGTGCTGCACGTGAGACGTCTGATGCGCTGGGTAGAGACTCAAGAAAAAGAATGGGCAGCGAAGCCTACCAACCCTGTTGTGCTAATATTTGCTCCGAACACCGAGCGCCCCTAAACAAATTGACTTCGGTTTTACCAAGCATGCAGTAAAAAAATTCGTTGAAACTCCTCCCCGATGCTTTAGGTGCCAACGCTTTGGGCATGTAGCCAAAGTTTACATCAAAGATCAACGTTGCAAGCAATGTGGTGGCGCCCCCGATTACAATTAAAGACGGCAAGGCAGATTTTGCTTGAGCTAATTGTGGGGGTGACCATCCAGCGAGTTCCGGTGGCTGCCCCTTCCGTGTAAGCGTCTTACACCGTCGAGTGTCCTTCATTAGTGGTCCCAAACCACAACCTCCTGAGAAGCCGATACCAGGAAGTGACGAGTTCTCAGCGTTAGAGTCACAAGTTCGTGGCGTGGTAACAAGCAACGTCAGTGAGCGACTTGACCCTGCAAGACGGCAAAGTTCTCTGGGTGAGTCGGTTGTTCGATCTGCTTCAGCAAAAAGTGTCCAAGTTCCTCAGCGACCAGATCACAGCCAGACTCGACGACATGGAGGACATTCCTTTGCCTCAAAACAGATGAAGAAACCAACTGCAGTGGCCAAGAGTGGGTCCGAGTCCGCATCTTTTGTTGAAGTTGTGAGGCAGTGCGTACAGCAAAATAAGGAGCTCAAAAATCGAGATCTGTCCGACCTTCTGCGAGTTTTGTTTGAAGTCCAGCGTTCATATGTTGAAGCGATGCAGAGTGCACCCCAAAGAACTTTCTATGGCTCGTTCTTTCCTCTGAGTTCATGATTATCGGCTTCGCAGTGAACATTACCTTATAATATGGCTAGTTTTCTTCAACACTTATCAACTAAATATCACCGAAAAGTGCCGTTTATTATGAAATGGAACTGCGCTGGGATTATAAGTCGATTAGCAGAACTGAAATTATTTGTGAAAGAAACTTGTGTTCCAGTATTGGCCCTCTCGGAGGCTGACCTACCAAGCGAGAGATCTTTGACTCGATATGTCGCCCACAAGAATTGCAGCATAAAGACATTTCCCGCAGGAAGTGCCGCCCTTTACATACGAAGAGAGATTCCTCATGTGGCTTTGAACGTCACCGATCTTTGCACCGATAGTATTGAGGTAGCGGCTGTGAGGATACGGCTCGGCTTCCGAATTCTTTCTGTTGCATCCATATACGTTTCTCCGCGGAAGAAGGTAGCAATGGATTTGTTTCTTCAGCAGCTTTGCGTCCGTTGCCCAGCGCCCCGAATTATCTGCGGTGACTTCAACGCCCATCACTACGTCTGGGGTGACAGGAACACAGATTTCCGCGGACGCAAACTTGTAGAAGTTATCGACAGTTTGGACCTGCGCGTGGCCAATGACGGAAGTCCCACTTTATTCCGGCCTCCAGCCTCAGCCCCATCTACAGGCCTAACCATGCATTCACCTGACGTCCGTGTGAAGTGGTCAACTGCACCTGACCGCATGGGAAATGATGACTATCCAATTGTAGTGTTTACTGCCGACTTCCATATGCGCGGCTCTAAAATTAGCCATGTTGTTAACTCGGACAAATACAGGGAGCAACTTGCATGTGTTTCTGGTAATGTGATAGACAAAATGATTTCTGGTAAGATGGCTGCTACCACGGCGGTCAAGTTGCCTAATTATTTTCCGACTCCGGATTTAAAACTAAGGAACCTTTGCGCAGCGCGCAGAAGGGCGGAGCGACAACTGACGCGGAAGAAGGACGACAGATCCTTGAAGACAACCTTCAATAGACTTAACGCGGCCATTTGACGCCATACGAACAAGCTCTGTAGGTCGCAGTGGGCGTCCTTCTCCGTTAGCTTGACTGTTTTCTCACCGATGACGAGAATTTGGCGAGTCATTGGCAGTTTTGCTGGTGACTCTCGTCTTAATAAGCCTTTCGAAGCGCTTGCACTGCGCAAGCAGAAACCTCTCGCGTGCTTGGCAAGAGGAATTTGCAGATGCATTTGCACGTGCAACTTCAGGAATTCATCCCTGCGCTCTGCCTGCAACATCTACGTCTGTTATGGACGCCCCGTCACACTTCGAGAGCTACTGACATCACTCAGAAGCCTGCGGCATCGATGTGCACCAGGTCCTGACGGCATTACCAACCAGACGATGCAGAACGTACCTCTTGAACACCGGAAGATGCTCCTAAGCCATCTCAATCGAGTGTGGGAGACTGGCGACGTTCCTTCTTCATGGAAGGGTGGCTTGTGTTGTCCCAGTGCTGAAGCCCGGCAAAGAAATTACAGACTTGGCCTCGTATCGTCCTGTATCACTGACGTCGTGTGTGGCTAAGCTCACGGAGAAGCTGGCAAGTAAGCGTTTATCATGGTGGCTCGAACATAGAAGGGCTCTGCCAACATGCATGACTGGATTTCGCACAGGTTTAAGCGTGCAAGATAGCATCTTGGATTTGATAAGCCACACTGAACATCATAGAGCTTTTGGCCTTTCAACACTAGCTATTTTCCTTGACGTATCAAAGGCTCATGATAGCGTCCTTCAGAGCTCAATATTAAATAGTTTGCAGGTCATAGGCGTACAGGGCTATCTTCTGCGATTCATTCACTCATTTATCAGCGATCGTAAAATTCAAGCGTCGTTAGGAACTACCATAAGCACCGAAAGGGCGGTATCGCGAGACGTACCTCAGGGAAGTGTTCTTTCCCCAACGCTCTTTTATGTTGTAATGGCTGGTCTTCCCGCTGAAGTGCAAAAACATTGCAGGTATGTCTATATGTCGATATATGCGGACGACATTTGTCTTTGGTTAAACGGATATCAACACAAGAGTTTAGCTCTGATAGCTCGACAGGCATTACTTTCAGTTCAAAATTACCTCCAAGGTGTTGGGTTGACTCGGTAGAAAAATCTGGCTTCATCATGTTTCCAGGTAGAGGAAGACGGTATGCGCTGCTTAAGATAGACCTTGATCAATCTTGTATTCGTCAATTGGAGCACAAACGCTTTTTAAGCGTCATTATTGACCACCGCCTACAGTAGCGACGAGCCGTGGACTCGATTGTGGCATCACTATCTTCGCGTCTCGATGTGATTCGTAGAGTTGCAAGTGAGCAATGGGGAAATGACCCTTCTTCAATGATCAGGCTGCACGATACACTGGTGACGAGTCGAATAATGTACCAGCTCCCTTTAATTTCGCCCTCGCTATCACAGCTGGAACGACTTGAGGTTTTGCACAGAAAGGGCCTAAGGAGGGCTCTTGGCGTTCCGCAGACTGCTCCTAACAATGCAGTACTTTATGAGTATCTATCGAGACCTCTTAGCCTAGTCGCGTCGTGAAGGTTTTTGATGAAAATTGGCCGCCTCAAACAGACGGTAGCTGGGCGAGCTTTTCTAAAGCGCCTTCGAAAGAGATCTGAGTCCCGAGCGTACTTGGCCCTTAATACTGTTGGTTACCTGGGTCTTCACGCTAGAGGTCGAACTAAGAGGTTGAAACCATTTTGGTCATTCGCGAGCCTCGATTGTTCGTTGACAGTTTCTCACGTTCGCGCTAAGCGGAGTTCTCCTTTGGCGGCAACGCGTTCGCTCGTACTGGAACATCTTGAGACTGAATATGCACGTCATTTTCAAATTTTTACTGATGGCTCTGTGGACATGGTCAGAGGATCTAATGCAGCTGCTTTTCACATTCCCTCTTTGAAGTATGATTGGTCTGTTCGCTTCACTGCATTCGTGTCCTCCACAACGGCCGAAAGCGTTGTCATTGAGGCAGCTCTAAAGAAGCTACGGTTTTGTACGCCTCAACCTGTTGTCATTCTTACAGATTCAAAATATGCCCTTCAAAGGTTAGAGCACGGGTTCCCTACCGATGCCTTATGTCTTAGCTCCCTACGCTCGGGCACAATCTCCATATCAAAGGCTTCTCCATACGTTTCCAATGGGTGCCTTCACACAAAGGTATCATAGGCAACGAGATGGCAGAGAGCCTCGCCCATAGAGCGCTGTCTGGGACTCCATTGAGAAAAGTGCCTCAAGAGGACAAGAGACTCTTCACAGAAGCGGTCTTGTGCCACTTCAGTTCTTTGTGGAGCTCACCTCACAAGCCATGTGTGACCAACGGTCTCAAAAGAAACCAAGCCACTTTACTGCTCCGCGTTCGCACGGGCTCTGCTCCTACCCCTTCGTGGATGTATAAGACTGGCCTGGCGTTGTCTCCATTATGTTCAACGTGTGGTGTGTGTGCGGTGACATAGAACATTACCGTATGTCCTCTGCTCTCTGTAACGCGGAAAGGAGTGTGTTATTCGGGTCCCTCAAGAAGACAGGAGTTCCTCACAGTTCTCTTCAGGACATTGTCTTCCCGCGCGGGAACCAGATGAGAAGGAAGGAGGTTTCTCGCCTTCTTTTAAATTACCTGCAGGACGCGGATTTGGCCTCCACATGGTGACCTTATGAGTGACTATTTGTAATTGTGAGGTCTGCGTCTGATTTATGTGATTTATTTATTTTAGGTGTCGATACGGTGGAACAATTGCTGGCAGCAACTGCAAGACTAATCCCACCAGTAGCCTACAACCACTCAACTCAACTCAACAACTCAAGGCAGTAAAGCCGTAATCATGGAGTTAAGGACACTGCTGAGAGACGAATTGTTGATTGTGGGTAAGAAACTGGGCTTAGAGGTACGCAAGGAAATACTGAAATCGGAATTATTGCAGCTGATTTCCCAACAGGCCAGTGAGGAGGGCATTGAAATTGGGTTAGAACTTTTTAGGAAAAGAGAAACGGGAAAGAGAGAGAAGAACGGGACAGCGAGGAACGCGAGTTAAGAAAAATGCAACTTGACATTGAAAAGAAACGCTTGGAGTTGTCTCAAGGAAGTGAAGGGGCTCTGAGACGTTCAAGTGAGGCTGAAGGATACCGCATGGACAGGCTGTTAAAACCATTTGAGGTCGGGAACGACATAGGCTTGTTCCTAGGAAATTTTCCAACTTGCGAGAAGATGAACTTCGGTCCGAGTACATGGCCACAGCGGTTGCTGTCTGTGTTGCTGTGTGAGGCTGCGGAAGTAATCGCCAAACTCAGTGCGCAGGATGCATATGATTATGCGAAAGTTAAGGCTAGTCTTTTGAAGAAGTACCGCCTTTCAGCCGAACCTTTTCGGCAAAGGCTTAGAAGCACAGGCAAGAAGCATAGCGAGGGATATCCGGAGTCTGCAATAGGTTAAAGGCCAACCTTGTCGAGTGGCTGAAAAGCGCGGAAGCGTACAAGAGCAGAGACATGATTGTTGAATGGTTGGTTAATTCGGCTTTAATGGCGCAAAAGCGACTAAAGCCATACTGCGCCAGCCACAAGATATTTAGAAATAAAATGTTAAAGCAGCGAAAGCTGCGTTACATTAGAGTTTGTATAAAACAAACGGTTTCTTCTAGAAAGCTGAACAAGTCAGTGAAGGGCACTAGCGGTTCATCTCCGAGTATTGAGGCGGGGTGTAAACGTATGTGTAACTTATGGAGATTCTGCAAAAGCTTCCGTCTCTGCGTTTCAATATGTAGACATGTCATAATAATTTGAAGCTAAACATTTCGACAGAATTGCCTGTCTGGTTGGGAAATTGATTAGGACTTGAGACTGACTCCAACCAAATAACTGAATTTTATTAGCCCGACGTTTCGGAGCCCGTTCGGCTCCTCCTTCAGGGGGTTGTTCTTCGGGGGTGGCGGTGTGCCGCTTTTAAAGCGTTTTTTTGCAAAGAAAGGAAGGGGTAGCACGGGAGGTGGGGAGACACTTCACAGACGGAAAGGTGGGGGGAAACAAAAGGAAAGGGGGGGGCGTTGTTGACGGCTTCCGTGGTGCTGGGATGACCGTTGCTGGGGAGAGTGCTCGCGAGGGTGCCCTTGATGGGAGGCGGGGGGGGGGGGGGTTACAGGGTCGCGCCGACGTTTTTTTCAGTCATTCAGTTATTTGGTTGGAGTCAGTCTCAAGCCCTAATGTCATAATAATGTGCATTACTGTGAGTGGTTCATGGCACTTTTCGCATGTTGGCGGGTTTTCGTTTTGAAGTAGAAAATTGTAGTCAGGTGTGTATGCCCGATTCGGTGTCTACATAGGATCACCTCATAGAAGCGTTGCTGGTGACTGCACGACTTCCACTCGCTAAGCAGGGGTTTTATTGTGTGTAACTTGTTATTTATGGAAGAGCCCCATTCTAGTTGCCACTTTGATGCCAGGGCCTTATGAATCGCTCGGATACTGTCTTTGTATGGAAGTGTTGTTTGCGTTATACCTTTGTGCGCTGACGTGAACGCGCATCTATCTGCTGCTTCATTCCCTGGTATACCAAAATGGCTTGGGACCCAGCAGAATCGTAAGGTTTTTCCGTATTCATTATAGGCCAACACGTTTTTGATATCACCAAGTAGGGGTTCAGACGCGGAGTTAAGGTTTAGAGCTCTGAGTGAGCTTAACGAATCGGTATATATGATAGCATTCATCTGCTTGTCACTGGTAAATTTTTTTACTGCCGTCCATATCGCAAAAGCTTCGGCGGTAAACACTGAAGAAAAATTATTTATCCGAATGTTATTTAGGCAATTTTTCGTTACGATCCTGACACCTACGTATTCTTGTGTTTTAGAGCCGTCAATTCCGTGTAGTTTTTATATTTTTCTTGAATAGCTCGGAACTCTTGTATTATGTGTTCTTGTGGAATGGTCATTTTTCTTTAGATGTGTCAGTGTCCAGTCACATAGCTGTGAAAAGTTGTACCATGGGGGAAATCTTGGTGGCCTTTCAGCAACCTGCAGGACCTCATGAGGAACTTCCCAAGACTCACAGTATTCTTCGTGTCTTAAGATCAGTGTCCGAATCATGTTCGGTTTGCTTGTATAGTGTACCCGCGATTTGCACTCTGTTACGATGCTGTAGCATATTTGTTGAGGTGATGACCGAATTCTCAGTATGTAAGAAAGTGTAAGTAGTGCTCTGCGGTGCTGTAAGGACGGCTCATTGCAGTCGACGTATAAACTTTGGACAGGTGATGTTCTGTAATCACCGCTCGCCAGTCGTAGGCCAAGATTGTGAACTGGATCAAGTAACTTAATGTAGGACTGCCTAGCTGCACCATAAACTATACTACCGTAGTCGAGGATGCTACGTACAAGAGACCGGTATAATACGTAATAGACATGCTCGGTCAGATCCCAGTGCTTGTGCGATAAAAGCTTAATGATATTTAGTGCTTTATTTGCTTTTATTTTAGTTGAGTTAATGTTGGCAAGGAAATTCACTTTTGTGTCAAAAGTTACGCCTAAAAATTTGTAGTCTTCTTTGACCGGAAGCGTTGTACCATACAATGTGAGAACTGGAGTGCAGTGTAACCCTCGCTTCTGGGAAAAGAGAACTGGAACAGTTTTGTGTGTTGAAAAACGGAAACCATTTTTGTCAGCCCATGTGTGAGATTACTTATCGTTATTTGTAGTTGTCT
Source organism: Dermacentor variabilis (assembly GCF_050947875.1). Taxonomy (NCBI): domain Eukaryota; kingdom Metazoa; phylum Arthropoda; class Arachnida; order Ixodida; family Ixodidae; genus Dermacentor; species Dermacentor variabilis. The sequence goes on along the minus strand of NC_134569.1, from coordinate 188,471,870 downwards.
TTCACAGGCGGCTAGATTTGAAGCGTGGCAAGCCACTTGCAAATCGTCGACATATAATGAGTGCATAACCGATGATGGGATCATCTTATTAACAGAGTTCATTTTGACTATGAAAAGTGTCGTGCTCAGAATGCAACCTTGTGGAACGCCATTTTCTTGTGTAAATGTGCGTGAAAGTATTGTGCCGAGACGTACTTGAAATGCTCTATTTGACATGAAATCACATAGACAATTTTGCATTCTGCCGCGAATTCCCAGGTCAGCCAGGTCTCTTAAGATTCCGTATCGCCACGTCGTATCATAGGCCTTTTCTAAATCGAAGAAAACCGTCAGACAATATTGCTTGTGTAGGAAGGTGTCACGTATTTCCTGTTCTAGTCGCACGAGATGGTCAATGGTAGAGCAACCCTTTTTGTATCCGCACTGGTGCATGTTTATTAGGCGTCTTGTTTCAAGGATGAATGTGAGTCTGGTGTTTATGATGCTCTTATAGGATTTGGCTGGACAGCTTGTTAATGCAATGAGTCTGTAGCTGCTAGGGGATGTTGCGGGTTTACCAGATTTTAGAAAAGGCACTGCTATCGCATTTTTCCAACCTGTGGGCATTACCCCAGATTCCCATATCTTATTGAAAAATTTAAGAAGTGCCCCCTACTGATGCTTGAGATAGGTGGGCCAGCATGATGTAGTGAACACGGTCACGACCTGTTGCCATATTTTACCGGTAGAAAGAACTCTGTTCAATTCATGTATTGTCAGGGGGTTATTATAGATTTCAGCTGAAGCCCCAGTGGTGGGCAGTCTCTGTTTCTCCGCCGATTCTTTATATTTCAAGAATGAATTTGAATAGTGTGCTGAGCTGGAGATGTTGCAAAAGTGTTCACCTAATGAGTTGGCTTGGTCCTGTAGTGTTATTTGTGCGCCTGGACATGCAAGTAGTGGTATTGTGTAAGATGAGTACTCTCCTCTAAATTTCCTCACCTGGTCCCACATTCGTTTCGATGTTACGGTACTATTAATTGAAGATACATATTTTTGCCATGATGATTTTTCAGCCTGTCTTCGAATGAACCGTGCTTTGGCTTTGGCTTGTTTGAAGTTTAAGAGGTTGCTATAGGTGGGGTACCTCCGTAGGGTTCCCCATGCCTTATTTTGTTCTTTTTTAGCGTAGGAACACTCCTTCGTCCACCAGGGGTTTAGCTTTTTGTGCACAATACCCGGTGACTGGGGTATCGCCTTTTCTGCCGCAGAGATTATAACCTCAGTGATTTTTTTATTAAGTTCGTCAATACTTAGCTCTGGCAAAAAGACATCTTCCACTTTCGCGTTCTCCACAAAAGCCGGCCAGTCTGCGAGCTGTAATTTCCGTCGGCGTGGTCTAGTTACTAAGATATATGGTGATGATAGGATTTGGATGAGTGCGGATAAGTGATCGCTACCATATGACGTGTCGAGAGCTTCCCATTCAAGATCAGTGAAAAGTGAAGGCGAGCAAAAAGCTAAATCTAAACAACTAAAAGAGCGGGAAGTTGGTGAAAATGAGGTCGGGACACCTGAATTTAAAAGGCAGATATCATTGGATAAAATAAAATCTTCAACTAGCTGTCCTCTTTGGTCAGTTTTGACACTGCCCCAAAGAGTACAATGAGCATTAAAATCCCCTACTAAAACAACTGGTTCTGGTAACTGATCTGTTAGATTTTCTAAGTGTTTAGTAGTAAAATGTGTGTGGGGAGGAATATACAGTGAGCAAACGGTGATGGTTTTGTAAGATAGAATGGTGACAGCTACGGCCTCTAAAGATGTGTTCAATTGAGCCTTTCGGGTAGGAGTGCCGCCCTGCACGACTCTATAGCCACTCCAACTGACAAACGGCTGGAACATTCGTGGTCCCTTCGGACAACGGTGAAGCCTTTGATAATTCGACTATTTTTGGACCGAGATTTGTTTCCTGGAGACATACTGCAACTGGTGAAAAGCTGTTGATGATGTCTTTGATGTCACCTAGATTGTGTATGATACCTCTACAATTCCAATGGATAATAAAAGCCATTTTGAAATTGAAAGGTAAGAAATGGCACTACGAAAAGAATAAGAGGTGAGATGTTAGGTGACATGGATTTAAAAAGGCTAATACAAATTAGCGATAACCTTTCGGTTATCGCATTCTAATTTTGAGTGGTTATTGGAATTTTGTCCCTCTTACCGCGCTCGAGAGAGCGTCTGCCCTTCGGTGACAATGACACCGGGGTTCTTGTGTCGACCTCCATTGCTCTCTCTGATGCGCTGGAGGACCGAGAGTTTGGCGCCGAGACACGCTTCGCGGGCCTTGGAGTTCTCTTGATCTTAGGGCCCCACGGGAGGGGTGTCTGCAGGGCATTCGAAGATGATGGAGCAGCATTGGTTGCTTCCACAATGGGGGTGGGTGGCGTCAGTACGGGACCACTGTGCGTGGGCTCGCAGGACTCCTCGGGCCTCTGTGACGATGCCCCCACCTTCGTCAGATCGGCATAACTATGTCGCGCAAGGTACGACAGTCGCCTTCTGGCTTCAAAGAATGAGATATTTTCTTTAACAGTTAGTGCAATTACTTCTTTTTTTTTCTTTTTTGAAGCAAGGGCAAGACCGCGAGTAAGCGGGATGATCTCCTTTGTAGTTAACACAATGTGGTGAAGAGGTGCTATTCTCAGGTTGGTGATCGTTGGAGCCGCATTTAGCAAAAGTTGTTTGTCCTCGGCATGCATGTGAAGCATGTCCAAACTTTTGGCATTTGAAACATCGTCTGGGGTTCGGGATATACGGTCTCACATTGACTTTAACATAACCTGCATCCAGTGAAGTAGGCATTGCGCTTGTTCCGAAGGAGAGTATAACATGTTTGGTGGGGATTTCTTGGTCGTTTCTGCAGATTACTATTCTTTGTACTTTAGTAACATTTTGTTCCTGGAAACCTCCCAGCAGTTCCTCATCGCTTAAACCAATAAAGTCTTCTTCAGATATTACTCCCCTGCTTGTATTAAGTGTTATGTGGGCTGAAACTGTCACTGTCGCGTCGCCAATACGGGTAAGCTCAGAGAGCTTCTCTGCTTGATCTTTATCATTCAGTTCTAGGAGGAGGTCCCCGCTAGACATTTTGGAGGCTTTGTATGTCGGTCCGATTTTATCTTTCAGGCATTTGGCTACAAGGAATGGAGACAGCTTTCTTACCGGTATGTTTGTTTCGCTGTGGCCTACATAGTACTTGGGGAAAGATGGAGCATTGCTTCGAAAGGAGAATTGGAATGGTACTTCGGTGCGGCATCTTTTCAGACGCCGATCATAGACAACAGAGGCTTGCGCTGCCATAGGAAAATGTGTATGTTCGGCCACAGCGCCGACCGCCCACCACGGAGCCCAACGAGGGACGCGGCAGAGCTTGTGTTCAAGCCTGCACGACGCCAGCCGTACGCCGTCACTATAACCAAACATGGTGTACCCAATGTAGGATAGGCACACAAGGTTAACCCTTGCCACCGTGGAGAAAGGAAGTAAATGGAAGAGAGAAGACAGGAAAGATAAAAAACTGAGAGATAAAGACGAAGGTTTGAGGAGAGAGAGACAGGAAGAGGCGACTGCCGATTTCCTCCGGGTGGGTCAGTCCGGGGGTGCCGTCTACGTGAAGCAGAGGCCAAAGAGGTGCGTTGCCTCCGCCGGGGGGCCTTAAAGGTGCAAACACCGGGCATCAGCTTAACCCCCAGGATCCCCCTTTCCGCGGACACGGAGCCGCGCATGGCCACACGCGGGAGGGTCCAACCCTCGTGTGCTCGGGTACGTGGTGTCGCAACACACCAAACGCCTGCTGACGCAGACGCCCCTGCGGGAATGATTGTTGAATGCGTGCGTCTAGAGCGGTTTTACAAATGCATCCCACAATCTGTGAAGCTGTGGGTGCAAGACAGAGGAAATGTAAACGCTGAGGAAAAAGCGGCAGAATTAGCCGAAGAATACGCAACGCGTAGAAAGCAGAACGCCGAGGACGGAAATTGGGACAGTCGAAATCGACCGCGGAAACCATTTCCGTTCAAAAATGGCTCGCAGACTAGACGACCGGAGCCTGTAGACGTGGAGGAAAAGCCCCCAGAAAAGAGCGAGGAGAAATCAAACGGGGGAACCGTACAAAAAGAGAAGAAAAGAAAGTTCGGATCTTTTAGACCGATCCGCTGCTATAAGTGCCACAAACTCGGACATATCGCTGTAAATTGCGGGAAGCCTAGCGTAGTTTTCTCCTACGCGGATGAAAAAGACGAGAATGTGGAACTTTTAAGCCAATACCTTCACGACCTGCAAGTTAATGGCAAACCATGTCGGGTGCTGCGTGACAGTGCCGCCACTATGCACATTGTCCATCCGTCTTACGTGACGGTAGATGACTTCACTTGAGAAGTAGCATGGATCAAACAGGTTGTAGAAGGTCGCAGCGTGTGTCTGCCCATGGCCAAAGTCAAAATCAGTGGACCGTACGGGGAGCTCGTGACCGAGGCTGCAGTTTCCATATTTTTGTCGCTGCAGTACCCTTGCATTTTTTCGAATCGGTCGGATCAGTTACTGCGTGACAAAGGGCTTAAACTGGGGGAGGGCGTATACAGGCGTTGACGCGAGTCCAAGCTCGTAAAATCGCGTCGCTTTCTGCTGAAAATGCAAAAGCTGCTCCCGCGGAAGTAGCGAAAGAGGTCAGTTCAGTAACCGAATCCGAGCTAGGCTCGAGGGACGAAAAAACGGTTGAGGAAAGCCTGCCAGCTGACCAGCTCAATGTGAGCGGATCACTAGGGTGTCAAAGTTCACGCCTGCAGGAAGAGCCAGCTGACGCAATCGCAAGTGAGACAGGGTCGTTACTATCCCCGGCCTCAAATAACTTTGATCAGCTCTTACGTGGGGACAGAGTTACTGGCAGCCGAGCGAAAGAATAATGACAACTTAGCTGAATTGCATCACACAGCTAAAGAACGCATTGCTAGGCGCAACGTGACGATACATGAGAGAGGAGGGTTATTGTATCGGCACTACAGAGACCGAAAGGGTAGCATTCTAGATAAGTTAGTCGTACCTACTAAGTGCAGGAAGGACCTTTTAAGTTTGTCATGGAAATGGGTGGTCTGGCCATCTAGGTATAAACAAATCAAAAGAAAGATTGATTATGGAATACTACTGGCCTGGCTGTTTCAAAGACGTAGAAAACTTTGTAAGACCATGCGACGCCTGCCAGCGCTCGGGTAAACCAGGAGAAACATGGAAAGCTCCACTAAATGTAGTGCCCTTAATAACAGAACCTTTCAGACGACTTGTGATAAACACGGTAAGGCCTCTACCAAAGACAAAGTCGGGTTACAGGTACTTGTTTACCATGCTGTGTCCAGCTACAAAGTTTCCAGAAGCAATCCCTCTGAAAGAGCTCAGCTCCACCGAAGTAGTAGACGCGCTTTCGACAGTATTTGCACGAGTTGGGTTTCCAGCCGAAATTCAGGCGGATCAAGGGTCAGTATTCACCAGCGCAATGACTCCCACATTCTTAAAAAAGTGCGGGGTAAAGTTGATACGCAGTTCCGTCTATCACCCTCAGTCAAATAGTGTAGAGAGGTCGCATTCACTACTTAAGCGAGTTGTGCGGGCGCTCTGTTACCAGCACAAGGAGGACTGGGAGAATTATCTTCCGCCCAGTTTGTTTGCATTGCGAACGGTTCCTCGTGAGGCTACAGGGTCCTCGTCAGCAGAACGTATGGGAGTACACTCTGTTCTCCAGTGAGAATGTTAAGAGATGTGGGAGGAAAGAGGAGGGAGTCGAACAGTGGTAGAATACTTGCTAAATCTACTGGAACGGCTAAGTGCAACCCAAGAACTTGTCGAGAAGAACAGGGGAATAGCTCAAAAAAACGCCAAGTTCTATTACGACAAGAATGCGAGGCTTCGTACGTTTAACGCCGGAGACCAGGTAATGATCCTCAAACCTTCAAGAAAGAACAAGCTTGAAGTTCACTGGGACGGGCTCGTTAAAGTGTTGCACGAACTTTCAGATACTAACTATGCTCTGAAAATGCCCGGTCGTAGGAGGGAGGTGAGGATATGCCACTGCAACTTGATGAAACCGTACGTAGAGCGGAGCGGGGTCGTTAACTGTACGATCAAGGAGCAGGATGACACTAGTACCGAGTTTAATGAGCATAAGGCAACCTGCAACTCTGAAATCAGCCTAGAAGAAGTGGTAAAACATTCGGTAAGCTCGCACGCTCTTAGACCCGAGCAGCTAGATGAGCTAGAAGGAGTGTTAGGGGAATATCTCGACAGATTCAGCAATCGGCCAGGTAGAACCGAACTAATAACGCATGAAGTAGAGCTGACATCAACCGAACCCGTAAGATCAAAGCCTTACAGTGTGTCTCTACGACAGAGAAATTATGGAGGCATAGATACGGCACATGCTAGAGTTGGGAGTTATTCAGCCCGCTGAGAGTGACTACACGTCTCCGCTAATACTTGTAGAAACCCCCAATAAGGACCCTCTTCCGTGTGTTGACTACAGGAAGTTAAATGCCATCACTAGGAATCAGTTGTACCCGATACCCAACATTGAAGAACGAATTGAAAGAGTTAGCGCTGCTAAATACATTTCAACTATAGATCTCGTACGGGGATACTGGCAAGTTCCCCTTTCAGAAAGTGCCAGCCTCAATGCCGCATTTATCTCACCTGTAGGCACTTTTCGCCCTCTCACCCTCAGCTTCGGGCTGAAGAACGCGCCGTTTAGCTTCTATAAGTTAATGCGCGTTATCCTAAAAGACTTTGCAGGAGTTCGCCTTACCATATCTTGATGATGTAGCAATTTTTTCGGAGAGCTGGGAACAGCACGTATCGCACCTCAAACAGGTGCTCTCACGGTTGAGGGAAGCCAGCTTAACGTTGAAAGCGGAAAAGTGTAGGTTTGGCTGTTCGCAGGTTACTTATCTGGGCCATGTTGTCGGCCAGGGCACGAGACGGCCGAGAATTGGAGAATTTTCTCAGCCGCGCACGAAAACACACCTTCGTTCATTTTTGGGACTTGTGGGGTACTATCAACGGTACATTCCGAATTACTAGCAAATGGCAAGTCCTTTAACGGATGCCCTCCGAAAGGGAGCACCGAGTAGCGTGCACTGGGATAAGGACAAAGAGAACGCTTTCCAAAATTCGAAAACGCTATTGGTTTCTGTTCCTGTGCTTCGCGCACCGGACTACGCAAAGGAATTCATAATTCAGTGCGACGCAAGCGACAGGAGTATGGGCGTGGTACTTAGTCAGGTCGGCGACGATAATGAGGAACATCCTATCCTCTATGCCAGCCGCAAACTAACTTTAAGAGAGGAAGCTTACAGCGCTTCAGAGAAGGAATGTGCTTGTCTAGTTTGGACAGCCCATAAGTTGTCGTGTTATTTATACGAAGCGAGGTTCATCTTCGAAACCGTCCACTGTCCTCTGACGTGGCTCAATCAAATGTCACACAAAAATGGCCGCTTGCTCCGATGGAGCCTCACTCTCCAAGAGTACAACTTATCCGTTAGATATAAGGGAAAGTTGCACAGCAATGCGGATGGTTTGAGCAGGCTAATTTGAATTCTGCGTTTAGGGATCCTACCTAAATTTTGGGGTTGTTATTGTTGATGTTGTGAAGCCCACAAGATCCCCTCTCATTTAGCAGGACTCCCTCTATAATTGCTCAATTTGTCAGTACGAAATTCCTTCCAAATTGACGTAGCGAAATGCAGCATTTTTTGTTTCTGCACTTACGTTTTCTTTGAAGCCCAGCGGGTCTAAAGTGAGATCCAAGATACGTCATCTCGGCACAGAGCCGTGTTGTGGAGTTCGCTTTGCAGTTGCCTGTCCTTGTTGGATGTTTTGGGACGGTGTCATCATCACAGCTGGTCGTTGCAAGCAAAGGCACCCTCCCCCTTGCCACCAGCCACTCTCTTCCTGGCCAGCGGTTATCAGCACTGGCCAGTCGAGATTTCACGGGCTATGGAGGAGCTGTTACGAACGGCCTGCAAGGGTACCAACCTACAACATTTTCCCAGCCAGCTGCAGCTGCGGAGGTGGCGAGTTTCCCAGAAGCGACATTGGAACCCTTCCCCACCTGCTGCGGCGACTCGCTTTGTAGGGACGACGATGTGCCGCGTCAGCACCCCCTCGGCGCCGCTATGACTAAACGCGGTCGGCGGACGAAGTCGCCGTCGCCGCCACGGGTTGCTTGGAGCGGGGAATTCCAGGAAAGAGATGTGTTGCAGCTGCGGTCTCACAGGCGCCAGGAGTCGTCGGGCAATGAACAGACGCGGCGTCTACTGACTACGGGGCCAGTTCTTGGATCAAGGGGCGCCTGCTCGGGTTAAGACCCCTGTCTGCAAGAAAACCTCTCACCACGGTGTCTTCAGTGAAACTTGTGCGGAAGTGAGCGCGTAAACCCTCCCCCTCAAAGGTGGTTCGACGACGATGACTTTGGACGCTCCCATTGGTCGAAGGTTAAACGGCAGTTTTCCATCACCTAGGGATTTAGGGAGGACAGAGTGTTTAAGGAGCCGTAGCGCGGCTGTTGAGTCGGCATTCCTCTTTCAGTAATGCTAGACTGATGAACTGTAACGTTCTCCCCCCTGTCCCCATGTAGACACTGTAAATATATTCCATATCTCTCGTTCTCGATGAGAAAGAATCTCTCCCTTCAACAGCGTCGTCAGCGTGGATAAGTTGGACGATGGCATGGGCCAGCTACCATCTATTTCATGCCCGATCCCAACGATTACAACGGTTATGTCGCACGACTGGAGCGAATGGTTTTGTGCCCTCTCAGCAGAGGGCGCATTAAATCGAAAAAGCGCCAAATATAAACCACAAAGCGATTTATTACAGCTGGACTTTGAACGGTAATTGCAGAGAGAGTGTCATTCAGTCTATTTGCACGCGCATGTTTTTGTGAGGCAGCAGGGAAGGAGAGGGAGTATATATGGGTGTACACACCTTGAGCATGCGTGCGTGTGCACTTGTATTTGCGTGAGCGCGCATGTTTGTGCCTCAGTATTTGAATATGCGTGCGCACGAGTGCGTGTATGCGTGTGCAAGCATACGCGTGTTTGTGTGTGCATAATAATAATAATATTTGGGGTTTTACGTGCCAAAACCACTTTCTGATTATGAGGCACGCCGTAGTGGAGGACTCCGGAAATTTTGACCACCTGGGGTTCTTTAACGTGCACCTAAATCTAAGCACACTGGTGTTTTCGCATTTCGCCCCCATCGAAAATGCGGCCGCCGTGGCCGGGATTCGATCCCGCGACCTCGTGCTCAGCAGCCCAACACCATAGCCACTGAGCAACCACGGCGGGTTGTGTGTGCATGCAGTTCTGTGTGCGTGCGTGCGTACATTTCTGTGCGTGTATGCATGCGTAGGCGCATGTAAATGTGTATGAGGGTGAGCGTTTGTCGGATGTTTGTGTGTTTGCGTTTGTGTGAGTGTATGCGAACGTGCGCGCGCGTGAGTGAGTGAGAGTGTATGCGAGCGTGCGCGCGCATGAGTGAGGTAGTGAGATTATGTGCGTGCGTGTGTGTCTGTGTGCGTGTGTGTGCGTGCGAGCGAGCATTTCCGCGCACACATACTCTTGCGGATGAATGGGATATAGAGTTTATTTAAACCCATAGTTACATCTGCGAGAGAAGAACGAATGACATTGCATTTATAGCATCATCTCTTTTTAAAAGCGAAACAAATGCAAAAAAAAAAAAGAAAACGCAGTTCCATTGTCCTCTGTGAAAAGGTATGACCAGCGAAGCTGTGTATGTCTCCGCGGCGGGTCGGCCCGGCATTCCACTATCTTCGGGATCGGCCCGCGTACGGGGAGTTCTTAACGCCTGCGTCACTTTAGCCGTAGGTCGGCCCGGCATTGCACTATCTTCGCGATTTTGTTCTACACGCGGACACGATAGTGGGGAAAGTATTCCTTAAGAGGAAGGTTTAGCTCGGGTGCTCCTTTATAAATGCATGTAAAAGGAAAATTCGTTTTTCTCGGCAACTACTAAACCAAATTTGGCGAGGTTTGTTGCATTTGAAAGAAAAACTGAAACTCTAGTGACTGTTGGTACCGAATTATTGATTTAGATCGTCAAATATTTAGTAAGAATTGACAAAAATCGAAAGTTTTGAGAAAACGACACCATATAGTTTACAACTCTAACTCTGCAACGAAAAATGATATCACAATTCTGTGAATGCACATCTAAAGCGGACAAAATTGATGTTACAAGTGAACCTAAAAAATTTGGTAATATGAATATTGACGCGTGTACTTCTTTATCATTATCGGGCGACCACGTTTCACCGCCTAACAATAGTTATCGCACAGCGCGCGGACGCGCCTGCATGTATTGGAAGTTCCTGGAATGTTATCAATGGTTGCATCCGCTGTCTGGGACCGAACCTTGTGTAATCTGATTGCATGTATGCGCGACGCGAATAATGTAGAATTTTGTGGAAGACACGCGGGTCCCACCGATTACTCTGGAACATTCGACGACTGGTGCATAAAAGCCGACGCGCTTGACCCGTTTATCAGATTTTCGACGATCGCCGACGGTATTCGCCGTTTTCATAGAGCATTCAGTGTAGCCTGCTTTTTCTGGGCGCAGGTTTGCCCAATAAAGTAAGTTTCACCATTCATAGTTTTGTTCCTGTGTCCTCAACCGTCACTACCACGTGACATCTAGTGGAGCTAGGTGCTTTACGTTCATGTACCGGACGCCCCCGACAAGCCGTGATCCAAGCCCGGACCGCAAAGACAACACCAACGTCGTCCCGGAACATCGAGCAAGCCGTCGGCTAAAGCAGCTGCCCCCTGAACATAGACTTCTACTAGAGACGACAAAGAAGATTGTGGCCAAGACAGCCCCAATGGCAATCGCAGCGTCCCTAATAGTTCTGCAGCAGCCCAGAGAGCCACCAACGTTATTCCGTGGTTCCACATTCGAGGACCCGGAAAGCTGGCTGGAAATGTATGAGAGGGTCGCTACGTTTAATAGCTGGGACAGCGACGACAAGCTGCGAGATGCCTATTTCGCATTTGAAGACGCCGCCAGGACGTGGTTCGAGAATCGAGGCCACCCTTACGACGTGGGACCTGTTCCGAAGCGGCTTCCTGCAAACATCTACAAGCGTCGTGCGAAAAGAGTGAGCCCAAGCTCTACTATAGGAACCAGAGCGCAGCTGCCCAGTGAGACGATCGCGATCTTCACGGAGGAGATGGCCCGTCTATTCCGCCACGTCGACTCGGAAATGTCTGAAGAGAAGTCTAGTCCGCCTACTCATGCGTGGTGTGAAAGAGGAACTTGCAGGAACGCGCAGCTACGCTGAGCTAAGTGAGTGTAAGCAACCACGCGTCCCAAACAACTGAACTTTTATTCACTCCGAAGCGCACGAAGAAAAGTCACATGGTTCCTCGTACATGCGCTCTTGGCATTGCGCACGGAAGCACCGTTTCGCGGCGCTACAATACTCCCCCCCTCCCTATTGAATGGGCCAACAATGAGCTGCGGTTCAAAGTTCATTCCCAACGGAGGTCTTGTGCGCCGTCCACTCCGTGTGAACCTTTCGACGACTGGTTGGGCCGGTTCAGTCTGGTCTGCTGGTAGTCCTTGCGGCTGTGGAACTCGAGATTATGCCCGCACTTCACTGTTACTGTCCACGTGCGCTGGTTTTACATGGTCAAGCGAAACCACGTCGTGACGACCACCTCGATCGATCGTGATGTGATTTTCTTCTCGTTTCACCACCTTGAACGGCCCATCATACGGGGGCTAGAGTGGACGCTGCACGACGTCGTGCCTTACGAACGCGTGAGAGCAGGAACAGAGATCATTGTGGACAAGCCGTGGTGCGGGCAGACGTGGAGGGACTGCGCGTAGCTTGCTCATAATGTCCCGCAGTCGCAGGGCGTAATTTTTGTTGGCCTGGGCGTTTGCTTTTTTACTGTCGGCGACAAACTCCCCCGGAAGGCGAAGTGTTTTGCCGTATACGAGTTCAGCCGAGCAGAAGGCAATGTCCGCTTTCAGAGCCGTTTTAATTTCCAATAAAACTAAGGGCAGCGCCTCCACCCAACTGTGAAGTTGCCGTCAGGTTGGCTTCAGCTGGCGATGAAACCTTTACACCATACCGTTGTTGATGGGATGGTAGGCCGTTGTTCTGATGCGCATGATTCCTAGGAGCCGCATGATGTTCCCGAATAGGGCAGACTCGAATTGCGTTCCGCGATCCGTTGTCACTGTTGATGTTACTCCGAATCGCGCTACCCAATGGTAGATGAAAGCACGGACCACAGTATCGGCAGTCATATCTGGGATGGGGACGGCCACCGCGTGAAGCGGTCGACGCAAGTTAGTAAGCAGTTTCGCCCTTGGCAATAAGGCAATGGTCCCACAAGGCCCAAATGCACAAGGGAAAATCGAGTGTCCGGCACGCTGCATTGGACTCTCGACCTGCAAATCTTCTTACCTTGCCGACAGATCAGAACCTAATCGCCGTGGAAGCTGATGCCCTACCTGTCACTGTCTTGATGGACACCGGCGCACACATCTCGGTCATGAGCGCTCATCTCCGGAAGTGGCTCAAGAAAGTGCTCACTCTTGCCGAGTTCCACGTCGTACGATTCGCTGATAGGGGAACTACGGCCGTGCTGAGAATGTGTGCCGCTCGTGTCAGCGTCGCCGGTCGTCACACGTCAGTATTGTTCCATGTACTTGACCATTGCCCTCACGACCTGATCCTTGGCCTTGAATTTTTATCTGCCCACTCAGTTATAATTGATTGCTCGGCTGATGTAGTCACACTTGATTTTCCTGATGTTACCGACCTTACCGACACCGTACCAATGCACCCGCCGTGGTTGCTCAGTGGCTATGGTGTTGGGCTGCTGAGCACGAGGTCGCGGAATCGAATCCCGGCCACGCCGGCCGCATTTCGATGGGGGCGAAATGCGAAAACACCCGTGTGCTTAGATTTAGGTGCACGTTAAAGAACCCCAGGTGGTCGAAATTTCCGGAGTCCTCCAGTACGGCGTGCCTCATAATCAGGAAGCGGTTTTGGCACGTAAAACCCTATAATTTATTTATTATTGCCGTACCGATGCAGCTCTGTTGGGCCGACTTTGTTCGTCTATCTCCGCAGGCACTTACCTGTTTCACTGCTGTGCCCAACCTCTGTGTACCGGATGGTGACTGTGTCGTCACTCCCTGTGTCTGCCTTACTTTCGCACGGCCTGCCGTTTCCTCACACTGCAGTGACCGGATGGGCTCACCAAACTTACCTTCCGCTCCTGAATATCGGATTCTGCCCTCAGGTACTACGCAAAGGCTATCTCTCTCGCCACACTGTCGCCGTGGCACGAGTACGACCTTTCTTCCCTCTCGCCTCATCCGTTTTCCTCAAACTCGCCTGCAAGTCTCATTCCGCCACGTCGTCTCCAGCACACATCACCAAGCTGATAGCCCTGGACCTTACTCCCACATAAACCGACGATCTTCGTCATCTGTTCAGATATTATTCCGACATTTTTGACCTTGACAGTGGGCCTTTGGGACAAACCTCCCTAGTTCAGCATCGCATGCATGCCGGCGATGCACCGCCTATTCACAGACGGCCCTATCGCGTGTCACACGCCGAGCGCCGAGTGATACAACAAGAGGTTGATAAGGTGCTAAGGGCATTACTGAACCATCGTGGATCCAGTGGGCTTCTCCTGTTGTCTTGGTAAAAAAGGACAACACCTGGCGATGCTGCATAGATTACCGCCATCTAAACAAGATAACAAAGAAGGACGTCTATCCACTACCACGCATAGACGACGCATTGGATTGCCTGCACGGTGCGACGCATTTTTCACCGATAGACCAGCGCTCCGGTTACTGGCAGATTGCCGTCGACGACATGGACCATGAGAAGACCCCATTTGTTGCGCCAGATGGCCTTTATCAGTTTCGAGTCATGCCAGTCGGCTTGTGCAACGCTCCAGCCACCTTCGAGCACATGATGGACACTCTCTTGCGCTGCTTTAAGTGGTCTATATGCCTCTGTTACCTGGACAACGTCATCGTGTTCTCGCCCATTGCGCGACACACCTTGAACGCCTTTCGTCTATTCTTTCTTTCTTCCGTGCTGCTGAGCTACAATTAAACTCTTCGAAGTATCACTTTGGTCGCCGCCAAATTATCCTTGGTCATCTCGTCGACTCATCTGGCGTCCGCCCTGATCCCGCAAAAGTTCGTGCTGTTCTCAATTTTCCTGTGCCAACCTGCGCAAAAGACGTCCGCAGCTTTGTAGGCTTATGTTCTTATTTCCGTCGATTTGTCATAAATTTTGCGTACACTGTTCGGCCTCTGATTGAACGTCTGAAGAAGGGCGCCGCCTTTTCATGGTGCCCTGACCAGTCTGCTTCCTCCCAACGCCTTATATAGCACACTGCTCACTACTCCGCCAATTCTTGCTAACTTCGACCCATCTGCCCTGATGACAACGCACATGGACTATGAGAAGACCGCACGGAATTGGCACGCTTTTAGCTCAGTGTAAACGTGGGCGTGACAAAGTTATTTCGTACGCAAGTGGCCTGTTTTCACACGCTGAACGCAATTACTCCATTACAGAGCGCGAGTGCCTCACACTCGAATTGGCAGTGAGCAAATTCTGGCCGTACTCATACGGTCTACCTTTCACTGTTACTACGGACCATCACGCTCTCTGTTGGCTCTCGACACTTAAAGGAGTACCGACACAAAAAAAAATTCACGTGGTTTTTTCTGCTTTAATAAGTAGGTAATGACCCAGTAATCAGGGCACGAAACCTCATTTACTTCAGAGCGCGACAGGTAATTATTTGCAGTATTTTTTGTAGCGACCAGTCGAAGTTTCGGTTCCAGAGAGCAACGAGACGGGAGAAACGGGAATGTAAACAAAGTGGTCACGTGTTCGCAAAAAGCCATGACGTATGCTCTGACGCGCAGCCAGCGTGCGCGACCAACTTGCTGAATATTGTCGTGCCACTGCCGCATCGGTCGGACGAACGCAGCCCATGACAGCGCCGGTAGCGTGAACGTCATGGCCACGTGGTAAACCCGGCGGGGCAGGGCCGGCGAGCGGGCGCCTCGCCACTCTGATCATGTCTGTTCTTTTTTCTCTCCGTGGTCGAAACGCGGGCCTCTTTCGTCGCTGACGGCGGCACATAAATCGGCTACAATTTGTTTCTAAAGTGACCTCGAAAGAGTGCGAGTTATAAAACGTTGTGCGAAATAGTAAATCGTTGGCGTGATTTCTACTCGGATGCGGTAAGCGCAGACGCGCCAGCAATCGTCTGTATACAAAGCGGCTCGCATGATTGGCGTGTTTACTCATCGCTACTAACGGCGCCGGGAAAACTAACCGTATTTTCACTTAAGAGAAACATAACTGTTCAGGCATTGATTGTGCAGACGAATTTAGGCGCTTTATTACGAGCTGCGGACACTTCGCAAGGACCCTCGGCCCCGGATAGACGGCCGACGAGCTAGGCCTACATCATCTCCCAGCGATCGCAAGCTCGCCTGGCATGCTCGTTCGCGTCTGTCGGCGCCAATAAAATCAAATGTGCTGCAATTTAAGCGTGACATAACTGTGTACAAGTTGTGCCGACTAACATAGGCGCTTCGTTATACGAGCTGCAAGCGATCGTGTCACAAGCGCAACCGGTGTCGAATTCGATGGCCCAGCGAGCTATGCCTGCCGGCTCCTGGCCATCGGCGGCTGTCAACGGATCCGATACTTCTAACGCGGCCTTGCGGAAATACGTCTACAGTGCTCGCATAGACGTGTTTATACCCGCCGTGGTTGCTCAGTGGCTATGGTGTTGGGCTGCTGAGCACGAGGTCGCGGGATCGAATCCCGGCCACGGCGGCCGCATTTCGATGGGGGCGAAATGCGAAAACACCCGTGTGCTTAGATTTAGGTGCACGTTAAAGAACCCCAGGTGGTCAAAATTTCCGGAGTCCTCCACTACGGCGTGCCTCATAATCAGAAAGTGGTTTTGGCACGTAAAACCCCAAATATTATTATTATAGACGTGTTTATATTGTCATCGTTTGTTTCAAGCACGATAGCTGTGCAAATACGGTTGCTTTCATTTTCTGTTCGAAGTTACGCAGCATTCAGAACTTCCACGCAGGGGCGCCGGTTCTGGGCGGAGCTACCTACCGCTCGCTCATTCGTACCATGTGTCCCGAACTGCCGCATGCGGCAAGTCGCACACGACGCGCCGTACGACAGATCGCACGGAAAATCGCACCATGTGTCTCGCGCTTTAGACGTGGCTAATCACTTAGCGATTCAGATATTGCGGCCGGCGATAGCGAGGACGAACCTCAACAAAACCCTCGCATTGGCCACGATCAATGGTAAGACACAACAAATCGGCATTGAACGTTGTGGCAGCGCAGTCAAGCTGATAGTGTGGGAAATATCCCGATGGACACGACAAAAACTGCAGTTGCAGCGACACGGAGGGCGTCCCACTGCAAGTACAACAGCTAGAACAAGCAACAACAGAGGAGAAGAGCACATGTAAGCTGCATGGCAGCCAACGAAAATTCGTGATGTAGCCACATGACGTAGCGTTTTCTTGGCTATTTACAATCCCGCTTGATGTCAATATCGCGAGGTGCTCTGTTTTGCGGTTGGCTGTGCGCATGTGCTTTAAAATTGATTTTAAATATGTTCTAAGCGATATTCTCGGCTAAAATTTTATAGACGATGTGTGTGTGACCAACTAAATCGATCTCATAAGTTATCTCGACTTCAAATTTTTGTGTCAGTACTCCTTTAATGATCCAACGGGTCGTCTAGGTCGCTGGGAACTTCGTCTTCAAGAATTCACCAACAGTGGTGTACAAGTCCGGTAGGCTACACCAGGATGCCGACTGTTTGGGTTGGCCCCCCGTCGATGCTCCTGACTCCAGTGATGCAATTTATTTATTTATTTATTTATTTATTTATTATACCTCAAAGGCCCCAGAGATGGGATATTACGTGAGGGATGGGCTTAGTTTAACAAAACAGGGATTCGAGAGCAGCCTTGAAGTGATGAGCGTCGGAGTGTTGCGTGAAGTCGGCAGACAGAACGTGCCAGTCCCTTGCGGTTTTCACAAAAAATGATCGTAGATGGAAGGTAGTCTGCGCCTGGGGAGGATACACGGCTTTTCTGTGGTTAATGCGGCTGGACTGACGATGAGCTGCTGGAACTGCTAAAATATTCACGCTCTCCGCCTCCCACCACATCGGCGAGGAGCAAGCACGTGATACATCCTTGCGCGACCTCCTCAGCCGCCTCCGTTGTGACCTGTCAGACCCCTCGCTTAGCTTGTTCCTCTTTTTGGACGGCATCTTATACCGCCGAAATATGCGCACAGAAGGACATGAACTGCTGATAGTCGTTCCTTCTTATCTTCGGGCAACTGTACTCGCGCAACTCCACGATCTCCCCACCGCTGTTCATCGGGGTGTTTCCAGGACATACGACCGCGTCCGGCGACGATATTTCTGGCCTGGACTCTACCGTACCGTGCGACGTTATGTCGCTGCTTGCGAACCATTCCAACGTCATGGAAGCCTGCTTTGCTTCCGGCTGGAACAGTCGAGTCAATTGATATACCCACCTAAGCATTTTATCGTGTTGGCCTCGACCTGTTGGGCCCCATCCCTTTTTCCAGAGCTGGAAATAAGTACATCGCCGTGGCAACAGATTATTCAACCCGCTATGCCGCCACACGAGCCATCCGGGCCAGTAGTACTACCGACGTCGCCGACTTCCTGCTCCAAGACGTCATTTTACAGCACGGAGCTCCTCGCCAGCTTCTCACAGACAGGGGCCGCTACTTTTCATCTCGGGTTATTGAAGGTCTACTTCGCTCTTGTGCCACGAAAAACAAGTTCACGACAGCATACCACCCTCGAACGAAGGGCCTCATTGAACGCCTGAACCGAACAGTTAAAGACCCAGCGAACACACATTGGAAGACGTTTTGGCAAGATATTTAGGACTTCTTGAAGACGTCCTACCAAAACTTTGTTGGATGTCTTAAAACGTCTTGTAGCTGTCGTGAAGACCGCTTAATGCTCCACCAAAACGTTTTGCAAGACATTTTGTAGCCATTTTAAAAATGGCTAAAAGACGTTTTGCGAGATGTTTTGTTTTGTTTTACAAAACGTCTTATAACCGTTTTAAAAACGGCCGTAAGAAATTTTGCGAGACGTTGTGTAGCCGTCCTAAAAATGTTTTCCCAACAGAACAAACAAACAAACTTGACGAGCAAGGTACGATACCTTCGAGTCAATATTTGTGCAACGTAGCCCTACAATTTATTAAAGCAATCTGTTGAGTGACAGGTCATTTAAGACCCCAAGCTAACGAACGTACAAACCATTCAAAATCTTCAAAAAGTGGCGGCACTTCTAGTCAGGAATATTGTAACATTGATTTCAAGCATCAGCACCTTAAAATTGTATCGAAAGGTACCACTTGTTCGTTGGGATAGGGTGTAGTTGCAAAAATGACATCAAGACCTACCACCTGTCATTTTAAAGTGGGAACACCATTGCCAGGGGAAGCACTAGCACAAAGGCGACATTTTAAGTAGTCTCTTGACGCTAAAATTCAGTCAAAACATTGCAATCTAGTGTCCGTTTCCTTCCAGATCAATTGCCCAACGAAATGATGCTCAGATTCAGTGATCTGTTTGTAAACGGCATACACTGCACATAAGCGATGTTCTGACAACACCCAAGATAATTTTGCTTACCTTGTCAACATTGTTCTAGATTTGCGGGTGGAATAATATCAAGCACTCCAGCAACACTATCACAGAAGTTTTTCTTCCGTGGATGCTTGGCAAACACATGAATTTACGAACACAATAAACCCTTCCACTATAGCATTAATTAAAGGAATTGAGTGGCTCCTGACAGGCTAAAGGGACAAATCAATGGGAATGTTCCTAATCCTCGCAATATTGAAAAGTTTGGCTGCACCGACAGAACCAATGCCTATGGCCCATTTCTTACAACCCACCACAGCACCAATGAAATATTGGCAAGGCCACTAAAGCGAGAACGCATGTTAAAGCCACGCTTAACATAAAGAGTGATTAGTCACACAAATGAAGCGCTGAAGTGGCCAAAGGTTTCAAAGAATTTTTAATCAATCAAATCAATACCACCACTACGTAAGCGAAATATTTCTAATCCACCTTCTAGAGATTTTCTTTCTGATTATGTTATCACACATTGGTCACTTCATGATTCATGGAGCTGGCTTAGACAGTTCCACAGGCTGATGCACCTACAGACAATGTAGCTTGTTCCTTATGTTGCTTGAACTCAGATTTGTCACCTGTAACTAGAAGATAAGAGAAGATATTAACACATGTTACAGTCAAACTTCGTTATAACGAGAGAGAGAGAGAGAGATAGCAAAGAGAGGAAAGGCAGGGAGGTCAACCAGACGAGCGTCCGGTTTGCTACCCTACGCTGGGGGAAGGGAAAGGGGGAACAGAAAGAGGAAAGCGGGATAGAGGGAACACAGTCTGTGCACGTAGCAAAGTGCTTGGAAAACAGTCAAGTCAAAACAAGTGCTCTGTCGATACGTTCATAGCTGGTGATGCACGTTGAAGGTACCAGTGAAGACCAGTGAAGATGGAACATAACGATTATTGGATGTAACAAAGTGAAATCCCCGTTGAAATCTCCGTAGATATCCACGTTTTAAAACCTTCTTTCAACGAAGTAAAATTATCCTGCCAATAGATTTGCCGATCTTGATTTGTCGCCGAAATACTTGATTTGTCTCTCAAGAAAGAAATGCCCGACCTTTGCAGGCTCAATCGCATTCCGCGGGGTTCGGCACACATTCGGTTCCACGATTTTTAGGTAATTGCGTTCAATGCGCCGTCGAACACTGTTCCTTCTCACCTACGCGTAGCTGCGCATAGGCAGAGGCTGAAAGTATCGCCATCGCAATTTCTCCAACTACGGCACCGCGCAGGCTAGTGTAGCTAGGCGTGGCCTCAGAGACTGTACCGATGCAATCTCATCAACCACGCCTCCTTGTGTGGCCCGCGCTGCTCGAACGCGACAAATGTTGCTGGCGTCGCAGCGTGCAACCTATTCAACCGCGCCGCCATTTCGCGATGCTAACGACAAGCCAATTGAAAGCGGAAACGAAAGACCATCACATTGAATCAGAAGGTAGATATTTTAAGCGCAATCGTGTCAGATGCTAAGAAGTTGGGTGTTGAGGACGCCGAAATTTCTTTTGCTGCTTTCTGTTCAGCGCACTTGGTCATGTAACGGTTCTACTGGCCGCAAGGCCGTCTTCTATGCAAGTTGAAATTTGTGCATTTCATTACGCGTGCAACGCAGTGAACGGCAGTAATGAATATAATGAATTTCGGCTCCCCTTCAACGTGGTTATAAAGAGATTTGATAGCATGTGACTGATAAGAGCTCCCACTCATTTGTACGGAAGGTTTGTTCGCAAAGACGAAGTGCTAGAAATTCGACCTAGGCATCTTGCGTACGCATACAGAATAATGCCATTGCTGGGATTCATCCTCTTGTGTAGTGTGATAGGAAGCACCCAGGATACTGACGTGAAATTCAGATTCTTGGCGATAACGAAAGCTTTATCCAAGGCCAATATCATGGTTAGTGCCTGCCACGTCCTCCGCAAGTACGTCGCTAGCGACATTTTTCGTTTTCGCATCATACGCGACGCTGCTTCAAGCAATTTTCTAAAATGCATCTTTTGTTCAGGTAAACGTAGCCAAAGTTTGCGCACGGCATACCTATACCACGGCGGAAAACCATCTTACAGAATGTCCTTCGCGCGTTTTCATAAACCTCCATATCGCGCATGTGAGCGCTCTGCCATTAAGCTATGTGGGACATAGTATTCGGTTGTGCGTTACGCATTCATACTTCGTACTGGCGACGTGGCCTTGGTGGGAGAGGTGTTCGTTAACCGAGGACGCGCACATAGCACGTTCGGCACGGCAGTTGTATCACGGTGCACTCAACAAACTGAAACTTCCTGGCTTGTTATCAGCTACTTTGCTGTGTTGCTTTTATCTGTGTGTACTCATAACAAGCACGTTCGGCACGGCAGTTGTATCACGGTGCACTCAACAAACTGAAACTTCCTGGCTTGTTATCAGCTACTTTGCTGTGTTGCTTTTATCTGTGTGTACTCATAACACAGCGGACTTGTGGCTCGGCCATTTTACTAACTGAACGACTTTAGTACGAAAGTGGAATTGCTCAATTGGCTATTAGCATTCCACGTGACTGTATTGCCTTAAGTCTCTTTGTGCCTTTATGTGGCTCGCTTTACCGCTCCGGACGAGCAGTATTTTTTCGACTGCGCCGGTTTACTCAGTGTGGCCGCGGATTGCAGTAATTTGTTCGTGAGTGGTCGCGTGCATCGGTTATCTTCACCGAGAAGAATATCAATGGTGTGCGCCGGTACTCTGGAACCATTTTTGATGCGTAGGAATAGTGTCCAGCCGATAGCGATTGAAAATTGTTGTTGACTGCTATAGAATCAGTTACAAAGCTCTTGGCCGTTCCCACGAGTGCATCATAATATTGGAAATGTTTTAAGCAGTGATATGACTAGCCCCTTGCGCATGTACTCGTTTAGTCTCAATTTAGTTGAGTGTACTGTTACTGGCAAGCTAAATCTACCGATAAGTAGCTTGAGTTTACCATTGAGGCGACGATGCCAGGAGAATGTAGATAAGTCATTACGGCCTCGATAATGAAGTTGGACTTCAGAGAACACGCGGATGGAACGTCCTGTTGTGTGTACTTATGTTGTTTGCGTCTTTAAATAATTGAATTGATAATTGTGTACTGTATGTGTGACATATGTATTTTTGTCATTATCTTTTTTGTACTTCATTATGGAGGCCGCAATGACGTATTTACCTTCTCGCATATTCACCTCAATGGTAAGCTCAACCTACTTCGCGGTAGGTTTAACTTGTCGCTAACAGCACACACAATCGAGACGGAACGTGGACGTGTACAATAGGCCAGTCATATCACTGCTTCAAATCGTCACGTTATTAGGCTCCTTTCTATGTGCAATGGTAATGTGTGCTACGTGGTAATGGTCGAGAGCTTTGAAGCTGATGTTCCACCAGCCAATAATAATTTGGATGGCTATCGGCCAGACACTTCTTATGCATCAGAAATGGTTCCAGAGTATCGACGCGCACCATTGCTATTATTCTCGATGAATATAACCGACGCACGCGGACACTCACAAACAAATTACTGCCATACGCGGCCACACTGAGTAAACCAGCGCAATCGAAAAAATACTGCTCGTCCGGAGCGGTAGGGCGTGCCACATAAAGGAACAAAGAGACTCACGGCAATACAGTCACGTGGAATGCTAATAGCCAATCAAGCAATTTCGCTTTCGTACTAACGTACTGCAGCTAATAAAATGGTCGAGCTAGAAGTCCGCTGCGTTATGAGCACACACAGATAAATTCAACACAGCAAAGCAGCTGATAATAAGCGAGGGAGTAAGTTTCAGTTTGCTGAGTGCACCATGACACAGTTGGCGTGCCGAACGCGCGAAGTGCGCGTCGTCGGTTGACGATGACCTCTCCCACCAAGGCCACGTCACCAGTAGTGAGTACGAATGCATGACGCACCACCAACGCATAATGGGACGAGCACGTACTACCAGACCTGACGGAATTTCATCCTAAACTACGCACAACCCGTTATTACGGCACAGAGATCTTAATGGCAGAGCGGTCATACAGGTTTGCGCGACATGGAAGTTCCTTCCGTCATGATGCGCGAGCACGCACTGGCACATGGTACTGGATTAGATTGGCTCAGTGACTCCTCAGCTCGTTTAGTCTTATGAATGGCAGATGTCACGACACTCTACGCATTAGGTGGTAGTGACCGCCACCTGGCGCCGACCACAACTAATCTTCGACGTGGCCTCAGTGACTGCGTGGCGCGGCTCATCCTGGATAAGCTTTAACGGGATGTAGCAGATTTGAGCGATCGTAGCAGTAATCCCACCACTGCGTGTGTGTTGTCATTCTGCATGGCACTTTCTTGACTGAACCAAATTTTTAAATTGTCTGTGGCACAGGTAGCACAATCCCAACCCTTGTACTAAAATACTCATTGAGGTGGGGTAATATTCTTACGAGAATTGAAAATGCTTAATTGAATCATTGACATAATTATGCTAATTAACTTCTTATCAATTACATTAGTGCGCATATTTGAATCTACGTATTGTAGGCAGTGAGAATGCAAATCATAGCGACTTGGAACGAATTCTGAGGATGGCAGTGGTTTCAAGATAGACGCTGTCAAATTTGTGGTAACAATGCACTGTTTAACATTTTTTAAGGAAACGCTTTTTCATGCACTGAAGCACAAACTACTTCAAATGGCAATGCATTTCGTTAGACACTATAAGATTCATCTCCAATTACTTGGAAAGATTTTGGATGTGCTACCTGCCACAAGCAATTAACATAAACCTGGGGCCGCTAAAAATGAAGCATCGTGTATATCGGAACGCATAATCCGCTTTGCAACAAAACGGTGACATCGGGTAAACACAAATATATTGCCTAGCTAATCAAATGCAGACACTTGTAAATTACCTTTCCGCATGTCTATGACCCAAGAGTATTAAGAAACGACCTTTTCGGCTTTGCAAATAATCTTCCGATCAGAGTGGCCTATCGTTATGCGAACATCACAGGGAACAACTCCCTCACGCATCGTTCTGTTTACCAGCGCTTGAGGTTGCTGATGCAACGCTACAAGCCTCTGACATTGCTCAACGCTTGACGCTACGTGCGAGTAGGCCCACATACCTCAATTTAATTATTGAGATACCTCACAGGTACCCACCGGAACACTGTTTGGAGAAGCATTCACCATATGCTACTCGACCATTGCGCTACCGTTTCCGCCAGCTACCAGCTGGTTTACGTGCATTACCTAAACCACGCCACGCATGCAACTGGCGCAGCTTAGCGAGCATGCACCGACCGGACTTGTGCCATAGACCGTCACGGCAACGGTATAGAACGCTAAGGTGACTGGGCATGTTGGCAGGACATGCATGCAAGTTTTTGCTCAAAAGACGAGGACAAACACGAGGCCGTGACACACGAGCGCACACTCCCAACAGTGGTCTATGTTGAAGAGAGTGACCACATCTATAGCAGAATCTGTGACACATCACGTGTGCGCCACCCGCAAAAAAATTTCCATCCCTACGCAAGAAGGATAGCTCCTTGCTCGAAAGGGCGATAGACGCTTTTGACACGTGCATAGGTGTCACCACACCTGTCAGTGAATTAAAAGAAAAAGTAAATTATGGGGTTTTACATGCCAAGACCACGATCTGATTATGAGGCACGCCGTAATGGGGGACTCCGGAAGTTTGGACCATCTGCGGTTCTTTAACGTGCACCTAAATCCAAGTACACGGGTAATAATAATAATAATAATATTTGGGGTTTTACGTGCCAAAACCACTTTCTGATTATGAGGCACGCCGTAGTGGAGGACTCCGGAAATTTTGACCACCTGGGGTTCTTTAACGTGCACCTAAATCTAAGCACACGGGTGTTTTCGCATTTCGCCCCCATCGAAATGCGGCCGCCGTGGCCGGGATTCGATCCCGCGACCTCGTGCTCAGCAGCCCAACACCATAGTCACTGAGCAACCACGGCGGGTAAGTACACGGGTGTTTTCGCATTTCGCCCCCATCGAAATGCGGCCGTTGTGGCCAGGATTCAATCCAGTGACATCGTACTTAGCAGCCTACACTCTAAAACTTTTAACACCCTTAAGGGTGTAAATGACTTGTCCCATGGGTGACACCCTTTTGGGTGTATTGCTACACCCCAAGCAACGGGATGCAAATTAACACCCCACAAAAGAAGGGGTGTTAATATGACGTCACCTCGCCATTGGGTGTAAAACAAACAACACCCTTTCTATATGGGGTGTAACACAGACACCACCCTTTCAATATGGGTGTAGCATGGACAAAACCCTTCCAAAAGGGTGTTATCCCTGCAAGTATTTTAGCGTTCACTACAGCCACGTAGTTAATGGGCAGACTAGCTGTTGTGAATGCTGCCTAGCCTTAGCTATGGTACTACCTTGTTCAGTATGAGCCAGAATCTGTGAGGCGTCGTCATATTGCGCTTCTGGTCCGTCATGTGGTAGCATAACGTGCGACCCTTTCAGGCAAACAATTTAAGGTTTCGCCATTGCAGCAAAGCACACACGCCATGCTTTTCGTAATCTTCCTCTGCAGTGATAGTACACTGCCGGCAGGATGCAAAGCGCAATAACAATGCGCGCTGCACTAAGGACACAGGATCTCCCGCACCTTGGTGCACCAGTACTTATAACCCCGTGGAAACAGCACACAGCCAAAAGCATGGTTACATGCATTTCAGAAATAATTAAAAACCTCCACTTTTCTTGGTCAAAAATTTTCGCAACACCAGCTCGACCAGGAGGGAAAGACACCACAGCTCGTTGTTTTAGCTCATATTGAATGCAATAGAGCGCAAGCAATGCATGGATTGGCGACGGTAACAAGTGCAGTACTACAGAAGCATACGTTTGCCTGTCAAGCAGCTTTTTGCCGTTTTAAGCACACATTTTATACCTCTATTCATCAAAGTTGTCATTTATCTCCACGGGATGCTTCTACTAGTACTTTCACACATACGACTTAAAGGTAGCACTGAAAGCCAAAGAACAAAGTGCTTCCACGTTGAATAATGTTTCAGCATTTACGAACAAAACAGCATGTGTAGCTGTGCATGCTGTTCAATACATAAGCATGCACTATTTCCTGAAATATATGTATGCTCCATTTACTGCCAGTGACCTGCCTATACCCAATAATTTAGTTTATTTTTCACTATGTGCTGGCATTGAATATTCCACAGGCATTGTAAGTAAAGCTACCAGAACAACAATCAGCTAGTCTAAGGTTACCTAATTGAACAAAATCATTGTAAAATTTGTGACGAAATGTCAGAAGAAAAGTATTTATTTAATTAAAGAGAAATGGTTACCTAATAATGTTTGCACATTTTAAAAGTAACAAGGAAGATAAGGAGTAAAACCATACCAATACAAAGACATAAGCACCGAATAATGGCACAGGCTTGCTCAATTAAATTTTAAGCAGAACAGTTTTTTAAAATAACCTGACTACGAACTATTACATGTTTTCATTCGAAAAGCACTGCATCTTATTATAAAGCACAAAAATAACCGGTTACATAAGTAAGAACAAGTCAGAGTGTGTCTTTAACACAAGGATAGAAAGTTGGGCGAGTTGGTACAGTAACATGATCTTGGATTGCAGCCCGAAGTGACACGGACACAGACTAGAAGCAGACAGGATGAGCACTAACTCTCAACTAAATTTTTATTGAAACGAAGAACATATATATATATATATATAGGTGACTGCAAAAAACCGCAGCACATCTAAACGAATATTGAATACAGAGTAGTAACATGAAGACGACAAACAAAAGCCATCAGCCATCAACTGCGTGGCAAATCTGAGTGCAAGCTATTCTCTTATCAAGTATACCTGTAGGCATTGCGACCAATGTGCTCCCAAGATGTTTGCGGCATTAGTCATTGCAGAGTTGTAAGGACATGACAATCCTAGGATGATTATGTTCTTGAGGCTTTTTTTCCCCACTTTCCATCTTTTGAAACGTGTATACTTTAGTCATGAAAACAAAAATGCTACAACTGGCGTGTGATAAGTTTTGCGTCTTATTTCCTAGCAGCTCATTGAAACGAGCCACGATGACAAATTCAAATGCCGCTACCTCATCAGACATTCAAATTTCTTAAACACAAACAAAACCAGATAGGCATTAGAGTGAGCATCACTTAAATACATTACACTGGTTTAAAGTTATTGCACCACTTTGTGCCAGGTAAAAATGTTAGAAACATCAAAAATGTTAAGATTCTACGGCCAACCGTGAAAACTAAATAAAAATATCATTAAGCTTTGTTAAACGGGTACAGGAGCTTTACTACTGGCCGTCTTGGTGATGGACACGCAGATAGATGAGCAGCCATTCCACTCAGACGAGAATGTTGAGGGCTTCGCATGGAAGTCTGCGAGACACTGCAGAGTAGTTCTTGGTCCACATGAAGGAGGTTGCTTGCATACACATCTGGGCCACCATACTGAATGCATGGTGTTGCCGGAACCTTTTCCCCCTGCACTGTGGTAAAAAAGCATGGTTAAGTTTCTACGATATTTAATATGCAAAAAAAGAGGTGAGGCATGCAGACAGGACACGAGAGTGGAGAAGTGAACACGAACGCGCAAAACATGAAAAATTTCATTAAACTGTTTTATTAGATAAAATTTTTATACTGTGTTTCATTCATTATGAGGGTTCATAACCGCAATATATTTATTATATAAGCAGGTGGAATTATCAGCTTGGTCAGTTTGTACAAGCTCGTTTGAGGCCAGAAATCGAGTTTCACAAACACAACCTCAACATTCTTGATTGAAAAAGGAACACCTCAGATGACATGCAGTCCTGTGAGTGGGAATTGCACAGTTCAAGAAAAACAAATTAAAACTGTCAGCCGGGTCCTGAAAAAGGAATAAGCACCTACTACTGCAAAAAGCGAATTGATAGGTTTTAGTAGCACAAGGGCATCTCTGGCCAATGAGCGCCAAGTCTATACTGCAAAAGATAAACTTAGCGCATCTTTACAAAGCAAATATATAAAGATGACTAATGCCTCTCTGCACTACAGTTCCTTTGCTCTAGAGTGAAGTCATTTTAATGCATGCACACGTACATACACACGCTACACCCAAGTGTAACAGCTGCAGAATTAAAATTGGGCAGCAACAAAGTCGCAACCTTTAACCATTGATCCCAAGCTGTACTAGTGACTGGAGGTAGTACCAATATCACCAATGACGAGTCGCACTCTTTCTGACCGATGTTATGCTGCTCTTATTGTCAAAGATGAGTTACAGTCGGCATTGAGGGAAAGCTGCCCTCAAGAGCAGCTCTTATTTTTGTGTTATTTCTAACCAGAGACCAATGAAGTAATATATTTTTAGAATGAGAATGACACCGAAAAATTGTGTACGTAAAAAATTTGGTACATTTTTCCGAAATTAACTTGAGGGTTAACGGCTAAAGCGGCAATCCAGAAACTAGAACAAGTTTTGACATGTTTGCTGCCAGTGAATGCTAGAAAATATGTTGGCATTCTGTAGTTTTGTCCAACAATGCAAAAGGGATTCTTAATAACTGAGGAAATAAATGGAAAAGTATCATGAAGTATATTTCGAGAATGTAATGCAGAATCACTCAACTTCTGTTACTATATAATCTCCACTTGATTAACCTGCACTTTCTGAACTAGTTCAGGAGGTGCTGCATTTCACTACTCATTCCACCAGTTCAACGTGGCAGCAACTGCACGTTGTGATTTGTTTTGCTTAGTGCAGGCTTTGTACAGGGCGAGTTCACAGCATTCCCTGCACATGGCCGAAAGGTAGTGCATGTTTACGCAGCAGGTGTGGTGCCGCTTCTGCACGAGCGAGGTGCAGAAATCAGAGTTTCATACAATAATTACTAGAGGGAACTCTGACGTTAGTGTCCACAGGAGATTAAACAAGAACGGCTGTACCAGCATGGAAATTATGGGAAGTACATGGATTTGTCTAAACTTTGTCTGTTTGGCTTCAAACGGCTTTGTGACTTTGTAAACTAGTCATTTTCAACAATATACTGTGTAATAAATAAATAAACATTAAAATCGTCCGACGACAGGATTCAGACACAGGAACTCTAGAATAGAAGTCTGATATTGAAACCATTAAGCCACGGAGGCATGTAACGACAAGCGAGTGCAACGCCTTGGTGAATTTATCGCGGGCATACCAGTGCCTTGAGACGCTTGGCGCCTTTCGATTTGGGCGCCTTTCGATTTGGCCACCTTGACAAGCTCAATCGTTGCAATTAATAGCAATTGTGCGTGTTGGCGCCGTCTTCTGCACTTCGAAGAGTATAGACATGGATTGCGCTGAAATTTACGACAATAAGATTTATATAGCGTATAATATACGAAGCCACCAGAACGTCTGAATTCACAAGCACGAATATCAGACAAATCCATGTGCTTCCCATCATTCCCATGCTGGTACGAATGCAGCGCCAGAGTTCCCTCTAGTAATTACTGTAAGAAACTCTATGGCAGAAATAACCGAAGTGCCTCGCATTTTGTTCTGGAGTAATAAACTAAGTTTTGCTGGTCCCATAAATCTTACTGGTCATTAATTCCAAGTTTTAGTGCAGTCACATGTCTAGTAGGCAATTGTGGTATTTTGCATAAACATTGCAAAGCCAACTGTGATGAATGTTCACTCTGTAAATTGTTTATGATCGAGTAGCATAGACTACTGAAGCAATCCCTGGAAGGAAAGTGAATAAATTTTCTTATTAGCAGCCTTTAAACAGCATTCGAGCATATGACACATGCACCTCAGATATGCAGATATTTCCTTGACTCAGCAAGAAGCGATGCTTCATGTTCCACGAGGCTACTTCTATCAAAGCAGTATTGGTGCTCTCTAAAAAGAATTCCAATGCAGATGATCCAAATATTTTTCAGGGGCAACAGTTATGCCTGAAATCATGCTAGATTAGTTTTTTTAAACACATGCTCAGACCATGTTAGAAGTGCTTCTTAATATCCTCCTATTTATTGGACTAGTCCTACATCTGTACACAAAGGCTACTAATTAGGTCCCATGCTATATCATCATCTTAACAAAAACTTCACTTAGTAATACACATGCTGTGATAAGATTTGAGACCACATTGAGATGCTGAACAAGGTGAATTCATTATTTTTAAAATGAAGTTCCTGTTCTTCCAAACGAGAAGAAAGGATACTGAGGGTCAAAATTTTTCTGAATTACAGCTGGAAGATGCCAGGGAAGGCACGTGGAAACTTATTTGTAATTTTCTATTTAAATGTAGAAATGATAAAGGGAAATGAGAATGGGAAAAAAAAGCAACCAGGCATGGGGGGAGAACGAACCTACAGCCTTTGCATTAGGCATGCGATGCACTAACCACTATGCCACCGAGGCAGCATTCAACCGTCCACTATGGCCCCTCAAATTGTCGAAGCTCGAACACGGCCGTAGTACCACAGTGGTTAGTATATCACATGCGTAATGTGAAGGTTATGGGTCCGTTCCCCACCCACAGGTGGATATCTTTTAATCCACTTTCACTTACCTAGAATTTATCATTTCTATACTTCATATAAAAAACTTAAAACATGTTCCTGTATGCTTTCCTTGGCCTCATTATCTGCTGGCTTCTTCCAGTTCTGTTACTTCCAACACTTATACATATTCTAATCTGGTAAGTAAACAGTTTTGCATGATGCTGGAATGAAAGATAAAACGTCATTGCAGGGTCATGTTATGTAGAATGCCTTACATTGCCCAGGCAAGGTGTATTAATGTCAATCTGAAAAAAAAAAAAAACAATTCCCACTCTAGGCAGAAATGCTGTGTACTGCTGTGTGCAACAGGGTTTAACGAAAACAACTTGTTCAGAAATAAAGCCACCAAACAACGAGGAAATATGAAAACTAGATGAAAATTTATGCAGTTGCATGTTAAAAATTTAGCACAGCAACAGATGAAGACATAATGAAGGAAGCGCGAGGATGGTTTATTTTGGACACACGAGGCAACATACTTGAAAGATGCATATGAGCTTACACGTTGAGAAATATTGTTTATGTAGCAGCTAAACTACGAACAGGCCTAGAACACACTGATACAAGGTGTCGAGCATGTAAATCTTATCATGCC
Organism: Dermacentor variabilis; assembly: GCF_050947875.1. Classification (NCBI taxonomy): domain Eukaryota; kingdom Metazoa; phylum Arthropoda; class Arachnida; order Ixodida; family Ixodidae; genus Dermacentor; species Dermacentor variabilis. The sequence continues at coordinate 188,440,821 of NC_134569.1, read as the reverse complement.
CTTAAGTCAAAGAAACATGGCTGCTTCTCATGATTCGCTACACATGGCTGGCTCACACAACTTAGCCACTTCTATATATGCCTTGTAATTACCAGGTGGTCTGTATGACATGTTCAAGCTTTAAATATGTACAAGTGCCACGTAGCTGGATAGCACCAAGGTAATGTCGTTTGCCATCGTTTTGAGGAAGTGAAGCCAATTCTTGCATTTTTCCTAATTAGGTAATTAGTTATTAACTATTATTTAACTGCTCAAATATTTTATTCAAAGCAAAAGTGTCAGTTCCAAAATTGTAGAGCATCCTGAAAAATTCCCAATCCAGCTTTCTACTGCTCAATAGATGCAACAAATTTTTTTTTCAAGCTTGAAAGAAGCCAGTGAACACATGCAAGAAGTGCCGTGCAACTAACCGCTCGTGCACCTGAACACCATTTGGCTCCTCCTTTCATGCTTGAAAAAAACTTTTTGAAAAGAATATTTTAGAAATTGATTAATTATTGTTGACTATGTTTTAGGCAAAATGCATGAAATAGTGTGACTGCCACTTCCATTTTCGGCGACACGAATTGACTCCATTTTCATGTCCAAATCCAGCTATACATGGTGCGTGTTTTGAGCTGGTTCTGTAATTTAGGCTGGTTTTGACTAATTGAAGCTTCGCACCCTAATAATGGAGTCAGCCTAAAAATAAATTGGTACATAAACGGTCGCTGTCAGTACTTCATACTCCTTTAACTTAGTGCAAAGTGCTTGTGAGCCAAGAAGTTGGTAGTTCTAAGTAGTATTTCTCATTTTGACCTGGTGTTATAGCCCACTTACAATGATGCCATGCTGCTCAGTCATGCTGGTCCCAGCTTCAATCTAGACCAAGGCAGCTGCCCTCCGATGAGGGTAAAATGCAATAACGCTTATGCACTTAGATTCAGGTGTACATTAAAGAAGGCCAGGTTCCCAAAACTTCAGGTTTTGGAATCAAAACTTCAGGTTTTGGAATGTAAAAGCCCATAATTTAATTTTAAAAGCTAGAGGTGCTTTATTAGGAGCAGGGGCATCATTTTGAGCTTTTACTGCACTGCCATGGCACCAAGAAGCTCCAAGTAAATAAAAACAATTTCTTAGACAATGTACATATCTTGCAAACATTTACAAACACTCCTCCGCATGCACCTCTGTTGCTGTTATATTTAGATCCGTATGCTAAGGCGGGTTATGATGTTAGAACATGTTTCAAACGTTTTAGAGCGCAGCTCTTTGGCGTCCGTTCCTGGGTTTCGCGTCGTCGTCGGCGTTGTCGTCGGCCTCGTAACCAGCTCCGCCCCCCTTTCATCCCCCCAGCGCTAGCAGCGACCGACTGATACCGCTGGATGCCGCTGACGCCGCTAGAGAGTCAAGATAACGTGACTGCATAGAACACCGTCGCCGCCATGCAGGAAGAGGAGGAAAGGGTCCCCCCCCCCTGTTCTTGTGTGGCGGATAGGGTGCTCTTCAGTTGCCGACGCGCCGGTTATTTCACGTAGGCCCCGGCACGTCGACGAATACGTGACCACCTTCCCACGGCTAGACCTGGTTCTTAGCGCTGCGGAAGCGAGGGTATCATATTGTTTGTGTCGGCATCGGCGGCGTTGTCCCTGAAACCAACTCCGCAGCTGGGGTTGACTCACTATCGGCGTCAGCGGCATCAGTCAGTCGCTGCTATCTCTTCCCTCCTCCCTTTATCGTGTTGTCCGCTTGCTGCGCGCGCTTCTGCCCCCATCGTTTGCCGCTGGGTGTACACGCCGCCCCCCTCCCCCCTCTTCCTGCGAGTCTCCGGTTGTCAAAGCGCCGGCTCGAACTTAATTCCTTTCTTCGCTCCTCCTCCAATGCAACCCCTGTGCGGTGGCAATCAGAGAGCCAGATCGGTGGCGGCGGATCTGTATATGTGCACCGCCCGAGCCGAAATTGCCGCTGCCGTTCGCCCTGTGCGGTGGCAATCAGAGAGCCAGATCGGTGGCGGCGGATCTGTATATGTGCACCGCCCGAGCCGAAATTGCCGCTTTTTGTTAAAGGAATACGTGTGAAAAATAAAAAAAAATTCTGTGATAGCGCATACATGTGTTGCTCGATTTCTTTGCCTCAATCTATCGAAAAGGTGAAACAGCTTATTTGCTGCGCTCAAATTTCGCATTAGGAAGTAACGTAATCGTCGGTAATTTTTTTTTACCGCTTTAAAGTTGTTGGTTATATTGCATCTCACTATGTGTCGAACGCACATTTCAGTGCATCAATTTCTTCAGAAAGTGCACTCCTCTTTATTTATTTTTTGTGCATGCAAAAAGGGTTCAGAAGAACTGCTTTCTGAAGGTCTGTATAACAAGCAAAAAACGATTCTATGTAGGCTGCACAAAGAGAAAGGGTTGGTTTGTAAATATGTTATTTAGTTCTTAAAAAAAGAGGCAGCTGTCAGTACTCTGTTCCAAAGTAAAAATTGCCCCTACCTGGCTCTGCTTCATTTTCCGATGTTGATGGTCCATTCGGGGGCACTCAACTGATAGGCTGCACTTTGGCGTTGTCGGGTGCGCTGTCACCAGGCCCAAGGTCGATCGACATCCTCACGAAAAGTCGAGTCCAAACGCTATAAAAGAAATATCTCATCATTTTGCTATCAGTTTTGTCATCTTGCGTGTTTCACACACGGCCGTCAGTGAAATATTTCGTCACTTGGATACTGAAAAAAATTCAAGCGTTTTCTGGCAACCAAGCTGATGATGATGATGTGTGGTGTTTTACGGCGCAAGGGCCAGGTTTGGCCAGAGAGCCATGACAAGTGGTAATGTTGACGATGTATTATGGAAGATGCGACTTGGCTGTAAACTGGCCTAAAATTGTCGCTGTAGAGTGCGTAAAATCTACGTGCTATAAGATTATGGCGATGACTAATGACGAATACTATGAACATTAAAATCCATCGTGGAAGAATGATGCAAAATAGAAGATATATAGGATGCTAAAATTACTTGGAGCACTGCTGCCTCGCCAGAGCCCTTGAAACAGAAGGGCCTAGAGGCATGTGCTATACGAAAGAGCTATCACAGCGGCATCCTCTGAAGAGAGGACGGCAGCCAAGCTGAATACACAGTAAATGGAGAACATTAAAGAGCAAATGCAGTTGTCACATTAGATTGATCAAGTACAGCAGAAATGGAAAATAAATGAGTGATACTGTGTCTGTTGGCTTTGAATGCAAGAAACGTAAAAACAGGAACTTGCAGCCACGCCACTTCGAATTTCCCGAGTTTGCTACACCTCACAAGTTTGGCATCGTCCGGTACTCGGGGATAGTAACCGCTTAAAATCAAGATGAACGAGCGTCGGAATAAATTAACAGGATACTTAACCGGGTAATATTGGCGCATAAAACAACTCACGTAGCGAAGCTACTGTCAATTACCCGATGACGCATCTGCGGGCGGTGCGGCTTGGGCGAACAATTCAAAAAGGAATGAGAGTTTCACTTGTTTCACGCCTGCTAAGCTAAGACAGAATTTGAGTTTCTTATTAAACTATACTAGATATTTACGCTCCGAATAAAACGCTGGAAATTTTGTTAGGTCACATTGCATACGTATGAGTGAGGAAATTGCTTTTATTGTGTTCTGCCCAGACGGCATGCAGCAGCTACCACTCTCATGTAACAAAAGCATGAAAGTGGTACTCGTGACACCGAAAATAAACATATACAGCGCCAACGTTACGCCCCTTGGAGTTGGAACTAAGCACGATTAAGCGTTAGTTTTCTAGCTTTCATAACGCCATGAACACGACTAAACATCGAGCGAAACAACTCTCTGCTCTCGAAAATTATTACCGCTTCCATTTATATACCTATCGCTGCCACAAGCAAAAGTCAATGGGCTAGCTGTCCACAAGCCGCAGATTAGACTGACAGCAACATATTACGGTAACGTAAAACAATCTCCACGCTGACTTAGCAGCCGCGGTGTGCTCTAAGTGCCAAAGTTCTCGTTTGCCGCTCGAAATTCACACCATGATGACGGGCACTGCATCTTTCACATGATATATTGTACGCTTTGCTCCGGAGCTCAATAGGAGGGCGAAACGCATTTGCACGTACCTGAAATCCGCATGCCGGAAACCCGTCGACGCTTCCGAGAACGGGGCGCACAGCCATACACCCGTACGGCGGCTAGACTTGGACGTGAGGCACTTCTATCAAACATTTCACATGCGACATGTTTCACACCGATTGCGCGAACACCACAAAATGACGCAGGCCGCATTGCGACACCGAGCAGATGTGAGCCACCGATGAGCTGTGTGCGCGGATTGCAGAGAACAAAACCATACAAAACGTTAGGCGCGAGAAGATGGCGGCTGTCGTTGCGGAGACGAAGCGGACGAAGCAATGACGCGCGAATAAATGTTGCCAACTGTTGGTTCCGCGTTATGCCGGCGGTGGTGGCTTTAGTGGCGTGCGTTGCGGCTGTCTAATTTTTTTATTTCTTTTCCCCAAACAGTATAGCTAAGATCAGTTCTTTGTTTGAATTTTTAACTGTGTCGTTTGGCATTATCTTTGTCTTTTTATGCTATTAAGCGGCCAATTATGGCCTCTCAGGTTCGCGCGCGCCAGCTTCGCGCGCAAATCTCAGAGGCCATAAGACAGCTCGTTAGTAAATGCCGTTATTGTCGTTGTTAACGTTTCATCATCCTTTCTTCAACTGAGATAGAGAGGTAGTGTCCCTTTTCCCGGGGTTGGGAGGGGGCGATCAAGACGGCATCGCTAAGCGGGGGGCGGGGGACAAGGTTGGTGTTGGTTCTTATCGCGAAATTCGCGAACCCTGCGATTTTTTTTTTTTTGTATAACGTAAGCATTTCTATATTTCCCCAACAAGAAAAACCATCCGTCCGTCAGTCCGTACCGCACGATATCTTTTAAAATAGAACCCGCAGCAGCGAGTGAATTCACCTTCGTGCTAGCTCTCGCTTCAACGCGACCGAAGCGGCGAGAACACTGCGCTCACGAAGCTTTCAGCTTGTGCCGCACTATGCGCTTTTCGCAGATCACTTTCAAGATAGGTGTACGCGCGTCTGTTTTCAAAGCGAAGTAAACGGTGAGAACACAGCGCGTGAAGTTTTCAGCAGTGGGCACACTCTGTCCACAATGCAGTTCGCTTTCAAGATACAGTTCGCGCGGCCGTGCCACAAGCAGCCGCCGCCGGAGAACGGTTGATAATGGTTCGTCGCGGATGAGAACGGCTAAAGAGCGATAACGGCTCAAAGCGAACGGAACGTCACCAGCGCGCCTGGCCCCGCCACCTGTAGTACTTTTCTTGCGCCGCCGACCAGAGCAGTTCGTGTCGCCGCAGCGCTGTCGCTTATACTTGTCGGATCAAGTCTCATAACATTGATAACGACATGGACTGTGTGTAGATGAGGAAGAGTCACAATGCTTACGCACACTTAGACAAATCCGAGAGGAGTTCCTGTGTGGTTTTTTTTTACCGGAAATGTGCAGTGAGCGGTGGGACCCAGAGTTGACAATGCCTGTAAGAGGGGTGCCAAGCTTTTTTTTTTTGTGAGAGTCTTGCCCAGCTCCCAAAGACCTGCTCATGCTAAGACTTGCTGATGGCTGTATGTGTTTTGTTTTATTGTCGCATGCCCTCGAACCGCCACAATCCTACAGTGCAATGGCATTAGAGCAGTATTCACGTCCAAAGGGAAATGCAGCCGGTAATTGGGCTCCCTAAGGTTTGCGGCCCGGCGGCAGCTGCCCTCCCGTCCCCCGTTTCCGTTGACAAGTTAGGGGGAGGGGTCTAGAGCAATCTTACACCCCCCTCCCCACAGTGGCGTAACCAGCAAATTTTTTGGTGTGAGGGGGGGTCCCAATTGACCCCCCCCCCCCAGCGGGGCCATTGCCATAGCAGCAAAAATTTTACTGTTAGTGAGCGGTACAAGTGCCCGGCGTGCCCCACTTGGCTACGCCGCTACTAGCCGCCTCCCCCCCCCCCCCGCAATCGACGCAAATCGAGCTATCAGAACGTACATGACATGCATGCATGACATAACATAAATGACATGCCGCGAAGCTAGCATGGATGTCGTCACATCATCATCATCAGCTTATTTTGACCTCCATCGCAGGACGAAAGCTTCTCCAGCGATCTCCAATACCCGTCTTGTGCTAACTGGTTCCACGTGTCGTCAAGTTTCCCAATTCCATCACGTCCACATTATTCTCTGCCGTCCTCGACTGTGCTTCCTTTCCCTTAGCACCCATTCTGCAACTCCAATAGACCAGCAGTTCTCTCCCTTACGCATTGCAATGTCGACCAGCACAACTTCTTCCTCTTAATATCAACCAGAATATCAGCTATCGCCGTTCGCTCTCTAATCCACATCGCTGTCTTCCAGTCTATTAACGTCATGCCTAATAATTTTTATTCCATCGCTCGTTGCGCGGTCCTCAACGTCTTCCCAAGCTTCTTTGGTAACTTCCAAGTTTCGGCTCCATACGTTAGTAACGGTAGAAAACAATGGTTAGCAGTAAGCTCCCTGGTCACGATTTAGTAATGCCTGCCGTAAGCTCTCCAGCTAATTCTTTATTTTTGTTAATTTCCTTGATCAGAGGCCCCTGCGACGGCCACCGCGTGAAGCGGTCGACGCAAGTTAGTAAGCAGTTTCGCCCTTGGCAATAAGGCAATGGTCCCACAAGGCCCAAATGCACAAGGGAAAATCGAGTGTCCGGCACGCTGCATTGGACTCTCGACCTGCAAATCTTCTTACCTTGCCGACAGATCAGAACCTAATCGCCGTGGAAGCTGATGCCCTACCTGTCACTGTCTTGATGGACACCGGCGCACACATCTCGGTCATGAGCGCTCATCTCCGGAAGTGGCTCAAGAAAGTGCTCACTCTTGCCGAGTCCCACGTCGTACGATTCGCTGATAGGGGAACTCCGGCCGTGCTGAGAATGTGTGCCGCTCGTGTCAGCGTCGCCGGTCGTCACACGTCTGTATTGTTCCATGTACTTGACCATTGCCCTCACGACCTGATCCTTGGCCTTGAATTTTTATCTGCCCACTCAGTTATAATTGATTGCTCGGCTGATGTAGTCAAACTTGATTTTCCTGATGTTACCGACCTTACCGACACCGTACCAATGCACCCGCCGTGGTTGCTCAGTGGCTATGGTGTTGGGCTGCTGAGCACGAGGTCGCGGGATCGAATCCCGGCCACGGCGGCCGCATTTCGATGGGGGCGAAATGCGAAAACACCCGTGTGCTTAGATTTAGGTGCACGTTAAAGAACCCCAGGTGGTCGAAATTTCCGGAGTCCTCCAGTACGGCGTGCCTCATAATCAGGAAGCGGTTTTGGCACGTAAAACCTTATAATTTATTTATTATTGCCGTACCGATGCAGCTCTGTTGGGCCGACTTTGTTCGTCTATCTCCGCAGGCACTGACCTGTTTCACTGCTGTGCCCAACCTCTGTGTACCGGATGGTGACTGTGTCGTCACTCCCTGTGTCTGCCTTACTTTCGCACGGCGTGCCGTTTCCTCACACTGCAGTGACCGGATGGGCTCACCAAACTTACCTTCCGCTCCTGAATATCGGATTCTGCCCTCAGGTACTACGCAAAGGCTATCTCTCTCGCCACACTGTCGCCGTGGCACGAGTACGCCCTTTCTTCCCTCTCGCCTCATTCGTTTTCCTCAAACTCGCCTGCGAGTCTCATTCCGCCTCGTCGCCTCCAGCACACATCACCAAGCTGATAGCCCTGGACCTTACTCCCACATAAACCGACGATCTTCGTCATCTGTTCAGATCTTATTCCGACATTTTTGACCGTGACAGTGGGCCTTTGGAACAAGCCTCCCTAGTTCAGCATCGCATACATGCCGGTGATGCACCGCCTATTCACAGACGGCCCTATCGCGTGTCACACGCCGAGCGCCGAGTGATACAGCAGGAGGTTGATAAGGTGCTTACTAAGGGCATTACTGAACCATCGTGGAGCCAGTGGGCTTCTCCTGCTGTCTTGGTCAAAAAGGACAACACCTGGCGATGCTGCATAGATTACCACCATCTAAACAAGATCACAAAGAAGGACGTCTACCCACTACCACGCATAGACGACGCATTGGATTGCCTACACGATGCGACGCATTTTTCACCGATAGACCTGCGCTCCGGTTACTGGCAGATTGCCGTCGACGACATGGACCATGAGAAGACCCGATTTGTTGCGCCAGATGGCCTTTATCAATTTCGAGCTATGCCATTCGGCTTGTGCAACGCTCCAGCCACCTTCGAGCACATGATGGACACCCCCTTGCGCAGCTTTAAGTGGTCTATATGCCTCTGTTACCTCGACAACGTCATCGTGTTCTCGCCCATTGCGCGACATACCTTGAACGCCTTTCGTCTATTCTTTCCGTCTTCCGTGCTGCTGAGCTACAATTATACTCTTCGAAGTATCACTTTGGTCGCCACCAAATTATTATCCTTGGTCATCTCGTCGACTCATCTGGAGTCCGCCCTGATCCCGCAAAAGTTCGTGCTGTTCTCAATTTTCCTGTGCCGACCTGCGCAAAAGACGTCCGCAGCTTTGTAGGCTTATGTTCTTATTTCCATCAATTTGTCATAAATTTTGGGTACACTGCTCGGCCTCTGATTGAACGACTGAAGAAGGGCGCCGACTTTTCATGGGGCCCTGACCAATCTGCTTCCTTCCAACGCCTTACATAGCACACTGCTCACTACTCCGCCAATTCTTGCTAACTTCGACCCATCTGCCCTAATGACAACGCACGTGGACTATGAGAAGACCGCATTGAATTGGCACGGTTTTAGCTGAGTGTAAACGTGGGCGCGACAAAGTTATTTCGTACGCAAGTGGCCTGTTTTCACACGCTGAACGCAATTACTCAATTACAGAGCGCGAGTGCCTCGCACTCGAATGGGCAGTGAGCGAATTCTGGCCGTACTTATACGTTCGACCTTTCACTGTTACCACGGACCATTACGCTCTCTGTTGGCTCCAACGGGTCGTCTAGGTCGCTGGGAACTTCGTCTTCGAGAATTCACCTACAGTGGTGTACAAGTCCGGTAGGCTACACCAGGATGCCGACTGTTTGGGTCGGCCCCCCGTCGATGCACCTGACTCCAGTGATGCAATTTATTTATTTATTTATTTATTTATTTATTTATTTATTATACCTCAAAGGCCCCAGGGATGGGATTGTACGTGAGGGATGGGCTTAGTTTAACAAAACAGGGATTCGAGAGCAGCCTTGAAATGGATGAGCGTCGGAGTGGTTCGTGACGTCGGCAGACAGACCGTTCCAGTCCCTTGCGGTTTTCACAAAAATTATCGTAGATGGAAGGTAGTCTGCGCCGGGGGAGGATACAGGGCTTTTCTGTGGTTAATGCGGCTGGACTGACGATGAGCTGCTGGAACTGCTAAAATATTCACGCTCTCCGCCTTCCACCACATCGGCAAGGAGCAAGCACGTGATACATCCTTGCGCGACCTCCTCAGCCGCCTCCGTTGTGACCTGTCGAACCCCTCGCTTAGCTTGTTCCTCTTTTTGGACGGCATCTTATACCGCCGAAATATGCGCACAGAAGGACATGAACTGCCGATAGTCGTTCCTTCTTATCTTCGGGCAACTGTACTCGCGCAACTCCACGATGTCCCCACCGCTGTTCACCTGAGTGTTCCCAGGACCTACGACCGCGTCCGGCGACGATATTTCTGGCCTGGACTCTACCGCACCGTGCGACGTTATGTCGCTGCTTGCGAACCATTCCAACGTCATGGAAGCCTGCTTTGCTTCCGGCTGGAACAGTCGAGTCAATTGATATACCCACCGAAGCATTTTATCGTGTTGGCCTCGACCTGTTGGGCCCCATCCGTTTCTCCAGAGCTGGAAATAAGTACATCACCGTGGAAACAGATTATTCAATCCGCTATGCCGCCACACGAGCCATCCATGTCAGTAGTGCTACCGACGTCGCAGACTTCCTGCTCCAAGACGTCATCTTACAGCACGGAGCTCCTCGCCAGCTTCTCGCAGACACGGGCCGCTACTTTTCATCTCGGGTTATTGAAGATCTGCTTCGCTCTTGTGCCACGAAAAACAAGTTCACGACAGCATACCACCCTCGAACGAAGTGCCTCATTGAACGCCTGAACCGAACAGTTACAGACCCAGCGAACACACATTGGAAGACGTTTTGGCAAGATATTAAGGGCTTCTTGAAGACGTCCTACCAAAACTTTGTTGGATGTCTTAAAACGTCTTGTATCCGTCGTGAAGACCGTCTAATGCTCCACCAAAACGTTTTGCAAGACATCTTGTAGCCGTTTTAAAAATGGCTATAAGACGTTTTGCGAGTTGTTTTGTAGCCGTTTTGAAAACGGCTATGAGATGTCTTGCAAAACGTCTTATAACCGTTTTAAAAACGGCCGTAAGAAATTTTGCGAGACGTTGCGTGGCCGTCCTAAAAATGTTTTCCCAACAGAACAAATAAACAAACTTGACGAGCGAGGTACGATACCGTCGAGTCAATATTTGTGTAACGTAGCCCTACAATTTATTAAAGCAATCTGTTGAGTGACGGGTCATTTAAGGCCCCAAGCTAACGAACGTACAAATCATTCAAAATCTTCAAAAAGTGGTGGCACTTCTAGTCAGGAATATTGTAACATTAATTTCAAGCATCAGCACCTTAAAATTGCATCGAAAGGTACCACTTGTTCGTTGGGATAGGGAGTAGCTGCAAAAATGACACCAAGACCTACAACCTGCCATTTTACAGTGGGAACACTATTGCCAGGGGAAGCACTAGCACAAAGGCGACATTTTAAGTAGTCTCTTGACGCTAAAATTTAGTCAAAACATTGCAATCCAGTGTCAATTTCCTTCCAGATCAACTGTCCAACGAAATGATGCTCAGATTCAGTGATCTGGCTATAAACGGCATACACTGCACATATGCGATGTTCTGGCAACACCCAAGATAATTTTCCTTACCTTGTCAACATTGTTCGAGATTTGCGGGTGGAATAATATCAAGCACTCCAGCAACACTATCACAGAAGTTTTTCTTCCATGGATGCTTGGCACACACATGAATTTACGAACACAATAAACCCTTCCACTATAGCATTAATTAAAGGAATTGAGTGGCTCCTGACAGGCTAAAGGGACAAATCAATGGGAATGTTCCTAATCCTCGCAATATTGAAAAGTTTGGCTGCACCGACAGAACCAATGCCTATGGCCCATTTCTTACAACCCACCATAGCACCAATGAAATATTGGCAAGGCCACTAAAGCGAGAACGCATGTTAAAGCCACCTTTATCATAAAGAGTGATTAGTCCCACAAATGAAGCGCTGAAGTGGCCAAAGGTTTCAAAGAATTTTTAATAAATCAAATCAATAGCACCACTACGTAAGCGAAATATTTCTAATCCACCTTCTAGAGATTTTCTTTCTGATTATGTTATCATACATTGGTCACTTCATGATTCAGGGAGCTGGCTTAGACAGTTCCACAGGCTGATGCACCTACAGACAATGTAGCTTGTTCCTTATGTTGCTTGAGCTCAGATTTGTCACCTGTAACTAGAAGATAAGACAAGATATTAACACATATTACAGTCAAACTTCGTTATAACGAAACGGAATATAACGATTATTGGATGTAACAAAGGGAAATTCCCGTTGAAATCTCCGTAGATATTCACGTTTTAAAACCTTCTTTCAACGAAGTAAAATTATCCTGCCAATAGATTTGCCGAACTTGATTTGTCCCCGAAATACTTGATTTGCCTCTCAAGAAAGAAATGCCCGACCTTTGCAGACTCAATCGCATTCCGCGGGGTTCGGCACACATTCGGTTCCAAGATTTTTAGGTTATTGCGTTGAATGCGCCGTCGAACACTGTTCCTTCTCACCTGCGCGTAGCTGCGCATAAGCAGAGGCTGAAAGTATCGCCATCGCAATTTCTCCAACTACGGCACCGCGCAGGCTAGTGCAGCTAGGCGTGGCCTCAGAGACTGTACCGATGCAATCTCATCAACCACGCCTCCTTGTGTGGCCCGTGCTGCTCGAACGCGAGAAATGTTGCTGGCGTCGCAGCGTGCAACCTATTCAACCGCGCCGCCATTTCGCGATGCTTGAGACAAGCCAATTGGAAGCGGAAACGAAAGACCATCACATTGAAACAGAAGGCAGCTATTTTAACCGCAATCGTGTCAGATGCTAAGAAGTTGTGTGTTGAGGACGCCGAAATTTCTTTTGTTGCTTTCTGTTCAGCACACTTGGTCATGTAACGGTTCTACTGGCCGCAAGGCTGTCTTCTATGCAAGTTGAAATTTGTGCATTTCATTACGCGTGCAACGCAGTGAACGGCAGTAATGAATATAATGAATTTCGGCTCCCCTTCAACGTGGTTATAAAGAGATTTGATAGCATGTGACTGATAAGAGCTCCCACTCATTTGTACGGAAGGTTTGTTCGCAAAGACGAAGTGCTAGAAATTCGACCTAGGCATCTTGCGTACGCATACAGAATAATGCCATTGCTGGGATTCAGCCTCTTGTGTAGTGTGATAGGAAGCACCCAGGATACTGACGTGAAATTCAGATTCTTGGCGATAACGAAAGCTTTATCCAAGGCCAATATTATGGTTAGTGCCTGCCACGTCCTCCGCAAGTACGTCGCTAGCGACATTTTTCGTTTTCGCATCATACGCGACGCTGCTTCAAGCAATTTTCTAAAATGCATCTTTTGTTCAGGTAAACGTAGCCAAAGTTTGCGCACGGCATACCTATACCACGGCGGAAAACCATCTTACAGAATGTCCTTCGCGCGTTTTCATAAACCTCCATATCGCGCATGTGAGCGCTCTGCCATTAAGCTATGTGGGCCATAGTATTCGGTTGTGCGTACTCGGTTCCTTATTCGTTGGTCGTGCGTTACGCATTCATACTTCCTCCTGGCGACGTGGCCTTGGTGGGAGAGGTGTTCGTTAACCGAGGACGCGCACATAGCACGTTCGGCACGGCAGTTGTATCACGGTGCGCTCAACAAACTGAAACTTCCTGGCTTGTTATCAGCTACTTTGCTGTGTTGCATTTGTCTGTGTGTACTCATAACACAGCGGACTTGTAGCTCGGCCATTTTACTAACTGAACGACTTTAGTACGAAAGTGGAATTGCTCACTTGGCTGTTAGCATTCCACGTGACTGTATTGCCTTAAGTCTCTTTGTGCCTGTATGTGGCTCGCTTTACCGCTCCGGACGCGCAGCATTTTTTCGGGTGCGCTGGTTTACTCAGTGTGGCCGCGGATGGTAGTAATTTGTTCGTGAGTGGTCGCGTGAATCGGTTATCTTCACCGAGAAGAATATCAATGGTGCGCGCCGCTACTCTGGAACCCTTTTTGATGCGTAGGAATAGTGTCCAGCCGATAACGATTCAAAATTGTGGTTGACTGCTACAAAATCAGCTACAAAGCTGTTGCCCATTCCCACCAGTGCATCGTAATAATGGAAAGGTTTTAAGCAGTGATACGACTGGCCCCTTGCGCATGTCCTCGTTTAGTCGCAATATAATTGAGTGTACTGTTACTGGTAAGCTAAATCTACCGCTAAGTAGCTTGAGTTTACCATTGAGGTGACGATGCCAGGAGAATGTAGATAAGTCACTGCGGCCTCGATAATGAAGTTGGACTTCAGAGAACACACGGATGGAACGTCCTGTTGTGTGTACTTATGTTGTTTGCGTCTTTAAATAATTAAATTGATAAGTGTGTCCTCTATGTGCGGCATATGTATTTTTGTCATGATCTTTTTTGTATTTCACTATGGAGGCCGCAATGACGTATTTACCTTCTCGCATATTCACCTCAATGGTAAGCTCAACCTACATCGCGGTAGATTTAGCTTGCCGGCAACAGCACACACAATCGAAACAGAATGTGCACGTGCACAATGGGCCAGTCATATCACTGCTTCAAACCATCACGTTATTAAGCTCCTTTCTATGAGCACTGGTGGTAATGGTCGAGAGCTTTGAAACTGAGGAACCCGCCGTGGTTTCTCAGTGGCTACGGTGTTGGGCTGCTGAGAACGAGGTCGCGGGATCGAATCCCGGCCACGGCGGCCGCATTTAGATGGGGGCGAAATACGAAAACACCCGTGTACTTAGATTTAGGTGCACGTTAAAGAACCCCAGGTGGTCCAAATTTCCGGAGTCCCCCAATACGGCGTGGGGGACTCCGAAAAGTGGTTTTGGCACGATGAAACCCCATAATTTATTTTTTTAATTTTTGAAACTGATGTATACCGACCAAGAACCGGCATGAAACTGTCCAGCTGGCCGGACGAGAAGATCGCCGAAGGACTTGCAAGGGCAAGTGGTTCTCCTTTCAAAGACTTTTGCGCGAACGTAACCATCCAAACGCAGTGGAAGCAGAACCTGATAATTGCCAGCACCGCAGACGAGGACTACGCACTGAAGCTCGGTTCCATCAGCAGCATCGAACTTGGGGCGGCCACATACGAGATGACGCCGTACATCAAACCGCTCCCAGGAACAGTACGTGGAGTCGTGCACGGTATCACTGCGTGTACGACGGAGAAACGACTTGCGGAACTACTGGCAGCCAACAACTGTGGCATCCTGCATGCGAGGATGCTCGGCAAATCCACCTCAGCAGTTATCACCTTCGAAGGTCCGCACATCCCTTTCTATGTGAAGGTGGCCGGCTCGTACACACGTTGTCGCCCATACCGCAGATCGGTACAGTATTGCAAGGCCTGCGGAGAAATCGGCCACCGGCAGGACGTATGCCCCAACCCAGACAAACATATCTGCAACCGGTGCGGGGTGCAGAACCCACAAGTAGATCATGATTGCCAGTTGCAGTGCAAACTATGTGGACTACCTCACGAGACGGCAAGCAAGGAGTGCGAGAAAAGGCTCAAGCCAAGACCCCCACCCCTGTACGTGAGGGAGAGAAGTCAATCAAGAGGCCGACAACCACCTATAACAAGGGAGACAAGTTCAAGCTTTTCGCAATATGGAACAAGTAAGCCACAGCAACAACAGCAGAAGATCACCTGGGCGGAAGTGATAGCCAGTTCCAAGTCGACAACCGACTCATTTCCCTCACAGCCGACACAAGAGCGAAATTCGAGATACGAGGAAACCATCTCCTCTCTTAGAAGGCAAAACGCCGACCTGATCAAGCGGAATGAAGTGCTCATGAAACGTCTAGAAGAGCAAGAAGGTCGCCAGGAGGAACGCGACAGAAGAGCTCAGGCCAGGGAACAAGCCCTGGAGAGGAAGCTCCAACATCTCATTGACGAATTGCAAAAACAGCAGAAACTGACCACAACACCAACGCCGCCGAGGGAACATACTCCCCCGATGGAGGACCTCGATTCGGGAATAGAGTACAAGATGAACAAGGCCCGAACCGAAGACAAGGCCGAACTGAGAAATGAGTTCCGAGCCGAACTGGCTCAGGCCGTCGACACCATAAGCAAATCTGTGGCAGCCACCGTCCAAGCAGCCGTACATACGCTCCGCCAGGAGATCACCCAGATGGGCAACGAACTCAACCAACGCATCTCCATTCTAGAAAGGGAAAAAGAGCAGGCAAGGAAAAAGCCAAAATACCCCATCAGAGAATCCCAGATGAACGAGACTCTGGGAAGCCAAGATGGCGAATAAGATAGCAAAGAAGAAAGAAGCGACCGAAACCCTCAAAATTTGGCAGTGGAATTGCAGAGGAATAAATCGGAAACGGCAAAATTTACTTCACCTATGCACCCTACACCAACCTGACGTCATCGCGTTACAGGAAACAGAAACAAATAATATTACGATGCGCGGCTACAAAACGTACATTGCCCAAGGAAGGACCCGGACCGCCGTCCTCATCAAGAAGCACTACACGACGCAGCAGCACCAAATCAACCACAGAATCGAACACACTCTGATTGAGCTGGTTCCTCCCAAGAAAACCCTGCAGAGCCTCTACATCCTGAATGTATACAGTCCTCCGCGCGACACACTAAAGGACTTGGACAAGTTCCTGAGAGAAGTGAAGAAAGTCACCAACGGTCAAAAACTTCTCGTGGTGGGTGACTTTAACGCTCCACATGTGGCTTGGGGCTACCGATCAACCAACAAGAAGGGTATGGACGTGCACAACGCGGCACAACACCACCAGCTGACGTTGTGGACCGATCCTCTAATACCAACTGGAATCGGCAACAGTGTCTCCAGAGACACCAGCCCAGACCTGACCTTCTCCACTGGCTTAAGGCAAGTCGAGTGGTCGAGACTGGACGAGACTCTGGGCAGCGACCATCATATCATCCAGACTGAAATCATGCACCACAAAACCCCTGTGAGATTAGGTCAGGCCAAAATTACGGACTGGCCTGCTTTCCGGAAAGACGAACACCCCAGAAGCCTAGAGGACATCGAGGAGTGGACCAAGAACGTGATGGACTTGGTTACCAAGTACACAAAGACCATCCAACTCACTGCGGACAATCCCGAAGTCGACCCACACCTACTTCACCTCTGGGAGGCCAGGCGAGGACTTTTGAAGAGATGGAAGAAGCAGAAGAGAAACCGCAAACTCAAGATCGGCATTGCCGCAGTCTCGCGGCAGGCGGAGGAGTATGCTGAAAAACTCGGACGTCAGAACTGGAATCAAATGTGCGACCAGTTACAGGGAACCCTCAGCAACCGAAAGACCTGGGCCATTCTAAAGACCCTTCTCGCGAAGACGGAATCAAAAACTGTCACGGGGCAACACATACAAAGACTTATACACAACTTCCAGGGAACTGAAGAAGAAGCGCTCGAAGCCATCACCGAGAAATACATCGGAGACGAGCAACAACGGAAGACGCAGCCGGTCATTCACCCGGAGTACGAGGGGGAACCCAATCCGGATTTAGACCAACCTTTCACCAAGTCGGAGATCGTGGCAGCCTTAAGAAATCTCACAAGAAACACGACGCCCGGCAGGGATAAAATTAACAACAAGATCCTCCGTAACCTGGACGACGGGGCAACGGAGAGTTTACTAAAGTTTATCAATGAAAGCTGGGAGAACGGCAGTATACCGGCTTCCTGGAAGCACGCGGACGTAACGATGATCCCGAAACCCGGCAAGCCCATCAACCTACAGAACCTGCGTCCGATCTCTCTCACGTCGTGCGCGGGAAAACTCTTCGAGCACATGGTCCACAATCGTCTCTCGCCCTATCTGGAAGAAGGTGGGCACCTGCCGAACACTATGTTCGGTTTCCGGCCTAACCTCTCCACCCAGGACATTCTACTTCAACTGAAAGAAGAAGTCATCGACGGCCTCAGCACATTCCACAAGAGTGCCATCCTGGCACTCGACGTGAAGGGAGCCTTCGACAACGTCTCACACGAAGCAGTGCTAAACAGCCTACAACATACCAACTGCGGACGGCGGACATACAACTACGTCCGGGACTTCCTGACGGGTAGAACGGTGACCATAGGCCTGGGGAATCTCAGGACCGAGAAGTTCCAAATACCGCAGAAAGGAACCCCCCAGGGGTCGGTGATCTCCCCGTTGCTGTTCAATATAGCGATGAGGGGATTGCCGAACCTCTTGGAGAACATCAGGGGTATCCGTCACGCAATGTATGCAGACGACCTGACCATGTGGACGTGCACGGGATCGGCGGGCGAACAACAAGACGCCCTGCAGGAAGCCATCGACAGGACCGAGCATTATCTGCACCGCTGCGGTCTTTCATGCGCGCCGGAAAAGTCGGAGCTCCTGATCCTCAAAAAGAGGACAAGAGGGCGGCCTCCGCAGGAGACACCTGACCCAACGTTGACACTAAATGGAGTCAACATACCCAAGGTGGACACACTCTGTATTCTGGGCCTCACTCTCCAGAAGGACGGTGCCGGTCTCGCCGCCATTAAAAAACTGCAAGCGACAGTTACCCAAGTCGCGCACTTGGTGCGAAGAGTGACAAACAAAAAGCACGGCCTGAAAGAGCAGGACACAATCAGATTAATACAAGCCCTGGTAATCAGCAGAGTCACTTACGGCACCCCGTACCTGGGTCTCAAGAACAGCGAGAGAGACAAATTGAACACCCTAATACGAAAGACCTACAAGCTGGCACTGGGGCTTCCACCGACGACGTCGACGGAGAAGCTACTCAGCCTGGGCATCCACAATACTTGGGAGGAACTAGTAGAGGCCCACAAGACGAGCCAGATAGAGCGACTCAAGCTCACCAGCACGGGTAGGGACACGCTAATAAGACTGGGCTACCCAGTCGAATATGAGTCCAGAAAACAGCGGGTTCCTCTACCCCTGAGGGAGAAGATCACGGTGGCCAGCATCCCGAGAAACATGCACCCTGAATACCACAGAGAAAGGAGGCGAGCGAGAGTGAAAGCTCTGCGTAAGGCCTACGAAGGACCAAAACAAGGAGAAGTCCGATACACCGACGCGGCGAAGTACAAGAACAGAGCGGCCCACGCTATCAGCGTGATCAACGGCCAAGGACAAGAGGTAGCAGCGGCCTCGGTAAGCACTCCAGACATCGACTGCGCGGAAGAAACGGCGATAGCCCTGGCGGCCACTACGGGCCAGCGAGAGGAAGATCTAATCACGATCATCACCGACTCACAAACAGCATGTAGAAATTATCAAAAGGGCCGCATTTACAAACAAGCCCTGAGCATCCTCGAAAAGCGAGACAATTTTCCAGAGGTGTACATTGTCTGGGCCCCGGGACACGAGTCCCTGGCGGGTAATGTAGCGGCTAATGCCGCTGCCCGAGATCACATTCTCCGGGCTATCCCACCAGGTTCACGAGCACCGGTAGACCAACAAGATAGCGTCCCGAAAAGATACGCCGATATCCTGAGCCACTACAGACTGGGTAGAAGGATCTATCCACCCCCGCATCCCCAGCTGACAAGAGAAGAGGCGGTGATCTTCCGAAAACTACAGACCGGCACATTCCCGCACGGCACACTGCTACACGCAATGTACCCTACGACCTATACTCACAAATGCGCCTTCTGCTCTACGCTTAATACCCTCTACCACATGGTATGGGAATGTCAACAAAATCCATCGACACCGCCCATCACCGGACCAACCGTCGAGCAGTGGGAGGCCCAACTGATAAGCTCGAGCCCTGAAGACCAGCATCGCCTGGTGAGCAGGGCCAAGCTATCAGCTCAAGCCCACGGCATCCTGGACTAGGGACGCCGCCCACCTCGGACGATTTTACCGTCGGCTCATTTCAACTAATAAAGTTTATTCCTCCTCCTCCTGATGTTCTACCAGTCAATAATAATTTAGATGGTTATCGGCCGAACACTTCCTATGCATCAGAAATGGTTCCAGAGTACCTGCGCGCACCATTGCTATTCTTCTCGATAAAGATAACCGACGCACGTGATCACTGACAAACAAATTACTGCCATCCGCGACCACACTGATTAAACCAGCGCACTCGAAAAAATACTGCTGTTCCGGAGCGGTAAAGCAAGACACATAAAGGCACAAAGAAACTCATGGCAATACAGCCACATGGAATGCTAATAGCCAATCAAGCAATTTCATTTTCGTACTAAAGTACTGCAGTTAGTAAAATGGTCGAGCTAGAAGTCCGCTGCGTTATGAACACACACAGATAAATGCAACATAGCAAAGCAGCTGATAACAAGCGAGGGAGTAAGTTTCAGTTTGCTGAGTGCACCATGACACAGCTGGCGTACCGAACGCGCGAAGTGCGTGTTGTTGGTTGACGATGACCTCTCCCACCAAGGCCACGTCACCAGAAGTGAGTACGAATGCATGACGCACCACCAGCGCATAATGGAACGAGCACGTACTACTAGCCCTGATGGAATTTCATCCTAAACTATGCACAACGCGTTATTACGGCACACAGACCTTAATGGCAGAGCGGTCATACAGGTATGCGCGACATGGAAGTTCCTTCCTTTATAATGCGCGAGCACGTATTGGCACGTGGTACTGGATTGGATTAGCTCAGTGACTCTTCAGCGCATTTAGCCTTATGAATGGCAGATGTCACGACCCTCCTCGCATTAGGTGGTAGCAACCGCCACCAGGCGCCAACCACAACTCATCATCGCCGTGGCCTCAGAGATCGCGCAGCGCAGCTCATCCTGGAGAAGATTTAACGGAATGTAGCAGATTTCAGCAATCGTAGCAGCAACCCCACCAGTGCGTGTGTGTTTTCATTCTACATGGCACTTTCTTAACCAAATTTTTATATTGTCTGTGGCACAGGTAGCACAATCCTAACCCTTGTACTAAAATAATAATTGAGGCGGCGTAATATTCTTAAGAAAATGAAAATGCTTAAATAAATCATTGACATAATTATGCGAATTAACTTTTTATCAATTACTTTACTGCACATATTTCAATCTAGGTATTGCAGGTAGCGATTATGCAAAGCATGTCGACTTGAAACGAATCCTGGAGGATCGCACTGGTTTCAAGATAGGCGCTGTCAAACTTGTGGTAACAATGCACTGTTTAACTTAATTTTTAAGGAAACGCTGTTTCATGCACTGAAGCACAAACTACTTTAAACGGCAATGTATTCCGTTGGACACTATAAGATTTATCTCCAATTACTTGGAATAATTTAGAATGTGCTACCTGCCACAAGCAATTGTTATAAACCTGGTGCAGCTAAAAATGCAGCATCGTTTACATCGGAACACAAAATCCGCTTTGCAACAAAACTGTGACGTCGGATCAACACAAATATATTGCCGAATGAAATGCAGACACTTGCAAATTACCTTTCCGCAAGTCTATGGCACAAGAGTATTAAGAAACGACCTTTTCGGCTTTGCAAATAATCTTCCGATAAGAGTGGCCTATCGTTATGGGAACATCACAGGGAACAGCTCCCTCACGCATCGTTCTGTTTACCAGCGCTTGAGGTTGCTGATGCAACGCTACATGCCTCTGACATTGCTCAACGCTTGACGCTACGTGCGAGTAGGCCCACATACCTCAATTTAATTATTCGGATACATCACAGGTACCCACCGGAACACTGTTTGGAGAAGCATTCACCATGTGCCACTCGACCATTGCGCTACCGTCTCCGCCAGCTACCAGCTGGTTTACGTACATTACCTAAACCACGCCACGCATGCAACTGGCGCAGCTAAGCGAGCATGCACCGACCGGACTTGTGCCATAGACCGTCACGGCAACGGTATAGAACGCTAAGGTGACTGGGCATGTTGGTAGGACATGAATGCAAGTTTTTGCTCAAAAGACGAGGACAAACACGAGGCTGTGACACACGAGCGCACACTCCCAACAGTGGTCTATGTTGAAGAAAGTGACCACATCTATAGCAGAATCTGTGACACATCACGTGTGCGCCACCCGCAAAAAATTTCCATCCCTACGTAGGAAGGATAGCTCCTTGCTGGAAAGGGCGATAGACGCTTTTGACACGTGCATAGGTGTCACCACACCTGCCAGTCAATTAAAAGAAAAAGTAAATTATGGGGTTTTACATGCCAAGACCACGATCTGATTATGAGGCACGCCGAAATGGGGGACTCCGGATGTTTGGACCACCTGGGGTTCTTTAACGTGCACCTAAATCCAAGTACACGGGTGTTTTCGCATTTCGCCCCCATCGAAATGCGGCCGCTGTGGCCAGGATTCAACACAGTGACATCGTACTTAGCAGCCTAACACCATATTCAGTAAGCAACCACGGCTGGTATCAATCAATTCCGCTTTGATGATTTCTCGGGTTAACTGATCACGATTTTTGCTGACAATTGAGCATGCACTATATACCGGTTCACACGTGACCGTACTTGTGGCGTCTGCCTGATTACGCACACAATTTCTACAGTGGGCACCCAAAAATCCGCCTCTCACTTGGGTCCAACTATGTTGGTCAGAGCGGACGATGTCTTAATGACAGGCTACGGCAGCATCGCTACAATGTGACAGAAATGAGAGGGGGGGGGGTTTGGATGCCCACTGTAGAAATTGTGTGCGTAATCAGGCAGACGTCACAAATACGGTCACGTGTGAAGAGGATATAGTGCATGCGTAATTGTAAGCAAAAATCGTAATCAGTTAACCCGAAAAATCATCGAAGTGGAATTGACTGACAGGTGTGATTACACATGTGGCGTCAAAACCGTCTATCGGCCTTTCCAGCAATTTCTTGCGTAGAGACGGGAATTTTTTGCGGTCGGCACACACGTGATGTGTCACAGATTCTGCTACATATATATATATATATATATATATATATATATATATATATATATATATATATATATATATATATATATGTGTGTGTGTGTGTGTGTGTGTGTGTGTGTGTGTGTGTGTGTGTGTGTGTGTGTGTGTGTGTGTGTGTGTGTGTGTGTGGTCACTTTCTTCAATATAACACACTGTTGTAAGTCCGCACTTGTGTCTCAGCCTCTTCTTTGTCCTCGTCTTCTGCGCAAAAATCTGCATTCAGGTATAGAACGATGTAGCGCTATGCTAAACGTTTTCAACAACCTTGAAATTGCAGTTCCTGTCCCCATCGCGCTATATATATGCTATCGCCACAGGAGTGTAACACTTCACCGGCCATCCCATGAAGCGGTGCTAAAATAAAAGGCAAACAATAGACGAAGCAGCAATTAACGACAGCGTGGAAACGCGTTGCTGGCCTGGCGGGATTTCTTTAACCAGCGAAGCCCACACGAGCACAAGGAATCGTACAATGGGAGCGAGCTGCAGATGCATATGAGTGCATCTCTGCAAAATTCACAGATCAAAGAAATGCCCGTTCGTAAGATGACGGGGCATGTATCGCAGTTTCTATTTGGTGACAGCTAACCCATACAGCGTGTTTCATTCTGGCATCATAGTACAATTAAGTCTTTTTGTAGCTATAAGATATGACCATATCTTATGGCATTAAAGCATTACAGCATTGTCTGATACATTAACCGTCGGTTAATGGTTCCTTTAAAGAAGAACACGATTCTGTATAATGATTTATGTGAATAATTGACTCTGCTAATGATGGAATAAAATACGCGATGTTTTAAATTAGACTGGCATGCGGATTCTGAGAACTTGTGTCTTACACGGGTGGGCTCGGGACAGTGTAGCAAAGTCGCTAATAGCCAAAGTCATTCACCCATGTGTACTAATTGAGCGTCTTGAAAACCGCTTGAGTGCCGGATATTTTGTCAGCAGAGGTTGGATGGCTCAAAAACTGCAAACAGAGCCCCCAACCCGGAAAAAAAAGAAGAAAACAGTCACGCAGAGACTGCTGCGGTAGTTGTCTAGGTACGCGTAAGCATTGTGCCACTGATGTCCGCGCAGACCCGTGCCATTATGTGACATTATGAATCCTGATCCTACATTACAGCGGTGCGGCTACACGAACTGCTGCGAACGGCGGCGCAAGGTGAATCACGACGCCAGAAAACTGCTGCAAGTGGCGGCGGCAGACGGGGCGGGCGCGCTGATTGTGTTCCGATCATTACAAGCTGTTATCGCTCTTTAGCGCCTTACCACCCGCATCTAACCATGCCTTAGCAGCAGCTGCGTATCGCGCTGCCCTTTCCTCGAACGCCGCCTGCGATGGAGACAGTCTCGCGTTGAAGGGAGGCTCACGGGCCCCAACCTTGAAATCGACCTGCGATGGCGGCAGGGAGTGCGGCAAGTTGAGCTTGGTAAGCGCTGCGTCTTCGCCGCTTGTTCGCGTTGAAGCGAGAGACAGCACGAAGATGAATTCGCCCGCTGCTGTGGGCCCTATCGTGAAAGCGATCGTCTTATTGGACGGACGGACGGTTTTTTTTTTCTCGTTGGGTAAGCAGAGATATCCTCGCGCATTAAAAGATAAACGAGAGAAAAGCCCTCTCAGACGGAAGCGATCCTAATTGAGAAATGCAACGAACCGTTTGTCAGCTCGGTGCAGCCACATGTTACGATGGGGCGCGTTACACGCGCCCTTCACGCATTAGCTTTGGTATAAACGCTCGATTCGAGTGCATGGCCCAAGCCTGTAATTTATAAAAATTACATTATGGGGTTTTATGTGCCAAAAACACGACGTGGTTATGAGGCCCACAAAGGAGGGTGGGTCCAGGAACCTGGACCACCAGCGCTAGGTTGTTTAGCGTACACCTAAATCTAAGCACACGGGTGTTTTCGAATTTCGCCCCCATCGAAATGCGGCCGCCGTGGCCGGGATTCGATCTCGCGACCTCGTGCTTAGCAGCTCAACGCCACAACAGCCTGTAATCATAGACAAAATACCGAATGTTTTATGATAAAGTAAATTGTTTATGACATATGGCACTAAGTTACTCATTCTGCTGGATTAGCCGAAGACGCGTGTGGTAATTACACTGAAAATTAAAATGGATATCTAACTCATTAATGAACCTTCAATAATCACCGTTCAAACTAACTACTTTAGCGCACATACTGCAATACACGAACTGAAGCGAGTGATTTCCCAAAGCACATACACTTCGAACAAATTTTGAAGGTAGCAGCAGTTCTGAGATACGAGCTGTCACAATTAAAATAAAAATGCACTGTCGTTCCGCTTATATTTTTAAGAAAATCTATTTTATATATCGAAGAAAAGTAATTTGTATACGAAACACCAATGTACATCGTCGCAAACACTGGGAACGCATATCTCTAAATTGAAGTCATCCTCAGAACTCGTTTAAAGTGGATATGACATTGAAAGTGAAATAAAAGAAGGAATTATGAGGTTTTATCAGGCAAAAACCACGGTCTGAGTATGAGGCGCGCCGTAGTGAGGCACTGCGGAAATTTCGACCACCTTGGGCTCTTTAACGTGCACCTGCATCTAAAGTACACGGGTGTTTTCGCCCCCATCGAAATGTGGCCGCCGCGGTCCGAATTCGATCCCGCGACCTCGTGCTTAGCAGCCCAACACCATAGCCCCTCAGCAAACACGGCGGGTGGCATTCAAAGACATCGGCTAGAAATTTTAAATTGCGGCATGTGCCGTAAGGTAAGTCGTTTAAATGGTAATTCAAAATTGTTAATTATTCAAATATTTTGATTTCTCGAGCCGATAATGTCGGCCACAGACTCGCAGTGGCGTAGCAACAGGGGGGGCCGGGGGGCCGTGGGCCCCGGGTGCAAGAGGCCAGTGGGGGGGGGGGGGGGGTGTCATATACGTCTGAAGACACCCTCTTTCCGCCGGCTACACCTGGGGGGGGGGGGGAGGGGTGACAGAAGACCTACGGGCCCCGGGTGCCAGACGACGTAGCTACGCCACTGCCACAGAGTACTTGAGCTCAAGAAGCAGAATTCTGCTACATGCCACATGTGATTCAAAACAAGACAGCAGTATATTACGTACGAGAGCTCGCACGTCGGCTCGGCACTATTAACACGTATTTCCACGGAAGCAGCCGCTGTACAGAACAGCAGCCCTGCAACTGATCTTACCACGAGGAGACGCAGGATCAAATCCCAGCCACGGCAGCTAGGTTTCTGCGGGGGCGACATGCAAGAACACCCGTGTGCTGTGCATTGGGTGCTCGTTAGAGAGCCCGAGGAGGTCAAAATGTCCCCCACTAATGCGTACCTTAAAATCATACCGTGATCCTGGCACGTAAAATCCCACATTTTCATTAACTACGAGTTCGCCTAAAGTGTCGTTATCATGAGCCTGCGAGATTGAGCAGATTTAGATTCGTGACTGGCTGTGCGAACATCGATGCCAATTAACGGAGGCCAACCACAGTTAGTGGGTCAAATGGGTGGCGCCAAATAAAATCATTCGCAACGTGGCGTTCTCTCATCTTCCTCCCGAGAATGCAACCATGAGAGGTCAGCCACGAAGATCGCAATATTTTAGTAATGCCGACCAGCAGTCAGACGATTCGAAGCGTGCCTGTAGGTCGGCCGAATGTGCAGTACACAAAGTAAAACAGGTGTGGCACGGGCAAGGAGCACAAGCTTAAACGAAACACGCTGCCGTAACAGCAACATTACATTAGAGGCGGGAATATTTTTGAACGGCGCTGCCGCAGCAGTCAAGTCCAGACGTACAGTGCAGATCATGAGTAATGCGTTTGCAAAGTTCAAGTTGTATGGAGGTAATTGGCGCTTTCGGAATTAATTACACACGCAAGTGCACCGGATTGTTATGAGCGTATTACAAATGCCACAAGAATACAAAAATCTAATTCACCAAGATATAACTCGCTACCTATTATGGGAAATTTCTTATTAAAGCCACATGCGTGTGAGTCATATATAGCCTTGGCAAAACATCTTTCAGCGAGTGTTGCAATGTGTCACGCAGCCGTTTTCAAATACACTTCCTAATGTCCAAGGGAAGTGTGCATTACAGAAACATCATATTCAGTAGAAATGGGAGCCACGTTAAGTGCACTGTTTCGCAAAATTTAATAATTCGTAACCAATGATTAGCGTCACAAATTATTATTTAGGCCATCCTGTTTTTTGATGTGTTATTTGGACTTCTCCCCTTGTCATCGGTGAACCAAGCAAGGCTCCTTCTTCATGTTTGCTGGATGCAACCAGCGAGTGTTGCGTGATGCGCAAGAAAGATTCAAAGTCCGTGACGTAATTGCAGCCTTTGCAAGAAATTACATATCCAAGCGCAACGGGCCATTATGAATTCGGCTTACAAGTGGTGCAGAATCTAGTTTGTTTATTTTTCAGAACTATACCTTCCACCTAGATCAAGTTCAGTGAAAATTGGTGGAACGTGACAGCTAAACTGCGAGCGATTCTAAACACGTGTTGATCAACTACAGCTTTTCAAAAAAAAAAAAAAAACCTAAACCAGTGGTTGTAAAGTATCATACAGCCGTTTTCAGCTACGTTTGTCTATGTCCGGAAATACGTTACACCATCTCTATACAGTGTTGAAATGGGGAAATGTTAAGTGCTTTGTGTGATTTAGGTTATAAAAATCTAGGTTATAAATATTTGTAGCGTTTCTGAGCTGATTAGAAACGCTACAAAAACTTATAACGTAGATTTTTTTCCACCTTTATAAGCGTTATACGAGCTGCGTAGTAGGTTTCAGAACTGTTCTCGACGAAGTAAACAAGACACATTATTTTCATTTGTTCAAATTTAGGAGTACAATAGGGGTGATATCTAGGCGAAGTGCACAATGCCGCCTCTCTATTGGATGGCGTGTGCGAACAATCCGGAGCGTTGTAGATGTCCCGTTTTAAGAAGAATTCAGAATATATGCCGCTGCCTTGGGAGAACTGTGAGCGCCACTGAGATAGAACTTGTGGGGGAGAGGAGACGACAAAATTGTAGTGGGGAGGCGATTACCCTATAACAAATGTTCTGGCGAAGTAATATGGCCATGCAATAATTTCTTCCATTGTAAAACAGTTTTCTAAAGAACCTGTCATAAAGTACATACGGTAACATTCTAAAGTACGTGATTTAATTAGCGGTAATTGACATGACTTTCGCAACTACTGAAAAGAAACTGCTTCGCTAGAAATTGGGCTCTGATCCTTGAAGGTCACACAAGCCTGATGAATTTTTCAGTTAAACAATGCGAAAGGTGAAGCCTCATAGAAATTTGGCTTCCGAAGGCTGCCTATGTTAGAGAAATATACGTGCAAGAAGGGCTTCACGTTTTGGACAGGCACGCTTAAACATGCACACTTCTGGTGGCTTTCACATTTGCTATAGTGGTTGCAGCATAAAAGCGTAGTTGTTTGGAGGACGGCAAGTACTGTTTGAGTGAGCCAATGAAGTATTTTGTGACCGTCTTCATGTGTAGCACTGATTGCATTAGCGTAAAGCAACGCCCAAGACGCCATAACAACGTATTTGTTTGGTGGGCTCCAAATAAGTAGAATAATAGTGGGCTAAAAATAGTTACGGACAGTGGCTGCTTGGTGTATTTTTGATACCACAGTAATGGTCGTTTCGCTAGCATGGCGCTGACAAAGAAACAACAAAGAACCATGCGCTAGTATGCTATATCCTAAAACCTATTTATTTGAAGAGAGCGGGAACTGCTGAAACATCAAGTGGCTTTGCATCAACGTATATAATAGTTGTATATTGTCACGGCTTACCATAATACAAAATTTGTCCTTACGTATGCAGGACAAGCCTTCCAAGACAGATTTAATTTATATCTAGAACTGTACTCTCAGAGCCAGTATCTTGCTAGAAATGCTGGCGGCAAGGTACTACAAAGTCATGAAAATGCATGAAAGTAGGACAATTTATACAGCATAGAGAACAGCACATTATCAGCTGAAGTGGACGCAATGTTTTCTTGTAAACAATCTAATACTCAAACAGTGTGAAAAAAGAACCGTTCATGAACAGAACCGCTTTGCTCATGAACTCGTTAGCATTGTGCAGGTCGTTTAGTCGTGAAGATGAGTAGCAAGGCAGTAGTATATGGTTACATGATTACCAGCACTTATCAACAAAAAATATAAGAGTGTTTCAAGTTTCGGCTATTTCTGCTCGTCTAAAGTACCTCCCAGTGAAGGCTCCTTACCCCGCTCATGCCACACTGTCATATTGTCAATGGTTACTGAAAATGCCCTTCAAAACTGAAATTGAACATTTATTATTTATCAGTGTGCTTGCTCAATCATGGAAACCCACAGTGTGCGAATATCATTATATATAGAGCGGACCTCACATCGGCTCCGTCGTTTTTGAATGTTTGTGCAGCCTTCTTTGCCACCATCACGGATTCAAGCACATCACTGGATTTGTGAAGCCACCGGGAATTGGCGGACACCTTTCTTTGAGGTGGCACTTTCATTTTTGAACTTTTACTGGCCTTTCTGGTGCAAGACCCAAGTAGGCCTACTGGCCCCGCCGGGCCGCGATGGCGGAAACGCGCATGGAATATGAAGACGCTACCGGATTAGAAGAGAATGAGGAAGATCTAGGTTGGCAAATTGTGACAAGCCGAAAATTTCGCTCCACCACAAGGATTGCTGGCGATGGGAAAACATCGCCGCAGAGCCAGCAAGAGCAAGGCAACAGCAGCAAGAACAAGAGACCTACAACCACTATGTTCAAAAACCGCATTGTCAAGGCATCAAGGATGCCCCAATTGCCCGAGGAGCACAGCAAGATCATCATCCGCCCACGAGGAGGTCTCAACTTGAGCAAAGTGAGCACCACAGCGATAGGCGTGGCGATTATTGAAGCATCGGGCCTGACTCCGCAACAAGCCTGAGAGGATGTCGTTTGCCCTAACTTCACGCAAAACATCGTGGTGGTTAGTACACCAGATCCCAGTCATGCTGCCAGGTATGTGCGAATCAGGTCGATCATTATAGTGGAAACCGAATATGAAGTGAACGCCTACGAGACAGCTCCGCATACAACGTGTAAAGGGGTGATTCGGAGAGTTGACCTCAGAGACAATCAGGTCACGATAACGAAGAACATTGTGCATGACTTTAACCCACTAGCATTGGCAGCCAAACGTATTAAATCCACGGGCTCGGTCATTGTTCTGTTTGATGGGCTCAAGGTACCCAATTATGTCAGATACGGGTCGACCCTTGTAAGGTGCTACCTGTATAGGAAGTAGTTTGATGTCTGCTATGCTTGCGGTAAGATTGGACATCGATCAGATGTATGTCCAACACCGGACGTGGTACAGTGCAGAGGATGTGGAACTCAAAACCCGGAGGACAATCACATGTGTGTGCCTAACTGCAAATTCTGTGGAGGGGACCACCCAACTGGGGACAAGACTTGCCGACAGCGGTACCAAATTCCATACGTGGTGCGAATTCGATGACGAGAACGCAACAGATCTGCATCGGCGGCGACATCGGCTCAGCTGCAATGGGATGCCCAAACGGGCACCAGGAAGTGCACGAGCTCAAGGAGCCCCGCACGGTCAAGACGCCGCTCGCCGTCGAAGGGCAGAGGCCGCTCCAGACCACGTGAAGCACAGGTGCGCTTCGAAGGAGGAGGGCACACGCCTGGCGACAAGACGACATCTGGAACAACCTGGGCCGACAAAGTGAAAGGTACTGTGAGGGCTGCGGAGAGCGGTGCGGAGCGGCCGGTCGGAGATAATGATGCCAGGGTAGAACAGCTAATTAAAGAAGTAACATATCTGAGAAAGGCAAATGAAGAACTTACTAAGTAGGTTGTAGAACTTCGCAAGAACTCGCAGACGGGCTCCACAAAAGTAGCAGTAGCCAAACCGGTGAATAATGACAACAGCCAGGATGAACAAAACACACCAGCTCCAAAGAAGCGGGCAATAAGCCCAGTAGAAACTACAGTGTGCTCTGCTTTGGAAGAGATCAAGGAGGCGATTAAACAACTTCGAGATGCCATAGACAGAACTACCTTCAAAGTTGATAAGTTATGGAAATGGAGACTGACGGCTGAAAAGAGGCTTACCAAAGTAGAAGCGCAAGGCGAGGACGACGAATACCTACCTTCAGAAGCAGAAAGCGTCAGATCGCTCCCTGGCGCGTCGGGGGGTTCTACGAAGCGTACTCTAGCGGGTAGCAGTAAGGCGGGTTTTATAAGCAATGGCTAGCAGGGGGAGCTTTACCGTGTGGCAATGGAATTGCCGAGGATTTTATCACAAAAAGTCATCTCTCATGCAGTTAATAAAAACCTCTCCAGACAAACCGAAAATAATTATGCTGCAGGAAACCTTGGCGGATGAGATTAGCCTATCCGGATACAAAGCGACATGCAGGGTTAAAGAACCGGGTAGGGGGCTAGCCACGCTCGTAGATAAGAAAATACCTTACATAGAACATGATTTGCGCCTTGGACTAAACAAATTAGAATACTTACTTGTGGAAATAATTTTGAAAAGGAATAGAGGCAAACCGCAAAGCCTCTTTTGTCTTAATGTTTATAGCAGCCCTAGTGACATGAAACAGAGTTTCAGGGCACTTCCTAATAAGACTATGGCTGTTACTAAGCACGCTCCACTCATTATTGGAGGGTATTTCAACGCCCCACATCAAACCTGGGGATATCGCTGGAATACTAAGAAAGGTGATGGACTCTGGAACCTAGCTACAGATCTTAATCTCTCCCTCATCACAGACCCAGCTGATCGCACTAGGTGTGGTACATCTACATGCAGGGACTCCACTCCAGATCTTACTTTTGTGTCAAATTTAGCGAACGCTGGCTGGAATAACTCCAATATTGACCTCGGTAGTGATCATTACATATTACAAATACTATTGGAAACACTAAGTAATGAGATAAAGCACTTTAACTACATTGACTGGGATCTTTTTCGGAAAGCAAGGAAAAGCAGAGCTGAGACAGAGGCAGGACAAAAGAAAACACTCCAAACTTGGACCACACAACTCAGAGAAGATGTAAAGGCGGCAACGAAGGATATTACCACAGAGGAGGATATAGAAATCATGGACAGTAGGCTGGCGCACTTGATTGAAGCCAAACAATCTATGTTAAAAAGATGGAAATCGCAGCGACTGAACAGGAGACTCAGGAAGCGCATAGCATTGTTGAATAGGGAGATTGAAGAACACTCCAGAAATTTACAGAAACAACAATGGGATGAGCTTTGTAATTCCATAGCTGGTCGAATCAGATGTGGTGGAAATTGGAACTTACTTAGACATTTGCTTCATGAGAACGACACGAAATCTAATAGGAGAACAGCAGTAGCACGACTCGTCCATCGTGAGAGTCATGACACAACGGAGGATGCCATTCTGGATCGGCTCGCAGCTAAGTATTTACCACCTAAGGATAGCAATGAGAGTACAGACCTGCCTGAATATACAGGGGAAGACTGTGAGCCTATGGATCAAGACTTCACAGAAAGCGAAGTTCGCGCAGCCCTGTACGACCTCAACAGTAGATCTGCTGCCGGTCCAGATGGCATTTCTAATAGGCTGTTGAAAAATTTGGACGATGATTCTATAAAATATTTAACAGAGTATTTTAACGAACTCTGGAAGAACGGTGATTATTCGAAGGAATGGAGAATTGCTAACACAATTCTTATACCCAAACCAGGCAAGCAACTCAGTCTAGATAACCTAAGACCCATATCATTAACATCATGTCTGGGCAAAAGCATGGAGCATGTCATACTCAATAGACTGACTAAGTATGTAGAAAACAGAAATGTTCTTCCGCATAACCTGATCGGTTTCCGTCCTGGACTTTCGACTCAAGATGCAATGCTTTTAATCAAACATCAGCTTATTCTTGCTAGCCCACTACATACGAGAGCTCTTCTAGGCCTAGATGTAGAAAAGGCCTTTAATCGCATCAAGCACAGGGCCATATTGGATATCCTCTCGGAGATGGGATTGGGTAAGCGATTGCACAATATAGTCAAAGCCTTTCTCGGTGGCCGTTCTGCTTGTCTCAGGTTAGGCGAACTCCAATCGACAACCCTGGAACTTGAGAATCGTGGGACACCACAAGGGTCTGTCCTATCTCCCATGTTATTTAATTTGGCTATGTCAAAAGTGGCTCGAGGTCTCGCGCAGATTAAGGGTATCCACTTTGCTATATATGCAGATGATGTAACAATCTGGAGTGCTGAAGGTAATATGGGACAAACAGAGACCAAACTACAGGAAAGCATTTATGTGGTAGAAACAACACTTGAGGGTATGGGACTGAACTGCTCTGCTAAAAAATCAGAACTATTGGTATTACGGAGCAGTAAGCGGGGGCGCAAGCCGAACGGATATATCCCAGAGGAAGAACCCCGCATTGACATATACGCCAAGAATGGAGACCCAATCAAGCAGGTGGAGGCTATTAGAATGCTAGGACTTCTCCTGCAAGCGAATGGATCTAATGGCAGGATGATAGAGCACATCTCTAACAAGTCAGAAGAAGTCATTAGGCTTCTGCGTAGAGTTACCAACAAGCATGAGGGGCTAGGAGAAGACAGTGCCATAAGATTGGTACATGCATTCGCCTTTTGCCACTTCTCGTACGTGGCTGGCATGCTACAATGGACACAGGCTGATAAGAACAAGCTAAACGCTTTAATCAGACGACTTATAAAGACTGCACTAGGACTTCCCATCAGCACGACCAATGATAGCTTATTGCGCCTAGGGCTGCATAACACACTAGAGGAGATAGCTGAGGCTCAACAGGTGGCCCACCAGGAGAGACTAATGGGGACACGACCTGGGAGGGCGCTACTTGAAGAAATTGGCGTGGAAATTAACAACGACACCAACGAAGGAGGATTATTAACACAATTACAAGAGGGACTACGAGAAACAATAAAGACGACCCCGTTCCCTAGGAACATGCACCCGACACATAACCTCGAGAGACGGAAGGCAAGGGCGAAGGCACTCCTTCAAGACATAGATCAACGTAAGCAGCAGGCGGTGTTCGTTGACGCTGCCTGGGTTAAAAATAAGGATGCGTATACCTCCGTTGTTGTAGACACTCAAGGTAACATACGGGATGCCATCACCGTCTATACCAAGGACCCAACAGTAGCAGAACAAGTAGCAATCGCCTTAGCCATCCGGGCTAATCGGTGGACACATATTTACAGCGACTCTAGAACAGCCATACGCAACTTTACCAACGGATATGTAACACGGATAGCAACAAAATTACTAGAGAAGGTCAACAGTGAGAGGATTGAAATCCGCTGGTTTCCTGCACATCTGGGGGTGTTGGACGGAGCTCGGAGAAACCTCAATGAGGTGGCAAATGAAGCAGCACGAGGACTTTCTAGCCGTGCTCTTCAAGACCGAGCAACTTATATTTCACCCGGAGAACACAGGGATCGATTATTAACATATAATGAAATCACGAAGCATTATCATTTAAGCAGAAGGGAATACCCATTGCCACACGGTAAGCTTTGCAGAGCCCAAGCGGTCACATTACGTTTGCTACAGACAAGAACATACCCAAGTCCAGATTTTATTAACAGGATCTATCCAGAGAGGGAAACTCAAATCAACTGTAATAAGTGCAATGGCATCATTACTCATGACCACATGCTTTGGCAGTGCCCCGCGGCCTTCACAGACTGTGACAAGGAACAAGAATGGTGGCGGCAAATACTACAGAGCGAATCACTCTCTGACCAATTACGGGCAGTCCAGAAGGCCCGCGATGTGGCTGAAGGGCTCGGCCTGACTGTCCCAACGTGGGAGCGGCCCGCGTCAACCTAGGGTTGACCTTCAGGACCCAATAAAGTTCTTCTTACCTTACCTTACCACGTTTCAGAAGTTTGTGCAACAATTTTTGTTGAAAATATACACGTGTTTAAATCTGCTCACAAAGCAAAGGCAATAACATTATTACTCTGTTCATGTATATTTCCAAGCACTAATTTAGCTATGTGCAATAGCTACACGCGGAAGCTGAAATAGTCGCGGGTAACACGTGCATTCAAAGTAAAATATTGTAGATGGTAATGACACATTTCTCTTCTTCTATTGTAGTCAACGTTGGCTCATTTTCTTATTTCACAGAAGGACAATCTCATTAGGCACCTTTGTGTGAGGCGATTTTTAAATTACGTTAAGAACTTACAGAAAATTGATAAAAAGCGACGACAGCAAATGTTTCTCGGGTGAGCTTTCACAAGCAACCATCCAGCGTGTGATCGTGTTGCTGTAATTTTCTTCAGAGATCATTATCCGAGAAGAAGCAGTATTACTTTATTACGGAAACTATGAAGGCTGTTGAGCGGAAATCGCCGGCAAGCTATTCTCGGAAATTTAAGAATATATTGCAAGCTCCAGAAATGTATATTTTCACGGTGCTAGATCTGGGTGTGAAGGGCATAAGAGAGAACGTAATAATTTATTCCCTCCGTTGAAAACATAGCGTGTTAGGAACCAAAACAAAGCCAAATCCTACAGACGATGTAATAATGATGTATATCACTACACAATTGAATACAGCGGTATTGCATTATGCTAGCAAATGTTCTCTGAAAGTACAGAACGCGAAGGATGAAGAAGGTGGCAGAATATGATTATTTACGTGTTAGGCACCGACGACTACGGGAGGAGGGGGGCTAATCCCCCCCCCCCTAGATTAGCGATATAGTCAGGGGTATCGTGTCTTCTTTGTCCCGCTTCAGAGAAATCGACTAGAGTTGCCTAAAAGTTTAAAGAACAGCACAGCCTTAAATTGCCGTGGCTACATAAATTTGTCTCGAAACAACCAAGGAGAAGGTTAACGATGCCAAGAGTTTTAAATTCAGTTGACCATCACGAATTCCGACTGGCAACGGCAGCTCTTCGAATACCTACTGTTCCAAGTCTATGCGCGGAATCAAAGGAAAGGCTACTTGATGATTGCAGGTGTGCCTTTCATGCGCATTCTCTTCTAAGACTTCGAACCCTTCCCGAGCACCCAAATGAAGTCTTTACTCAAAACATCAACTATAGACTTCACAAATATTCCAGGCAGATAATACACATCATCGTTGCGAATATAAAAAGAAACGTTTACAGCTAATTGAATGGAACTCTTACTTCCGTAATAAACTCCACAAAATTAAACTCATCTTGAGCAAATGGCGGAGCGCCAGACACCAGGAACGGTTCTACGTGGTGAGAGCGGGAAGTTAGGTGCATAACTGCAGGTTCACTGGCCTTCCACCATCACAGAGTTGATCGGCACTCATTTTTTTTTTCTCTTATAACCACAACGTGCCTTTGACGCTCCATTCTTTGGAGGTCTTACCTTCGTTGTATTGTGTTCCAGCAAACCGTGAAATACCACGTACCGATATCTCATCAAGAAGAACAGACCTCCCAAACCGGATGACTAAAGAACACGCACTTCAACTGGCATGGGATCTTCGGCGTCCTCTTCTGAACCTACCGAGGTTTGCCTCAGCGGCACAGACATGACATCTGCCATTGTAACCACTGCGTCCGCGCGCATGCGAATTGCTAGTGAGGGTGCAGTCCCTAACGTTAAAGCGCAACAGGGACGGCATTACCAACCAGCTTGGA
This sequence comes from Dermacentor variabilis, assembly GCF_050947875.1. Taxonomy (NCBI): domain Eukaryota; kingdom Metazoa; phylum Arthropoda; class Arachnida; order Ixodida; family Ixodidae; genus Dermacentor; species Dermacentor variabilis. The sequence goes on along the minus strand of NC_134569.1, from coordinate 188,404,708 downwards.
AATATGCGTGCATGCGGCTTCTGCATGACGGCTCAGTGGATAAGCTATTTGGTGACACCTGTCGCGCTGCTTGTGGGATGGACATTTTTCTTCCAAATACCGCAAGTTCCAGGCATAAGGACTCTCCCTTGAAGTTTGTGGAAGACAGGTTTTCTGACTGGAAGAAATCACTTATAAGACTTAGTCATAAGGCCTCGAATCTGCACCATGCGGCCATGAGCGGCACCATTGCCGTGAAAAAGGGGGTGAATGTAATAACTGATTACGTAACTGGGAAGCAAAATGAAATGGAAAACGCAAGGAAAGCGCTACCAGCTACATCTTCACCGTAGTACTTAGCATTCGAGGGATTTGCAGTACGTGGTCGTGATGCTGCACAAGATAATCTAAGAGAGCTTCTGCAACTTCGTGCCGATGACATTCCAGAACTGTAATCATATGTTTCTGGAATCAAGTGCAGGTGGCTCTCCCACAAAATTTTAAACCAAATGTTGGAAATCTGGGCTCATGATGTTCTCCGTTCACTCACTAATGAGATTCGCGTATCGGATTGCTATGCCATGATCATGGATGAGACTGCGGACAGACATATCTCCTTTCGTATTGTCCAAAAGCACTTCGAAACACATGAGCTGTTCTGCGGATATTATAACGCTGCGGGCACCAGAACGACCAGTCTTATTGCCCTTTTAAAGTACGTACTTTGCAGTTTAAATCTTAGCACTGGCGATTGCCGTGGGCAATGCTATGATGGCACTCATATATGAGAGGGCAGCATGGCGGGCTGCAAGCCCTCGTACAACAGGAGGAGCCGCGAACACTGAACATAGTACACTGTCTTGCGCACATACTTAACCTGGCGCTGTAGGACATGAGTCAGAAGGTGGAAATGCGTTGCGATTTCTTGGGCATATCAGAAATTATAAACTTTGTTACGTGCTCCCCAAGGGGCCTAGATATGTTCCAGTCATTTCAGAAAAAAGATGAGAGCGTAAATTTGCGGCAGTTTTGTCCCACGAAGTGGACGCTAAGGGCCATTGCTCTGCAGTCGATTGTTTAGAACTATAGCCACCTGCTCTCGTTTCTTCATGGCCTATCGCATCAGAAGAGCGGAACGGTGCGGGAGCCGAAGCCAATGAATTTTTGAAAGCGCTGTCGAAATTAAACGCATATTTTATCCTCAACCTCCTGACACTCATGGTTTCGCGATGCAGAGATCAACTCTGCGTAGAAACACATTATGGATTCAGCGGCAGCCTTTATATAAAAGTACAGTAACTTTATTACAGCATAATGCGCCAGCTTTATTTAAGCTGTCACAGTCCTTGATCTTAATTTATCCCCTCCTATAGAATGCGCATTTTTATGCATATTTCTATATTCGCAAGCATGATGTGTAGTCTCTGCTGGTATTATTTGTAAAGGCAAATTAACTTCTGATGTTTCGAGTAACGAGTTGATTTGGTTGTTCGGGAAGGCTTCGAAGTCTTAAAAGAGAATGTGTACGAAAGAAACACCTAGACTTATCAGGTGGCCTTTTATTTCATCCTGCAGAGAGAATTGGAATAGGAGAGGTTCGGATAGCTGCCGCTGCGAATAGGAATCCCTGATGGTGACCTGAGTTGAAAGCTTATGGTGTTGTCATCATTCACCTTTGTTGGTGCGAGACAAATATTTGTAGTAACGGCAATTTTAGGCTGCACTGTTCTTTCAACATTTAGCCAACTGTGGTGATTCAGTTGATTTGTCCAAAACCGTACTAAGGGAGACATGATGCCCCCTGACCTCATCACAAATCTCCGGGAGTGGGGGGGGGGGGTTCAAGCCTTCCAGCCTCCTCCGCCTAGTCGATACCAAGGACGTAAACACGTATATTCTGTCACCTCCTGCATCATTTGCGTTCCATAATTTCAGAGCAAATATGTTAGTGCAAAACAGTACCGCTGTATCAAATTTTGCAGTGCTATACATTATTACATCGTACCCATGATGCGCCTTTAATTTCTAACATGTTAGCTTTTCAATAATCTCCCATAAGCCTCTCACACCTCGACCTACCACTATGAAAGTGTGCATTTCTGCAGTCTTCCATATGTTCTTAAATTTAGGAGAATACCATGCAGGCGATTTCTGCTCAACGCCATCCATACGTTCCGTAATAAAGTAATGATGCGTCTCATTGGATAATGATCTCTCAATGAAAACATCACAGCCGGGATCACATGCTGGATGGTTGCCTGTGAAAGCTCTCCCGAGAAACATTTGCAGCCGTCAATTTTATCCATCTTCTGTGAGTGCTTTAGATAATTTACAGATCGTCTCACACAAGGGCTCCTAATGAGATTGTCCTCCTGTGAAATAAGAAGAAAGTCAACATTGACGACAAGAGAATTGTGCGATTGCCGTCTACATTAGTTTACTTGGAATGCACGTGTTACCTACGAGACTGCTTCAGCTTCCGGGCGTAGCTATCGCACATAGCTAAATTAGTGCTTGGAAAAATACATGAATACAGTAATAACGTCACTGCCGTTACTTTCTCAGAAGCTTTAAACAGGTACCTTTAACAAAAACAGTCAAAGCTTTTTACAAAAGACGTCACAAACGAGCTTAAACAATTCAGCTGCGCCCATGCACGCTGGCAGCGGAAATTAACGTCGCCTACGTCGCCTATGAAAGGGCAGTCAGGAAAGCGTGAATATCCGGAGTACCACAAGTTTAACTGCCCTTTTCTAAGCTCCTTGGTGACACGACAACACACACTTGCTTAAAATCCGTGCTTAAAAAATTCTGCTACGACCGCGCACGATGTAGAATAAGATGACGATGAAGAAAAGGATATACAGCTTGCTTTTGCTGGCTTGGGGAGCAGTTTTACTGCATAGTACCCGAAGGATTCGCCACCTCTAACGAAAATACGTTCGACAAAGTGACTATCAAGTAGATGGAGGCCATTCAAGTGCAATGATGAAGGATGTGTGCGTGTTGGATGTAGAATACGATGAGGATGAAGAAAAGGATATTCAGTTTGCTTTTGCTGGCTTAGGGAGCAGTTTTTTCTGCATAGTACCCGAAGAATTCGCCACCTATAACGAAAATACGTCCGACAAAGTGACTATCAAGTAGATGGAGGCCATTCAAGTGCAATGATGAAGGATGTGTGCGTGTTGGATGTAGAATACGATGAGGATGAAGAAAAGGATATGCAGTTTGCTTTTGCTGGCTTGGGAAGCAGTTTTTTTCTGCATAGTACCCGAAGAATTCGCCACCTATAACGAAAATACGTCCGACAAAGTGACTATTAAGTAGATGGAGGCCATTCAAGTGCAATGATGAAGGATGTGTGCGTGTTGGATGTAAAATACCTTAAGGATGAAGAAAAGGATATGCAGTTTGCTTTTGCTGGCTTGGGGAGCAGTTCTTTCTGTGTGGTACCCGAAGAATTCGCCACCTATAACGAAAATACGTCGGACAAAGTGACTATTAAGTAGATGGAGGCCATTCAAGTGCAATGATGAAGGATGTGTGCGTGTTGGATGTAAAATACCTTAAGGATGAAGAAAAGGATATGCCGTTTGCTTTTGCTTGCTTGGGGAGCAGTTTTTTCTGTATGGTACCCGAAGAATTCGCCACCTATAACAATAATACGTTCGACAAAGTGACTATCAAGTAGATGGAGGCCATTCAAGTGCAATGATGAAGGATGTGTGCGTGTTGGATGTAGAATACGATGAGGATGAAGAAAAGGATATGCAGTTTGCTTTTGCTGGCTTAGGGAGCAGTTTTTTCTGCATAGTACCCGAAGAATTCGCCACCTATAACGAAAATACGTCCGACAAAGTGACTATCAAGTAGATGGAGGCCATTCAAGTGCAATGATGAAGGATGTGTGCGTGTTGGATGTAGAATACGATGAGGATGAAGAAAAGGATATGCAGTTTGCTTTTGCTGGCTTGGGAAGCAGTTTTTTCTGCATAGTACCCGAAGAATTCGCCACCTATAACGAAAATACGTCCGACAAAGTGACTATTAAGTAGATGGAGGCCATTCAAGTGTAATGATGAAGGATGTGTGCGTGTTGGATGTAAAATACCTTAAGGATGAAGAAAAGGATATGCAGTTTGCTTTTGCTGGCTTGGGGAGCAGTTCTTTCTGTATGGTACCCGAAGAATTCGCCACCTATAACGAAAATACGTCCGACAAAGTGACTATTAAGTAGATGGAGGTCATTCAAGTGCAATGATGAAGGATGTGTGCGTGTTGGATGTAAAATACCTTAAGGATGAAGAAAAGGATATGCAGTTTGCTTTTGCTTGCTTGGGGAGCAGTTTTTTCTGTATGGTACCCGAAGAATTCGCCACCTATAACGATAATACGTCCGACAAAGTGACTATCAAGTAGATGGAGGCCATTCAAGTGCAATCATGAAGGATGTGTGCGTGTTGGATGTAGAATACGATGAGGATGAAGAAAGGGATATGCAGTTTGCTTTTGCTGGCTTGGGGAGCCGTTTTTCTGCATAGTACCCGAAGAATTCGCCACCTATAACGAAAATACGTCCGACAAAGTGACTATCAAGTAGATGGAGGACATTCAAGTGCAATGATGAGGTGGTATAACGAATCCAAAGAATGTTTTTTAAGGCATTTCACCCAAACAACCACTGTCAGATTTCCATCATGCAAGTTTTTTTAACAATTAATTGTTTGATACGTCAGAGAAGAATATGGAACTTTGAAATACTTTATATTGCTCTTTACAACCACTAAGCCCTGGTGTCCTATATATAGGACATGACACCGTATCTTATACTGATGGGGTACTTCGCATATAATAAATATTTTGGTGTTTCTAACAGAATGCCAGGGCTGAAAGGGTGAGACTAAAAATGCATCGTTTTAACTATCTACTACTGGTAATTTCTTGTTAGTAGGTTGATTATTAGAGAAAATAATGCTCAACGTTAAATTGTCTGAGCATCTCCCCGAAATTTCCGTGATGATACGTCATTGTCACATCATGCATTTAAAGTATTTGCATAAACTTGGGTTGTTTTGGTTCAGTAAAAATTCATGACCCTTTTTAATCTCGGTCTTTGGCCTTTTTGAAATACACTGAACAACACCTTTATTTGTAAAACACTTAGCTACACCTGAGCAGGCACCATCAAAATCCATGACGTCATAGCAGGCTGGTGCGGGAACTTGAAGGCAGCAGGGCCACCAATCTTTCCTCTTGAGTTGACTCAGCCCCTTGTCACGGTAGGAGTTAATAGTTTGTATTGCAGGAAAATCACATTGAAATATGCCTGAAATAATTTTTCTCCTTAGTGTTCACCTTGTGCGGCTGCTAAGCGGCTTTGGCATTGCGCTGCTAAGCAAATGGTAGCAGGATCAAATCACCACATTTTGATGGATGCGAGATGCAAAGCTACGTGTGTACCGAGCAAACCCAAGCGGTCAAAATTAATCTGATGTTCCCCTCTGTGGCGTGCCTCAAAAATCTTGTTATTTTGGCACGTAAAACATTAGAACTTAATTATTTTAATGTTTATTTAGTGCTCATTTAACCTGTAGTATTCATTGTCTCTGCTCATGCTCATGCTCAAAATATTCTTCATAACGATTTAATAAACATAGCAGATATAAGTATCTACCTATAATTACAATTAGTGGTGATATGTGATGAGCATTGTTCTGGTGGTGGAACTAACGACACAGATAGAATTGTGATGCAGTGTGTGAGGGCGCGATGACGCAAAGCGAAGAAATGACTGTTTCCCTCGAGGTCCCTGGCGTATACATCGACTGACTGCAAGTTGATGGTGGCAAGGGTTACGTGCATCTCAAAGGTGTGCTTGTCCACAATCTTCTGAGCCCGCTCCGTGGCCTTGTGCAACCTGTGCTTTGCGAATCAATTAATTTAATTGATGAGGCGGTGGTTGCAGCACTCTGTCTTTGTTGCTTATGTACAGTTAGTACAGCAGAGTAGAATCTCACATACACAATCTCTTTTGGACCACAACAAGCGAGCCTGCCGTGTAGTGGTATTCTTATTAACATCGACAATCATGTTCCTCTTCGAGCTCATACTGCTGCTTGCCAACACAAGCAGCAGCAGTTGCCCAATGTGTCGTGAAAGAGGTTCATTGAAAGGTGGCACATACCCAGGGTTACGTAGCCAGTGACCGTAGCTGGTCCGACGGTTGATTATGAACCCACTTCCCTCAACAAAAGCAGCCCGATCTGTACCTATTAGGCCATGGACAGCCTATTGACACAAGTTGACGGGAAAATAGAGAGAGGCGTCCGAAAGTATGAAGTACTCTAAGAATGCTAATCGTGTTAAATAATACTACATCTTTTGGATACTTTGGTTTACTTATTTTTCTTGTTTGTGCTGGATAAATCCTGGTTTTTCTGAAGCACGTGACATCCAAAACAGGATAAGAAGCTCGTAAGAAGTCAAGTAAGGTTAGCATTCTAGATCTAATACAGGTACTATTGTGATTTATTTTCAGTAGGGATGTTGTGTAAATGTGTTTAAAAGGCTTAACCTGCCTTGCTAACTTTTACTTAAACATGCAGGTTCACATATTTCGGAGGAGTGCACATTGAGAAGGTTATCCTGGCACAGGTTACCATGACCTGCCATATTAGACCAGGAAAGATTGCAAGGGACTTGCTTGACCATATATCACTGAGGAGCTCATGGGTCATTTAATGTTGGAAAATAACACCAAGTGTCAAAAAGAGGCCCTTGATCCAACTATGATCAACGGTGTTATAGGCAAGCACTGTACATCCTTTTCCGTTGAGTTTTTGCGTTCGCATTCTGTATCTGAACTTAGCAACTTGCCATTAGCAAACAAATGGCTTCAAGCAGCCTGTGTCTGCAACTGTGTGCTACCATAGCCTACCATTGGGAATCACTGTTCATATGATCTTAAGTGTCTAATCCCTCCATACTCAAATGCTTCTAAAATTTAAAAGCTGCTTTCAATGACAGAAGATTTTGCCGACTCCACCAGACGAAAGCAGGTGCATTTGCGCATTATTACTGCTACTTGATTGTCATTGCACGGACTAGTCTGTAAGGCACGTTCCAGATCTAGTGACATTGATGACATATTTTGGTAGCCTGAAAGTGTTGTTATAATAAAGGAATTGTGGAGAACCTATGCTCAAGTGCAGTTACTGCTCAACTCGATGAACAGCACTTCCACCAAATTTCAGCAATCAGAACGGATCTCCATGTTCTGTAATGCAAAACGGGGGTTGCACGAATTTTAACTGGTGCAAAAGCTGAGTACCTTCTGCTGCCCCTTGCCACCGTTACTCAAGTTGTGGCCAAGTGCAAAATAATGCGATAATGTGTATTTCCGTTTTGAGTAGTGTTATTTTTGTTCTGCAACGTTTTTTTTTCTTTTTTTTTCAGTAGTAATGAACATGTCGCGCATTTCATATACTTTCGTGCAGGTTTATGAGTAAGTTCTTGTTATTTTTGCTTGGTATGGCTGTCAATAAAACAACTTTAGCATTTTATTCCGTTTTTTAAGTATTTTACATGTCATTGTTCTTGCCATTACCAGTGGATTTTCTCTTTCTTAAGTTGCGCGAATTCACCTGCGTACTGCATATCGCTTCAACGCCAACGAAGCGGCTCGAACACAGCGCTCACAATGAAGAAAAAAAAAAAACGAACACAGCGCTCACGGAGCTCTCAGCACATGCCGCACGGGCCGCGTCAGACGTAGCCGCCGCGGGAGCACGGTTGATCACGGTCCGTAATGGTTCACTGTACCTAATAAATGTTGCATATATTTCCTTCATTTGGTACAGCTCTCATTACATTACATTACATTACATGTACAGCGGGCAATCTCTAATACCAGTGATAATTGCTTCTACTCGCCTCTTCTACGTCGTCTCGTGCAATTCTCACTTAAAAGTTCGGTGTGCAACCACGCCTCCCCGTTTCACGGTTCTTTCGCGGTTGTTCTCGCAAATATACGAAACACTCCAGCATGCTACCACGAAACACCACGTCAATACTAGGAAGGCTCAGGCATCATTCAGCTAAATCCCAGAGAAGATTCCGCGCTGTTCCTTTCCTTTTTTGTTCGTGCGTGCGCGTGCGTGTGTGTGTGCGTGTGTGTGCGTGTGCGTGTGCGTGTGCGTGTGCGTGTGCGTGTGTGTGTGTGTGTGTGTGTGTGTGTGTGCGCGTGTGCGCGTGTGTGCGTGTGTGCGTGTGTGCGTGCGTGCGTGCGTGCGTGCGTGCGTGCGTGCGCGCAGACGTCCCGATTGCCAGTCCGCCTCATTTTACTGCCTTCAATGGATCGGTTTTGCTTTTCTCGACTCGTGAGCCGCTTCCCGGCCTTATTACATCGCTTTTATTTTTGTCACGAACCGGTTTTTGCAGCACACACACACTATAATCAGAAATAATAAATGGCGCGAAATACAGCTGCGCGCGCACTCTTTCGATGCGGTGCTAGCAGAGCCGAGATTTTGGAATAATCTACGCCTATTCCATTGCTTTTCGCGCTTCGTGCGTGGGCAGAGCGGCACTTCGGCCGCGCTGTCAAGGGGTTTTTGTTATCAAAGTGGTCAGTCGGCCTTGACAGATGGATAATAAGTGGGCCTATAAATGAAAAGAAAGAGAAGCTGCCAAGCCTGCTGTTGGTGTTCCTGCCATAACATTATCGAGGTGAAGTGCCGTCTCTTCGGGTGCCCGAGAGGCGAAGCAGTTGCTTTCAATCAGCTTGAGGGCGCTGCTTTATCACCTGGAGGGGAGTGCAGTCACGTGGTACCTTTAGTTTTGCGCAGGGTTTCATTACCAGTCGGAAAAAAGATAGTACGCAATTAGTATACGTCCCTGAAAACACCGGAGTTAGATGTCATTTAGGAGTGGCTACAGCAACGGCGCGCTTATTTCGGCAGCGCTCGTGGTGTCCCCTTCTCGTCTCGTGTCCCGTCTACGTTTTGCGCTGGTAACACCAGGATGGAAAACCAACAAGCCCAAGCTGCTTTTCTGGAGAACTCTTGCCGCGAAAGCGTCTTTCGCGGCGCGCGCTTATTTCCGCAAGTGGGGACGCACGTAATGTGGACGACGATCGTGCCGAAAACGCCAAGCGTGTGCACCTTTGGTTCGATCACCGCCACCGGCTCTCCGCGCCCATCTTAATTCTGCGTGATTTCCACACAGGCATGTCTCCGCCAGAAGGAATGTGGTTCGTGGCGTTTCTCTTTGAAAGATTGGGCACGCAGTGTTACGCAAACATCAGTGTTCTCACGACGCGTCATCGGTCGGGCATAGACCTCACATTCGCCAAGAACTTTTCCGGTGTAGCCACAGAGCCACTGGCCGCATATCATAGCAGTGATAAAGTGGTGGTCACCTTGGTGACCGAGTAATAGATTCAGAAAAGCAAACAGAATTAAGTTAAATATCAAAAAAGAATTGGGTATGAAATTTATTAAAACAACGAAAAATCGCGAAAAAACGAAATTCATTGTCGTATATGTCTTTTATTTAAATCTACATATTTATTATGAACCCATTTATCACCACATATAAACCTCAGCTGGTGGTGCACCTTCACAGAGTGGAATGGCTCTGAATATTTTTCATGAGCATTTCAAAATGTCTTCATTGCTGACAATTTCTAACGAGGTATTTATCAAACTGGTGTTGCTCATCATATTAATCACCATAAACGGTGAAGTGCAAATATAAATTTCAAAGCACGTCATTTACATGAGAGACAGTTTCTGCAATATGTTCTGTTAAAATGCGTCTATGTGGGTTTTATTGCAGGAACGGTCTTAGTAAAAAAAATGTTTAGTCATAGTTTTTAGAGAGACTGACTCAGGGGATTCTCGCGGTTGTATTGTTATTGTTATAACAGACTCTCATTTATGTGAAAGTCAGCAATCAATTATGACAGCTCACGAAAATGTCAACCTTGACATTTTCATGCACTGATTCCAAACGTATATAAGCTGCTTAGCTGTTATTATTATGAATCTTTGTGAACTGCTCCAGTGGTCAATATCAGTAAGTGTGAGTTTATGTTGGCTTGTATTCTCTAGTACTGACGGGTGTGTCCGCGTGGGGAAGTGGAAATGAAGAAAAGCCGCCAATAAGAAAATTTTTTTCTACCGCTCTATCGTCCGTACCTTGCTGTTATCGAAATATTTTTAGGGAATAATTCAGTCAGGGTACTACTCATGCTAATTGCTGCAAGTATCCGACTTTATTAGATATCATGTATTGCCTAGGCTGCACATAATGTTTAGTAATATACTCGTCACGCATAAATTATGTGCCTAGGTGGGCATAACTTCTATAACTAAATTACGGGGGATGCTTAGCAATTTCTAAGAATGTGAACGCGAAAGCCTAGTTCGACGTTCTGTTGATCTGCTGCTGGACTTTGCAGCTCGTCTTCCACGTGCTCCAACGGCCTCTTTCTCCCCCACTTCTGCATTTCCAGAAGTCGTGCATAACATTAGGACCGCACGTTGCTCTTGTCGGGCCGCTGCCGCTGCTTCATCCACAGCCACTTCCTCGCGACGGCGCTTACGACGAGCCGTATTTGCAGCTGCTCTATCTTCCGCCGTGGCGTAATTTCTGGGTCTTCCTGCCCACGATAGGGCCTGGTGCGCCGTCACCCGTAGTGATGTGGAATGAAGCTCTCATCCCACGCAGCGACGTATGCAAGGCGGGCGAGCGCGCTGCGAGCGTGCTGCCGCTACTCCAGAAGGTTTTACGGGCGCCGCCGTTGACATTTCCCTCCTCCTTCCCGGCGCACCGCTGCCGTTTCCCTGAATAACCTTCCGAGCCCCAGTTGACATTTCCCCCCCCCCTCGCAACCGCGTTGTTGCCCTTTCCCTCAACGCCCACCGGCACCGCCACTGACATTTCCGTCAACTGTCCGATCCCTTTGTGAGACTCCTCCTCCAGCGCTGTTGTTTCCCTTTCCGGGCGCGCTCTGTTTTTCTGCACCTCGCAACGCCACCTTGAAGTATGGACATCTAAGGCTTTCTCCTTAAAATCACAAAGTATATTTTTACTACTTTAAGTAAATACAATAATTAACTACACGTTGCCATGCCGGTGGGCAACCGGGCCCGGTCATCCGGGCAAGTGGTACCGGTCGTGTGGACAGTCGCCTTCTCTATATTGTGAGGAGGCAAAGCAAGAACACGAACATTAATTGTTCATCTCCTTCTTTGTTTGCGCTGTTTGCTCACATTACGAAACCAAGCTAACTAGTCCCACTCTCATTCATGACTCCTTTGCTGCATCATTCATCTCATTGCTGTAACCGCTTTCGCGTACACACGGCGACAGAAGTTAGCCTGCTTCTTGCCTGCCTACTCGATTGCCACTTAACGCAATGGACGTCTCCACTCCAAGCGGCCAATTCCTTGCAGATTTCCACGTATGAATAACGCTCCTTAACTTGGAGCCTTATACTGCGCCCCAGCCTCCGCTGGATTTTGAGGGTTCTTGGTACAAAACAAGCAGTCACTGATGCTGGCTTTCTTGCGTATACAAAAGTGGTCGGGGACGTTCATGAGTGCCACCTTTTCTGACATCACCCATTTCTGTTAACGGGGGGCTTTCTTTTACCTTATCAATAAGAAGAGGAAATCTTAATAATAATATTTGGGGCTTTAGGTGCCAAAACCACTTTCTGATTATGAGGCACGCCGTAGTGGAGGACTCCGGAAATTTTGACCACCTGAGGTTCTTTAACGTGCACCTAAATCTAAGCACACGGGTGTTTTCGCATTTCGCCCCCATCGAAATGCGGCCGCCGTGGCCGGGATTCGATCCCGCGACCTCGTGCTCAGCAGCCCAACACCATAGCCACTGAGCAACCACGAGGAAATCTTTCTCGGAATTTTGCACGTGACGAAATTATAGATGATTTACCTGCAATTCTAAAGCCTAAACCGTGGGAATGCCTGTCAAAAACACCATCAATCATCATATTGTCGCTACCCTGCCCTCTCCCGTCGGCGACGCCTTGCTATCACTCGTCATGAATTCATTACAGAGTTATACATAAAACGTCCAGCCTCTAGCAACTAGCCCTTACCTATTCATATGGTACCAAAGACAGTGTCTTGGTGTGATAGTAAAGCTCAGCGCTAAGACCATCCACAACAGATATCATTTTCTCCTTATTCAAGCCTCCACCTACAGTTTTTACCGCTGCACGTATTTTTTAAAAAATAAACCTTGTGAAACCACCCATCAGATTCCTCTACCGCAAGCTGACAATCCCTAGACGGCCATTACGAGTACATCCTCCGGCACGCTGTCAGGAGCGTTAGAGTGGTGTGCTGCTGCTTCTGCTGCTAATGAAGATTATTTAATGACACGCTTTGAAACGGGGCGGTGACAAATAGTCACTATAGCCTGCTTGAGCTAATCGTATGCTGTACATGTTTTTCATTCTATCATTCTTGCGCCTCATAGTCTATTAGCGCCACTTACTGGAGGAAGCTTGAACGATATAGTTGCGGTGTATTAGCGGGCGGTCATTCATCCCTTGCAGTCCTATATCAATTGCTTCGCGCAGCTCCTCCTTTTTGATGATTCGGCCTCGTGAAAGGGGGAGCCCGGATGAGCGCCAGGCGGCTGAAAAGGCTTTTTATTAGCGCAGAACTTGGGCACAATAAGATGCTCTATTACTGACATACATTCGGCTGCATGGCCGACGCTATGCACCCTGTTCGCTCTCTGGAAGGTTGTCGAGCGTTCCCGGATAAAAAAAGAAATGTCGCAGTTTCGCCCTAAAGGAGAGGCATCGATTGCGATAGCAAATCCATACGAAGTATGGATAGTAGTTTTATCAGCCGCAAAAACATTTAAACATTAACAAGCATGGTGTCATGCGCGCAAAGGAAACATGAACACATCTCACCTGAAAACCGCGGAATATCGCTCTCAGAACGCTGGTGTGAGGAACGCGGCAGGAGCAGCAAGCGAATTGACCTTCGTGCTGCCTCTTGCACCCACGTGATCAAAGCCGCGAAAATACAGCGCCTGGCGGACTCTGCCTTCTTCGCAGGTGGCTTTGAGGATAGCGTAGAACGGGTGGGCGTACGCGGCTACGCAGGACCCGTTCGATTAGAACCCCCCCCCCCCCCGTCCTTCCAGAGCCCTACGCTTGACAGAAGACGGCGCGCTTCCTCTGCGCTTTCCTCCCTTGCGTGGGCGAAGTTGAGCCACCATCGCTGGCTCATCGTCGCACGCTTTCACTCGCACATACAGCATACGGCGCGTGGCAATTTTATCGCCCTTAGACTTTATACAGAACCGCACGGTACCGCCAACGGCGATGGCTAAATTGCGCCGGAAGTGTCCGTATAATTGATATTGTAATAAAGAAAGTCGTGTCGCAAAATGGAAGCATTGCCAAAAATACGTTCTGTATTTTCATCAAGATCACAAAATATCACTTGGAGCTGCAGTTTTTCAAGAAATTTCTTTTTTGTCTTTGATAGCTATATTCTGATTTGAGCGCTTAGAAAAGAATTTAGCGTTAGCGCGCGAAAGTGCATGCACTACATTTACAATTCCGAGAATTCATGGTGGTGTTCTCAGTTAGCCGCGATGTCAGTTTGTAGACAGGCTCAAATAATGTCACGTGAGAAGCTTCAATGGAAGATCCACGTTTTGACGTCACTTTGAGGCTGCGTAATGGGGCGCTGAGCGGCATTGCACAGATTTGGCGTCGTAATTTTTGGTGCCACGGGTCGCGCTAATGAGCGGCCACAAGCAATGACGACTTATAGGGATGTGTGTCACCGCATTTTCATCGTTACCTCAAACAATCAAATTCTTTCGTTCGTGATTCGAGCTGAGCGTCTTCATCGCTGTCGGGTTGCATGAGAAGGTTTTTAGAAGGTATCATTTTGTGAAGGAAACGTTAATAAAATAATATTGCTGAAATGGCAAAGAGCTTTCGTACTTTTCACATGTCAATTGTACTATAACCAAAAATAATGCTTTTCTTTTTTTATTAGAAGGCATGACAACAATGTTTTTTAATATAAAAGAAATGTACGCAAGGCAGATCCGTCAGATTTCCTCCGGTATCGATGCCTGAACCTAAGCAGCAAAGTGAATCAGAAATGGCGGTGCGGGCGCTCGAGGTGTTGAACCCGTGGTTCGTGCTCATCATTATAGACAATATTTTACAGCTTTTTATAACTCATACTCCTGCTTTCATACAATGGAGTCATGCTTCTTTTCGGAGTTCTACAGTGAACCTGACGAAAGCTTTCACTGGGGCTAATAGGTTATACTGTGTTCCTTGCGTGGATGTTGCATCCAGTCATGGGGTGTAACTTAGGAGTTTTTTGCTGAAATAGAGGGCACACATACGCCATTTGTATAAGTACGTATTATGCTGCCCTCCATGTTTAAAATATATAAGCAAATCAATTCTTTGTAATCCCGCAAGGAAGGACGTATCATTGAGGAAATTTTTTTATCTATGCGAGTACAACGTGAAGTCGGAAACGAAACCCGTACGGACTTGTCAGAAAGACATTCCACATGCTATGAAAAATTTGTCCTGGTACGGAATTTCAATCCATGACCAACTCCTTTCAAGGGTGGTCGCCCTAACATCTGGGCTGACCAGTGGGTTAGGAGATCGCAGCGTGAGCAAGAATTATCTGAGAACTCGAAGCACAAGGGCAGTGAATATGGTAAATCGGTTCTGTGGAAATCCCGCAAGGGGAAGGAGGCATCCTGAATGTGAAAAATCACCTTTCTAGCTTAGTGACCAATTTATTGGTCCAGAAATTTGGCCCTCTCTCAATGTTATGCGCTTACCTATTGATTGTGACAACGTTTACGCTCCCCTAGGATTTCTAGCTATTGGACCTTTGTCGCGATCAGTGCATCTGTCGGCGTCTGTTCATATTCTCATGCATTTGTGAAATACATTGCAACCATAGCCTGCCCACTGACCGTACTGCTCAAAATGTTTTTTTATAATGCGTGAGCATTCCAGGGCTACTTCCCTCAGAAATCTATCCGTCCGTCCATCCATCTGTCGGTAACGCGTGACACAATGCGTTGCATAGGTACACAACGGGGCCTACAAGGGTATTTACTGCATGTGCCGGCTAACCGCGGTCGGGCTAAATTGAAAGAAAAATCAATGGTAGCTCCTAGAAGCAGAGCTTCCACTTCACTGTTGCAGTATTCAGTGTTGCACTGCTGCACTATGTGTCATGCAGGATCTTTCTGTGGCAAAAATGGAGGAGTGGTGGGTAGAGGTCTGGGCAAAGTTCTCGTTGTAGCAAAGAATTTCAAGTGGGCATTAGGAGATAGTAAGCTTTTTCCTTTAATTTAAACGCTGCATTTTTTATGAAGCGATGTTGAGGTTGTGACTATAAACTGAGTGTAGAAGGAATAAAGCTTTGAAGCAATTATTCAGAAAGGTCGCTGAGGCACGCCTTTAAAGCTTGTCTTTTCGTTTCAGCCAACAGTGGTGTACCAAGCAGACATTTACCATGAAAATGGTCCTAGCGATAGGCCTTTTTATGTGCAAGATTTCATTTGTCCATCCATGTAAGTAATTTTTTAAGGAAGAACCGTAGATACACTGTTAAAGAGTGTGGCAATTATGTAGTGTTGAAATGCTGATGATTGATAATCAAAATAAACTGAAGCCACGCATATTCCGGAAGTACAAATTTCTATAACCAAATGCAAAAAAGAAAGATGACCGTAGCAAGATAGTGGAGTTGAATAAGCAATAGTTTGCGAAGCAAGTGAACTTTAAATGGAACTGATTACCTGCCTGTGCAACTTTTCTTTGTCAGGGCAACAGCTGTTTTCCTTGGTAGGATAAATATTTGCATCTCTGCCTTAAAGCCGAAAACCCTACGCAGCTAGCGAATAGTAAGGTGGGAGCTTGGTTAAGGCAAGCGAGCATTAGTTGCGAATGGAAGACTTCAAATGTAATTTTTCTAAAGCGGCCAAGTATAGGCAAACCAGCTGCAGAGAACCATAATGTATAATTGCCCATACACCGTTACATGGAGCACGGGCACTAACGGTGGCCTTGTAACTTATCTTGCGTCTGTTTTGTTTGTAGTTCATTCGAAAGGTATTAACAACGTTAAGGGAACACATCATGGAAGGTCACACCTTGAAACCAAACAGATTTCGTTCTTGCGGGATATGGAACACCTGGTACTTCTGAACAAAGATAAGCGAATTATTTGCGTAATCAAGACGTTTTTTTGCCAAGAAATCATCATTTCTGAATACACCCGCCGTGGTTGCTCAGTGGCGATGGTGTTGGGCTGCTGAGCACGACGTCGCGGGATCGAATCCCGGCCACGGCGGCCGCATTTCGATGGGGGCGAAATGCGAAAACACCCGTGTACTTAGATTTAGGTTCACTTTAAAGAACCTCAGGTGGTCAAAATTTCCGGGGTCTTCCACTACGGCGTGCCTCATAATCAGAAAGTGGTTTTGGCACTTAAAAGCCCATAATTTAATTCCTGAATACAATAAGAGGCCGGAAACGCCCCCTTTTTTGCCCTTTCCGCAGCATGTAGCCAAGGCTAGATAAAATTATTCTAAACTGCAGCGTCCAATTTTGAAATGTATAGTGCGATTAGTAACGTTCATGTAACAGCAACAAAAAACGTTTCTAGGCCAAATTAAACGTCTGACTGCCTCATTTTATTCCAGGTCTTTGTTGACATGTTGGATTGTTTCGCGTGCCATTTCGTGAGATAGTGTGATTTATTTGCGGCTTCGCTTTTCTATTTAGTGGTGCAATGTGAACAACGCCATGAGAAGGTCAGGCGACAACACGATACTCTAGATCGTTTGTCTTCTTTCTTTAGTTGTTCGCCCTGCGCTACTCTGTACCAAGATTTCGTATGAATAAGCGCGAAATTTCTGTTATTTTAAGGTCCATTCTGGTTCTGAACTTGCAATCTGAAGCTTGATAACATGACCACATCAAAGAATTTCTAAAGCGCAACTTCTGGGGCAATCGATACGCTTGGAGCCGTCGTGGTTGCGGACACTGGCCGTGCAGCCCGAAATGATGCGCAGCCTCCGCAACTTTCCAGCCTTGAAAGCTCCGTAGTCAGCAGCGTTCACGGACGGTGATGTAATGACCTTTACTTACAATGGCTAAGCGCTATGTAACATTTAGCTTGCATGTCCTGTTGTCACGGAAGGTTGTTGAACGTCAAGCTACAAAGACATCTGACAATGCACTTCGGAGTCACGTGTACTACCAGCAGCACTGCTAAAATCAAGGTGCTAATGTCGTTATACATTTTTCCCGCACACTAAGAACTGCAAGAATTTCACGAAACTGGCACGCATCACCTTTACATTTTTGAATGACCTAGCCAGATCGCAGAAAGAGAGGCCCTGATGGCAAGGATTTCTTCTATCTTATTACTGTTATAACGTAGGTATCCCCATTTAAAGCATTTCTGAAAACATATTTTTCAGCATTTGTCCCATACACTGAGCAACTTCAAATACAAAGAATGGATTTTTTTATATCACATTGCGCATACTGGGGAATTATTGCCATTGAGTCAATAGTTGTCATTTCACGCAACATTAACAGCCTAGTAATTGCCAATAATGTTGTATACGCAGTTATAAATGCAGTACAACATGATTGGATTAATGTAACTTTCTCCTAAAACAAACTGAAGAAAAGAATCCCAGCACATTGGTAAAATTGGAATTATGGTAACCTCAATGGTTATTCAGGAAGAAAGTATACAATTGGCCCTGAAAGACGTGAGAGTACAAGATTATTCTGTCGTCTAAAGAACATCTAAAAGTAGCGAGCGCCAAGCGAAAAAGCAAACATTAGGAACCCATGTAGTGTAGATTATAAAAGAGTATTATATATGTACACAGAAAAATTATTTAAGTAAGAAAGAGGAAGTAGCTAATCGAGAAGCGCAGTAAACACAAACGAGGAATATAAGAAATAACAGCTTCAACCATCTTTGCGGTCACTATCGACGTCAACGCGATTAGCTTTCTAGCCAAATAACGATGTACCGTATTGCTGAAGACACTCTTATGTAGAATCTGTAGGAAGCCATTCTAATATTTATATTGATTCGGCTAAACCGGTCACTTAAGCAAAAACTTTCATATAGTCCACGTGTTTCATAGTTTTGTATATTGTCAGTTAGATGTTCTTAGGAAGTCGGGGGTCCGAGCGGCCACAAAGGTACCATGGCTGGTGCCATGACAAGTGCCAGGAGAAATAGAAGTCCAGAACGACGTCCAAGAGATGAGAAAAAAAGGGTTTTATGTACAAATTTATGTTTTGATCGTTTACAAATATGAACGCTCCATGCTTCTCGGAGCATACCAGATGCTAAAATCTTTGCATGTACGTGCACATCCTCAACACTTCAGCTCCTCTTTTCAAGCATTTTATTTCCCTATTTCTTCCTGTCAACCAATTGCAAATGACGCACAGTCTGCAAAATGCCACCCTTGGGATCACACCACCTCGCCAGACTCAACCTCTGGTGCCCAACCTTCGACCCGCCCTTGATGCAATGAAGATGCAGCTTCATGTGAAAAAAAGGGGTCGACGCTGTTCCCGCGAAGTCGTCAGCGTAGACTCCTTGCAGCACCTTTGCCCCACCTTTGCAGCACTTAGTAGGTTACCCAGGACTGAGGACCCATTTAGTTTGGGGCCCCAGAACTCGGCTCGTTCGTGAGCTCCAGGTCGTTGACCAGACGAAGACGCGATACATAATTGCTTGCCAATTGTCTTGACGTGAACCTCGTTTAGTCTCCAGTTCTTTGGTGTCGAAAAGACGATGAAGCGCAAATAGCATTCCATAGGCGGTGAAGCATTCTTTGTCCCGAGGGACCGCCAGGCACAAGAGTGCCTTTTTTGCCGTTTTGCAACAGTGCTGCTTTACAGCTGTCGCGGCCCAGTCAGGCCAATGTTTGCCTTTAGCTTGGTCCTCTACTACCATGTGTAATATCGTAATGAATAAATAAACAAAGAAACGTCTTTGGAATTTTGAAAAATCGGTTATGTCAGGTAGCAGAAATCTAGTCCATGAGCTCGTCTACTCAAAAAGGCGGAAATTGCATGATAAATCGAAATGCATAATCGACTTCATCAAAAAATAAGTAACTACGCTTTTAATGAATCACCTTACGGCACATTTCCAAATTACAAATTGTTGAGGACTCCAAGGTCTCTTCACTTGAAAGGAATTTGGTGTATGACACTATTTTCGAGATATGATCAATCTAACTACGATGACATGCAGTGTCGTTCCATTGACCTTTCTACTAGGACGATATTTTATGCATTGAAGAGCAAAAATACCTACACCGCCGATGTATTTTTTCGAAAAGTGCGGCAATGAATGTCTCGCAACTATTGTCATTCTCAGAATTGGTTTCAAGGTGAACCGCTCTCCGAGCTCATCGGCTACAATTTGTTAATGTCAAATTAGGCGTAACAAAATTAGTTAAACATTTTCTAAAAATATTTTTTAGTTAGTCTACTGTGCATTTATTTTTTTAAGCAATCGCTTTGTGCATTTTTAAGTAGACGAGCTGAAGGACTAAGAATGAGCTATCGGCAACAGACGATCTTTTATGATGGACTAACGTCTTCGGCATAACACCAGGTATACAACATACACAGTGTCTCCAGTGTAGGACCACTATGAACGAAGCGATAATATAATTACAAATAAGGAATTGTGTCGATGGAACAGCGAAGGCAGCAACACGACAACGGCAGGACAACAATCGAATGCGAATCTGCAATAATGACGATGGTATAAGGACAAGCGTGACGACAGTGACACGAGAAGAATGAGCTCGTGACGAGTGTAGGATGACAACAGCGTGACGATGCCTGTATAACGACGACGGAATTACGGCAAACGAGCAACGAAGTTGGAATAACGATAATATAACGTCTACGACTGCATCATCGCGATGGTATGAGAAAGAATGCCCGGCGATGACTGTGCGCCGACAACGCAATGACGAGAATGGCATGGCAGTGATGGCATAATCAAGACTGAGCGACACATCAAGATTAAAATGGAATGACGTAGAAGGAATGAAGTCGATGAAAAGAACAAAGGAGGTATGTAGACGACGGCGTGACGACGACGGTACGGCATTTCTGCAGTGGTGAACACGGTACAAAGACAGCGTGAGGACAGTGGTGGTGACAATAGAATGACGTCGGCTATGTGAAGACGTCGGCGTAACTATGGCATAACGAGTGCCGGATAACGCGGCTTGATAGAAAACAACGAAACAACCACGACTTCATCACGACTGGGAGCGCATATATGTTATGGCCGAAGCTAGTAAACAACTTGCGTCACTGGGTCAACGTCCGAGGATGAAAATATAGGTTCAAAATGCTTAAAGTATAAAAGAATGCTACTACCATAAGAAGTGAGGAGTAGGGAATATAGGGCGAATTGATTTTGGTTCATACTTACGGTGAGTACGAATGACAAGACCAAAGAAAGAATTAGGACAGGAAGAGAGCCTCGCACTTAAATAGTTACCCACACAAAACGCTTGTGCAAATAGGAGTACAAAAATAGAATCCACACTCACACACGCCGTGAAGACAGCAAACAAAAAAGGAAAAGGGGAAAATTCGTGGCAGAACACATCCTACGGTGAGCGTCGCGATTATACGCTAGCATTGAATGAATACAGCCACACATCGCAGCGCCACCATCGAGCCGAGATATGTACGACTCGTGAAGTGCAGCGAAACTGTCGTGCTTCCCTAAGAACTCTCGGCGCCATCAAGCGCGCGCGTAGGGAAGTCTGTGCGTGGCATCCGAAAAGAGCGATGCGCCGGTGCGTGCGAAAGCTGAGAAATACGTCACGCGGCAGCTGGATTCCTCTTTCGCGCTTTTTTCTGGACACGCTGCACCATCTAGTGGTGCTGCCGAGAAGACCGCGCGTGGCTTCCAAGACGAGAAGGTGGCGCGCCGGTGCCCGCAAACGCTGATATGTTCATTCGCTTGTTGCCCACTCAATGGCACATACTGAGTGACACAAGTTGAGGAGACCTTCATTGAAAAGCGGCATTAACCTACGGCTACATGCCCTGGCCACATTTGGCATCAAAGAGCACCATTAGACTCCCGCACAGACCGAGTGGCACATTCTCAGTGCTCAACTTCGGCGTTAAAGAGTTTCTTGGAACAGCGGTGGCTAAACAGTCGCGCATCACACCGTGACCGATGTGGACGTGAATGAGTTTCCTTTAAGAGGTATGTACACATTGGCATATACGCACATAATGAGCCAAGTTGGTCCCACGGTCGGTTTCAATTCCTCTTACCTCAGCGCAGTCTCCCGATGCGCTAAGCATTCGGCCACGGACAACGCTATGACCCAGGTAGGCGAAAAAATGGGTACATACAAATATACATTGACGCAATAGTTGATCGATACATAGCTCTGGAAGGTGCGTGAAGTACCCAAAGAACGCTAACATATTAAAATGGCACGAGACGTGCACCCATGAGTAAAGGTATACGACCCACGGGAGCGCGTGCCAAACCGCATCAAAGCGCCACCTTCCGACGCGCTGGCGTCGGAAGGTGGCGTCCATCGTAGCATCCCATCCTATCTGACACTATGTAATCTTGCATTGCTTGTCGATGTACGCTGCTTGTCCACTATACGTTAGACGGGCAGTATGGCCTGCCGAAGTTATGCTGGGACGAGAAGGCTCAGTGCTGCTCGAGTGATAGTCTCGACATGAGGAATAGCGCAGGAACACCGCGCGTCGATGGAGTTTGGCACGCGTTGCCTTCGTCCGTATTCTTTTGCTCCTAGGTACACATGAGCGAAGACATTACTTCCAAAGCATGTTTTCCTCATCACTGCGCCTTCATCATTCCATAGTCGTCACTTCTTTACCGTAACTCTGTCGGTATTGTTGGATAATCTTCGCAGATTCGTTGC
This sequence comes from Dermacentor variabilis, assembly GCF_050947875.1. Lineage (NCBI taxonomy): Eukaryota > Metazoa > Arthropoda > Arachnida > Ixodida > Ixodidae > Dermacentor > Dermacentor variabilis. The sequence goes on along the minus strand of NC_134569.1, from coordinate 188,382,673 downwards.
CTTTGCGTTGACCTCACTACCTAGTTACCGTACTATTCTGGTAATGCTTTCGTAGCTGTGCAGTTGTCCTCACTTCACCACCATTTTGTAGCCTTCATTTCATCACCATCATTCCTTGCCAACCATACACTGGTCCCTGTTCCGCCAATGCTTATCAATTTTCATTATTTCATCGTCGTGTAGACATTGTCAAGTTGTTTTCATCGTTATGACGTCGCCGTCCTGCGTCCCCATTTTTTTCGTTAGCTTGCAATCGCCGTCATTCTATCGTCGTCACTGTGGTGCCGTCAGTCCGCCTTCGTGAATTGTTTGTTATAAATAGGAGATAGAAGTTGCCGTTTATTAAAATGCATGCAATTATGACGGTTGTATGTAGCACATGCGTAGTACTGTATATAAAGGAGATGCTCGGGGACAAGAAGGGGCTAGGTAGAGGACAGCGGGACAAGAAAAAAAAACTACAAGATATGTGACCATGATACGTAAATAAGGGACAAAGGTGTTGTGACTAATGTAGAATGGCTGCAGCTTATAAACTGAGCTATTGTAGTCAAGGTATATTAGACAAATATAAAGCTCGTCGTTACTATGAAGGAGAAAGATAGGACCTAGTATTTTTTGTAGACCTTATGGTAGCATGTCATTTCTGGAAGCCATGCAGCACTTACCGACTATGGTTGAGCAGGTGTGACTGCGTTGTTGAGCTAACAGCGCGGCCGATGAAAGCACGCTGACTCCCGCTTGGTGACGCGGCCTGCCTAAAATTTGTTGTTGCTGATTTCTGGCACTCGTAGCTTGCTGTCGGTATTCTTGCATGTGTAAAGAGCAGGGCGCAAAGATCAGGACAGACGAAGAACACAAACGACAGGACCGGCGCCACTCACAACTAAGTTTATTTCCGAAACAAGCCTGCCTTATGTAGGTCAACCAAACAGAAGCACACACGAAACATTAGAAGTAAAATACAGCAATCCTTCGACCACTCAGGAATCATATCTGGCACAATAGATAAAATCAGCAAGCAAGAACCACACGTGGAGCCGCACAGGAAGCAATTCATCGAACAGTCATTACCAAGCCAACGGGGAGACAAACGAGACGTAACAAGCACAAACTAGGCTTCACTAACAAACTATCCAACACATAACAACATTGAAGTGCCTAAGGACAAGTCAGTGATAAAACCCGCGCGGCTATGGGAATAATGACCAACGAATAACACGGAAAAACATGAAGAAAGGGCGTCTAAAGAACAACGTCTGCATCAAATATAAAATCTTTAAGTTCACTCACCGATAAAATTAATAACACGTGTGACCGCGCGAAAAATGAACGATGTGACAAACAATGAAATGGACAGAACAGTTGAACGATAAAGGGTTTAAAGAACAGCGTCTGTGTCAAAACGAAAAAACGCGACAAAAAACCCGTAAGAGCCACTAGAAAATAGTCAAAAATAAAAACTAAATAAATAAAAGGAATACACGCAGAAAAATCTAGATGAAATCACTCTAACATGAGGCCTAAATGAAGCCTTCTAAAAAAGTAGTCTCCTTGTCACTAAGCACTGGTCGTTATTCTCATGGTCGTGCGGGTTTTATCCCTGACTGGTCCTTAGGAGTTTGGATGGTGTTATGTGTTGGATAGTTTGTTAGTGAAGCGTAGTTGGTACTTGTTATCTCTCGGTTTTCTCCCCGTTGGCTTGGTAATGACTGTGCTTGGTGAGTTGCGTCCTGTGCTGCTCCACATGTGGTTCTTGTTTGCTGATTTGATCTATTGTGCCAGATATGATTCCTCAGTGGTCGAAGGATTGCTGTATTTTACTTCTAATGTTTCGTGTGCGCTTCGGTTTGGTTGACCTACATAAGGCAGGCTTGTTGCGGAAACAAACTTAGTTGTGAGTGGCCCCGGTCCTGTCGTTTGTGTTCTTCTGTCCTGATCTTTGCGCCCTGCTCTTTACACATTCAAGCGTGAACCAACTAGCCCAAGCAGGAGTTTTACTTTCTGTATTCCTTTCACACATTCTTTAGACATTTCGCGTAATCAAGAAGCCTTCGAGTGCAGCCTTCCACCTCACACTGACCAAAGTGGTGCATTTGTTATTATGAATACGTAGAGCCGCAGACCGTTGTTAGCGTTAAATATAGCTACGCGAACGAAGGATCAAGAACTGGAGACTATTTACAAAGTATATTTACAAAGGATAACTGCAGCGACGGCCAGTTCAGCCGACAGCTTGAGAGCCAGAAAGCGTTCGTCGTCTTCGTCGGGGCGCCCGCGGGCATCGTCCACAAGAAACACGCAAAATGCGTGTATCTTTATCTTCGGCGGACGACGCACCGTCCTGGTGGGTCTAAATATTGGTTATAAAAGGAGAGTAATATGGTTTGAGGCGTGCGATATGCACAACGTCAGTGGAATGCGGGGCAGATAAGGGGCTGGTACCGACTGGGGCGATTTCGCACGTAATCGAGTCACGGCCCGCAGCACTCGATGTGGGCCTGTGTACCGAGACAGGAGTTTTTCTGAAAGGCCAACGTGCCCAGTCGGGGACCACAGGAGTACCATAGATTCAGGCGAAAAGTGGACGTCTCTGTGTTGACTATCGTACAAACGCCGTTGCTTCTCTCGGGAGGTCACGAGGCGAGCGCGGGCAACTTCGCGTGCTTGGGCTGCCGTGGTAATGGCGTCAAGTGCGTACTCGCTGGTCTCTGCGGCGGCGGATGGAAGGGATGAGTCCAGTGACAATGTGGATCTTGACCGAACAACAGAACGAACGGGGATTAACCGGCAGTGTCGAGACGCGAAGAATTATACGCAAAAGTGACAAAGGCCTGGTAGAGCAAGGTCCCAATCAGTATGGTCGGAGGAGGCATACTTTGCAAGCATGTCTGTTAGGGTGCGATTCAGACGCTCTGTGAGACCATTAGTCTCTGGATGGTAAGACGTAGTCAGCTTGTGCTTGGTTGAGCAGGACTGCAGGATGTCGGCGATGAATTTAGAAAGAAATGTGCGGCCACGGTCAGTAGGCAGTTGGTGTGGAGAAGCATGTTGCAGGATCACGTCGCGTAAAAAAAAAATCGGCGACATTTGTGGCACAGCTTGTTGGAAGCGCTCTGGTGATGGCGTAGCGCGTGGCGTAATCTGTCCCCACAGCGACACACTTGTTGCCAGACGTGGATAGAGGGAAAGGGCCAAGTAAGTCCAAGCCAACGCAAAAGAACGGCTTCGAAGGAATGTCGATTGGTTGAAGGCACCCGGCAGGGAGCGTCAGTGATGTTTTTCGGCGCTGGCATTTCTCACACGCCGCAACGTGTTTCCGGACGGAGCGGGCAAGGCCTGGCCAAAAGAAGCGTCGGCGAATCCGGTCGTAGGTGCGGGAGACGCCAAGGTGACCTGCCGTTGGTAAATCGTGGAGTTCTTGGAGTACAGCTGACAGGAAGTGCTTAGGAATGACGAGTAGTAGGGGAGGACCGACGGGGCGTACATTTTGGTGGTATAATGCACCATCCTGGACAATAAACAGGCGAAGGGACGAATCCAAAGGCGAAGATTCCAAGCCATCAATAATAGCGCGCAAGGTGGCATCCTGGCGTTGTTCGTCGGGAACGTGTAGCAGCTGAGAGACGGAGAAAACGCAAGCGTCGGCATCGGGTTTAAGGTCGGCGGGTGGCTCGTCCACTGGATAGCGTGATAAATAGTCTGCGTCTTGATGTAATCGGCCAGACTTGTACACTACCGCATAGGAATAGTCTGCAGCCGCAGAGCCCAGCGACCAAGCCTGCCAGTAGGATCCTTGAGTGAGGAAAGCCAGCGCAGCGTGTGGTGGTCCATGATGACAAAGAAGTGCGTGCCATACAAGTACGGTCGGAATTTGGAAACCACCCAGACGAGAGCCAGGCATTCACGATCTGTAATCGAATAGTTGCGCTCCGCTGCTGTGAGGAGGCGGCTAGCGTAGGCGATAACACGCTCTTGACCCTGTTGGCGCTGGGCTAAGACGGCTCCGATACCGTGACCACTGGCATCGGTACGTACCTCTGTAGGAGAGGACGGGTCAAAGTGGGCCAGTAAAGGGGGATTGGTGAGAATGTTGGTGAGCTGGGCAAATGCGGCAATTTGAGCGGGGCCCCACATGAACGGTACGTCCTTGTTCAGAATATAAGTAAGCGGTCGGGAAATAGCTGCGAAGTTTTTAACGAAGTGTCGGAAGTAGGAGCAGGGTCCCACAAAACTTCGGACGTCTTTGACAGACTGAGGTACAGGAAAAGACGTGACAGCACGAATTTTTTCCGGGTCTGGTTGAATACCGGAAGCATCGACGAGGTGGCCGAGCAGTATAATCTGCCGACGACCGAAGTGACACTTCGATTAATTGAGTTGCAGCTCAGCCTCGCGGAAGACTTGAACAGCTGATAAGCGCTCAAGGTGTGTCTCAAATGTAGGTGAAAATACGAGAACGTCGTCTAGGTAGCAGAGGCATGTTGACCATATGAACCCTTGAAGTAAAGAGTCCATCATACGTTCGAACGTTGCTGGGATGTTTCATAGACCGAATGGTGTAACTTTGAATTGATATAGACCATCAGGGGTGACGAACGCGGTCTTCTCTTGGTCCTTTTCATCCACAGAAATTTTCCAATAACCAGACCGAAGGTCTATTGATGAAAAGTGGTTGGCACCTTGGAGACAATCTAGGGCGTCGTCAATGTGAGGCAAGGGGTAGACGTCTTTCTTGGTAATGCAGTTTATGATGACGATAATCTACGCAGAAACGCCATGTGCCATCCTTCTTTTTAACAAGTACCACGGGCGACGCCTAAGGGCTTGACGAAGGTTCAACAGTGCCTCTGGCAAGCGTCTTGTTCACTTCATCTTCAATAATCTTGCGCTCCGAAGCAGCAACTCGGTATGGCTGGCGATGAATAAGACTGGCATCACCAGTATTTATCTGATGCTTCACTATTGAAGTCTGGCCCAATTGGCGATTGTTGAGGTCGAAGATGTGGTAGGAACTCAAAAGGCGACACAGAGCTGCTGCTTGTTCGGGCAACAGGTCCGCAGCAATCATCGGGCAAAATGTTGCATCAGGGAAAATAGCATCCTGTGAACATGGTGATGAATCTGAGCAGAGGTGTACTGAAAACGCCGTGACGTGGTCATCTCCTATAGCACGCAGCGTTGCAACCGATATGCGTTGGTGTAGTACTTCCTTCGTGAGGCCAAAATTGACGACGTGGAGGCATATCTTGTTATCAGCGACGTTGACGACGGAGTGGCGCACAGTGATATTGCGCACCAAAGGACGCCAGGAACAGGTGTGGCGACGTAACCACCATCGGGCACAGGAAAACATGATAGCAAAGCGACGAAAGCCAAGGCTTTTGGCGGCAGGTGGACGAAGGCGGTCGTGCTAAAGTTGTTCAGCAGTTCGGCACAAATATGCGCGAGTAGAGGAAGTTCGAGGCAAAGGGTACCAGCAGAACAGTTGATAAAAACTGAATGCACCGTAAGGAAGTCGAGTCCGAGGATTAGGTCATGGGGACAATTGGTCAGCAGTGTAACAAGAACAGGAACGTGGCGGTCGGCGATACTTATACGGGAAGTACTCATTCCGGTGATGTCAACAGTGCTGCCATCGTCCACGCGTACGGCTCGTGTAGTAGGAGGCGTGAGAACCTTCCTCAGTCGACGACGGAGGCTACTACTCATTATGGCCACCTGGGCTCCAGTATCTATTAACGCTGTCAAAGAGACACCGTCGACGTGAAAATCAAGTGAGTTCTGGTTCGTTGGGAGCATCAATGGAGGATTTCGACACGACGAAGATAAGGCGGCAATACCCTCAGGAGCTGCATGTAGTAGTTTTCCGTCCGTAAGAGTCCATAATTGGTCGGCGACGAATAGCGGCGTGATTTGGGCGACGGGGACCGACGGCGTGAGGAGACGGGGAGCGAGCATGACGACTGTCATCGATGGATACGTCAGAGGTAGGAGGCATACGGCGAGGTGAGCAACTGCGCGAGTTGGCATATGGGCGAGGAGACGGGGAAAAGCTCGAATACGGAGACGTCCAGGAGGTGCGGCAGTGCCGAGCGACGTGGCCAATGCGGTGGCAACGGAAGCAAATGGGGTTTTCTTCCGGAGTTCTCCACTCGGCAGGGTTGCGGTATCTGGGAAGGGAATACAGATCGCTGTGAGGCGTAGCTGTCGGGACCAATCGGGCGTCAGGTCGGTAGGCGGAGCAGGCAGAGGAGAATCTAGGTTTTCGAATTCTTGCCGCCCAACTGCCTGAATGAGAGAGATCGCTGAGACTGGTTTGTCAATGGTGGGGTCAAGTCGGCGTGGATGGAACGACGCAGGACTTGTAGCCGCGCTCTCGCGGCGAACAATACGTGTTACGTCCTCATTTAAGGGTGTGAAGCTGTAAGGTCGACGCAAGACAACGTCGCAGCCGTGTTAGGGAGCCGCGAGAACTGGTGACTGACGCAGCGGCTTTTCGCTAGCTCAGAGCGGCGGTATTCCTTGACAATAACGCTGATGGTGGATACATTGTTGAAGACCAACAAGATGAACGCGTCGTCCCCGATCCCTTTGAGTACATGGCCGACTTTGTCAACCTCTGCGATTTTCTCGTCGAGTTTCCGACAAAGAGCGAGCACGTCTTGTATGTATGAGACGTGCGATTCAGTAGAAGACTGAACACGGATAGCAAGCTCTTTTTTAGCAGCCATCTGCCTACCGGAGGGATTTTTAAAGAGGTCGCTGAGCTTCTCCTTGAAAGATAGAGATCTCGTCCTCGTGTGTCCGGAACCAGACATGAGTTCCGCCCAAGTAGAAGAGGACGTTCGCTAGCATAATGGTACGGTCCCAGCGGTTGTTTCGGTGAACACGTTCATACAGGCTGAGCCATTCCTCAACGTCGACTCCCCGCAGGGGCGTCTGCTTCAGCAGGCGTTTGGTGTGTTGCGACACCACGTACCCGAGCCACGAGGGTTGGCCCCTCCCGCGTGTAGCCGTGCGCGGCTTAGTCGTGTCTGGGGAAAGGGGGATCCTGGGGGTTGGGCCGATGCCGGGTGTTTGGACCTTTAAGGCTCCCCGGCGGAGGCAACACACCTCTTCGGCCTCGGCTTCACATAGACGGCACCTCCAGACTGACCCACCTGGAGGAAATCGGCAGTCGCCCTTTCCTGTCCTCCTTTCCAACCTTCGTCTTTCTCTCTTACTTTTCCATCTTTCCTTTCTCCTCTTCACTTCTTATTACTTCCGAATTTCCGGGCGGCAAGAATTAACCTGATGTGCTATGCTCTACCTTGATTATAACATATGTGGTTATAGTAACAATGTAAAGTTGGCATGGGAGGGCTTCCTTCACAACAATCTGTGCCGTGTCCCCTCGTTGGGCTCGGTGGTGGGTGACTGGCATTGATAGCGACGAAACAATACGTTCCATGGGACCCTCGAAACCCTTCTTACCTGATCGCCCTCTGAAAAGGGGGCGCACCGATGCAACATTTGAATTCTTTCTAAAAAACGAGACACATTCCCCAAGTATCATGCGGTTCACTTTGCAAACACTGACAAAAAAGCGACAAACATTTCCCCCTTGGTGTCAAAATGCCTCACGGAGGTCATTGGAAGTGGCTACAAAGCCACCAAGATGGTAAGTGGGGACCTTCTGATTGAAGTGAAAGACAAACCGCAGTACGAGAAACTAACAAACCTGGTGGCATTTGGCGATAAAACGATATCTGTTAGTCCACACCGAACAATGAACACCGTCAAGGATGTGATCTCAGACGACGACCTCATGGATCTGATTGATGAAGAACTCCTGAATGGATGGAAAGAAGAAAACGTTATACATGTACAACGTATAAAAAGCAGGCGCGACAACAAAGAACTACCAACCAAACACCTAATACTTACTTTTGGCTCTAGCACACTCCCGAATGCAATAGAAACAGGCTACCTCAAACTGCATGTAAGACCTTACATTCCAAATTCTCGACACTGCTACAAGTGTCAAAGGTTTGTTCATGCGTCTCAAAGCTGCCGAGGACGACTAACTTGCGCGAAATGTGCTGCAAAAGATCACTCTGCTGACGAATGTACTGCTGAGGCCCATTGCGCGAACTGCGATGGCAGCCACCCTGCATATTCCAGATCTTGCGCAGCTTGGAAGAAAGAAAAGGAGATCATTACTATCAAAGTCAAAGAGAATATCAGTTTACAGGAAGCACAACAACGACTTTCACCTTCATTTGCAATGAAAATTTCGTTTGTCGAAGTGGTGCAACAGGGGGCAGCACCACGATGGACCCCGGCGGTCGCCCAAGACATGCGCAGCGTACTGAGGTGATCGCCACCCGCCCCCACGGTGGGAGCAGCTGAGGCTGCCCTGCCCTCCTCGAAATTGGCCACACCAGATACCTCTTTTAGCGCTGTTAGCAGCCATCGCAGCGCAGCTGGAGGCTAAAGAGGATCCATCACCCTCTGGCCTGGTGAGGCCACAGCCTTCGTCCCTCGAGGCGAAGGGAACACGACGTACACAAAGTTCGTTAAAGTGAGTGTCCAGCGCTTCGCAAGAGGCTATGGACTCTACCCCAAGCAAGTTGGTGCAGCGACCACCTAAGGAGAGGCGGAAATCTTCGGACCGCTCTAGAAGAAACAAAACCAAAATTACAGGGCCGCAAACGGCTCTGTAGGCTAAGACACATTCTTTTTTGTACGCACAGCACCAAATTAACTTCATTATGGACACGCAAATTATGCAGTGGAATGTTAGACGTCTTCTCAGAAACTTTGATGATGTTCAAGAACTTCTCTGCGAACTCACTCCAAAAGTGCTGTGTGTACAAGAAACCCATCTTAAATCCAAACACACTAACTTTCTTCGTCATTATGTTATTTTTCATAAAGATCGTGATGATGCCATCGCGTCATCTGGCGGTGTAGCCACTATACTCGACAAAGGTATAGCGTGTCAACATCTACAACTGCAAACGCCCCTAGAGGCAGCGGCCGTTCGAGTCGTACTTCTGAACAAACTTATTACCATCTGCTCGCTGTACATACCCCCGCATTATCAGCTCCATAAACATCAATTCCATACATTAATAGATCAATTAACCCAACCCTATTTGGTTCTAGGAGATTTAAATGCACACAGCAACCTATGGGGTGACTCTCATTGCGATGTGTGAGGTCGACTGATGGAAATGTTTCTCTTTTCTTCTGGTGCATGTCTTCTGAATAGCAAGGCACCTACATATTATAATTCTGCACATAAAACATATTCCTCTATAGACCTCAGTATTGCATCTCCGACCCTTTTACCTAAACTTAAATGGAATGTTATTAGAAATCCATACGGGAGCGACCATTTCCCTATAGTTCTGTCTACACCGGAGATGAATGAATGTCCCCCACAGTTTCCTCGGTGGAAAACTGATTCAGCCGACTGAGAACAGTTCCGAAAAATTACTCTCCTACCGTGGGCTGACATATCTGCTCTAAGCCTGGACGCTGCGGTTGGATACTTCACGTTTTTTCTGATTGATGCCGCGACCAAATGTATCCCAGAAACAAAGGGATCATCTAACAAGCGCCGTGTTCCGTGGTGGAATGAGGAGTGTCATAACGCGCGTGAGAAGCAGGAAAAAGCATGGGGGTTGCTCCGCGATTCTCCAACTGCAGGATACCTGGTTAATTTCAAGCATGTCAAATCTCAGGGAAGGAGAACGTGCCGACAAGCTAGAAGAGAGAGTTGGCAAAAATATATATCAGGAATTAACTCTTGCACAGATGAGACAAAGGTCTGGAATAGAGTGAACAGAATAAAAGTCGAAGACCTTACTGCTACCCTTAGTACATACTCAGGGAGATAGCATGGAAGATCAGGCGAACTTTCTAGGCGCACATTTTGAACACATATCCAGTTCGTCGCACCACTCTGACACATTCCAATGACACAAAACACGAATAGAACGGCAGCGATTAGAACAAAAAAGTGCCAAAGGTGAGGTATACAATGGACCATTTTGCATAGCAGAGCTTCGAGCAGCACTAAATGGCTTCAACAATTCTGCCCCAGGTTCTGACCGCATAATATATGAAATACTAAGCACTTGCTGTCTGAAACACAAAAAACCCTTCTTTTTCTTTACAATGGTATGTGGTCCTCCGGCCAGATTCCTTTTGTCTAGAAAGAGGCCAATATAATTCCCAATCTGAAACAGGGTAAGGACACTTCCTTGGCAAACAGTTATAGGCCTATAGCGTTGACAAGCTGCCTATGCAAAACTATTCGAAAAGATGGTGAACAAACGCTTGCTCCACTATCTTGAAACCAACAAAATATTATACCCATACCAATGCGGTTTCAGGGAAGATAGATCGACGACAGACCAGTTTGTTCGCATGGAAATGTACATACAGGAAGCCTTTATCCACAAACAGCTTGTCGTATCTGTATTCCTTGATATGAAAAAGGCGTATGACACCACGCGGCGCTTTAGGATCCTTCGGGATCTTCCTGGAATGGGTATACGTGACAACTTGCTGACCGTTATTGAGAGCTACCTGTCTGACAGAACGTATCGTGTTAGAGTTGGCAATGTGCAGTTTCGATCATTCATACTGGAGACAGGTGTACCGCAGGGTGGAATGCTGAGCTGTACGCTCTTTATTGTGAAAATGGCCTCCTTACATACCATCATACCTCGCACACTCTTTTACTCGGTTTGTGTCGACGATGTACAGATAGATTTTAGGTCGTGCAATCTTAGCATCTGCGATAGACAACTACAGCTTGGGCTAAACAAACTCTCAAAGTGGTCAGAAGAAAATGGTTTTTAATTTAACCCTCAGAAAAGCACATGTGTTCTCTTCTCAAACAAGAGAGGCATATCACCAGAACCCGCTATTGACCTTAACGGAGGACGGCTATCGGTCAGACTCGAACACAAATTTTTACGAATTATCTTGTACACAAAACCTAATATTATTCCCCACTTGAAATATCTGAAAGAGAAGTGCCTGAAGACTATGAACCTGCTTAAGCTAGTTTCTCGAACAAACTGGGGCAGTGACAGGAGGTGCTTGCTTAGCCTGTACCTTAGCCTTGTACGATGACGCCTCGACTACGGAGCCGTGGTGTTGTGTACCAATCCGCATCGGACAGTGCTCTCAAAATTCTCTACCCAGTCTACAATCTACGTACACAGCTGGCAACAGGCGCATTTAGGACAAGTCCTATGGAAAGTCTGTATGTCGAGGCGAACGAATGGTCCTTACACCTACGCAGAACGTATCTAAGCTTCTCCAGCTTTTTAAAATGTAAATCGAATAACGAACCTCCGTGTTACTCAACTGTACTTGACTTGTCTTCTGCAAGACTTCACCGCAACCGCCCATCTGTTCGAGCTCCTCTGTCTGTGCGCTTAGAACAACTGGCTAATGAAACCGGTATTCAACATCGAGAAACAGTCCTAATGACTCCCACTAACCTTGCACCACCTTGGGAATGGCAGACTATCCAGTGTGATACGTCTTTCGCCGCAATAACAAAACGTGCGCCTGAGTTGCAGATATATTCACACTTTCTCGAACTCCAGGCGAAGTATTCCTGCGCGGAGTTTTATACAGACGCTTCAAAGTCTAGTTATGGTGTAGCTTATGTAGCGCTCGGACGTTCATTTTCAACGTCCGGTGCATTAAATCCAAACACCAGCATTTTCACAGCGGAGGCATACACGATCCTCTCTGTTGTGAAACATATAAAACAAACAGGTATAACAAATGCTGTCATATTCACAGACTCATTAGGCGTTGTTAGTTGCATATCAAGAATACGAAAACACAAAAACTCTATCCTTAATGAGGTCTACAACCTTCTATGTTCAGCATACATGTCTAACCAAATTATTGTTCTTTGTTGGGTGCCTGGCCATAGAGGCCTAGAGGGCAACGTAGCTGCTGACGAAAAGGCTACATCCGTACCTTTTTGTGATGCAAACATTAATATACCTGTACCCTACACAGACCTTAAGCCATTTTTACAGCATAAACTACGGAAGTATTGGCAACGGCAATGGGACACTCAGGTATCCAACAAACTGCACCTAATCAAACCGAAAATAGGAAACTTGATCTCTGAGAAAACGACAAGACATCAGGAAGTACTGCTCTGTAGGTTAAGAATTGGGCACACCTTTAGCACTCACTCGTATATTCTAACTGGAACTAGCCCTCCGACATGCACAAGGTGTGGAAATAGTCTAACAGTCTTTCATGTTCTCGTTCAGTGCCCATTATTAGAATAGGTGAGAAAAATGTTCTTCCCTTCCTTGTACCGTCATAATATACCTCTGCACCCAGTCTTCTTTTTAGGCAATGACCCTCTATTTAATTTTAAATCAGGACTCAAATTCTTAGAAGAAACAAATACCATAGAAATCATTTGACCAGGATATTTGTAGCACAGCCTCTTCTTGGAGGCTGTAGCTGCAATGCAGTCACTTACAGAGCACATGCCTCGCAGTCCTTGCGCTGAAGGGCTGTGCAGAGGCACTAGTGCTGCTATAAATTAACACGTTTTAGTATCCAATCCTTCACAACGAACTGTTATAACCACAGCACTCGCTTTTCATTGACATTATTTTAATAGGCACATATTTTACGCCATTTCTGGCCTTTGCGCCAAGAAACAATATCCATCAATCAATCAATCCTCAACGTCGACATTATCTTGGCCGGAGAATATTCCAGGATCGCGGGGACTGGTAACGGTAACTCACGTGGTTGTCGGGGTCGCAGGAGTAGAAGCAGACGAGGTGTCGTCACCGGGAGCCATGACGGAAAGCAGGACGGTGCGGCCGCTGCGGAGCTGCGTGGCGAGGACGGGGAACGGCAGCCTCCACCAAAATGCCACGCAAACGAAGGATCAAGAACTGGAGACTATCTACAAAGTATATTTACAAAGGATAACTGCAGCGCTGGCCAGTTCAGCCGACAGCTCGAGAGCCAGAGAGCGTTCGTCGTCTTCGTCGGGGCGTCGCGTGCATCGTCCACAAGAAACACGCAATACACATGTATCAATATCGTGGAAACCGCGCATTGATGATATGAAATAGTGTCGAAACGTGCCAAGAAATACACGTCTGCACATATGAACCGCGTTGTTTCACCCTGAAACGAGGTGTTAAGAGCGGTCGAGGCCTTTAAACAGCGGCTGTGAACGAGATACATATATTACGGGCTGTCATCGCTGAAGCTTGATTTTCTTTATTTCCATCATAGTTTCACTTTGAGCGTTCCAAAAATGAATTATTAGAGAAAATTACGCTCCCATAAGCATTGATTTAGAGGCCGCGTACACTCGCGACAACATGGATGCCATCGCTGACACCGTTGGTAACTGAGTCAGACGGTTGTTCATACGTCTGTATGCCGAATGCACCGTTTCTTATTACCCGTTTGACGCAGACGTAAACAGTGCATCTTTCATATTGAGAAATGTGTCAGCAAACCAACACGTACAAGTACCCCCCCCCCCCGGCTTGGTGGCTGTGCCACGAAGCTGTCCGCTAAACTGCTGCTGGTCATAATGTAGGTGTTCATCACCGCACTTACAGGCGCAGCTCTGCCCGCTACCATTTCGGCTGTCCCGCACGCAACCTCAAACTGCCTGGAACCGTGCGTTGGCCGTATCTCTGCTGCCTTTCTTCAAGTCACGCTAGCCAACCCAACACTTTTACGAGCACCACCTCTGACGAGCGCGATCAACCCTGCCACCAGGGAGGTGCCTACGTCAGCAACATCCGTCGCCGGGTCAGCTTTAAAAGAGCAACACACTCGCGCGCCAACCTGTGGGCTCGGCGGCTCTGCCCCGAAACAGTCCGCTAAACTACTGCTGTTCAATGTGCAGGTTAGTCAATGTTATAGCATTTACGTTAAGAAATGAAGCAACTACATTTTGAGACTGCTGTCGAGCCTCCAGTGTCTGTTTGCCATCGCCATGCATTGTATTCATGTCTCGCGCTCCTTGCTGCTACTGTCGGGCGAAATAGAAACTCACCCCGGTCCTGACCTTAAGGCCGTGCTAACTCAACTACAGAAGCTGTCCGCTGGGCAATCGCAGGTAATTGACGAGATTAAAGGTCTAAAAAGCGAACTAGTAGAGAGTAACAGTTCGATATCCAAATTAAACAGAAGCATGCATGCCGTTGAGAGCCACTGTCAACACACAGAAGATCTGCAGCATTAGGTTGAAACGTTTACGACTTCAGAGGCCTTAACGACAGGGGCAATCTCTGATATAGATGCGCGGATTGATGACGCAGAACATAGAGCCCGCCGCAGCAACCTAATCTAATGTTCGGCATTCCCGACCCAAGTGCATCCGAATCCGTCGCTCAGGCAGAGGAAAAAATCATTTGCACAGACCAAATTAACATGACCGTGCATCCTGAGGAGATTGAACATGCGCATCGTCTCGGCCGGCATTTTAGAAACCGAAACCGCCCTATAATTGTGAAATTCGCTCTTAATAAAACAAAATAAATAATTCTGTCTAACGGGCGTAAGTTGAAAAGGCCTGGCTACAGAATCGGCGAAGGCTACTCTCGTACTGTACAAAATGCCCGGAAACATCTTCTGCCTTTTGCGACGACCAAATCTGTTACATTTTCATTACGCTAAAAAACTTTGTTCATAGCATCTGCAAAGTACATGTACGACGAAACTATGAAATTTGTAAAAGAAGTCCATTGCAATCACTACATCACCGTCAATCAACACATCGTTCGATAACGACAACCCGCCCTTACACTACTATTTCAGCAATTTATTCTAGCATACGCAGTTTCCTTTCCAAACGCGATGTTGTATCTAATCTGATTTTATCATCTGGATCTAACTTGTTGATACTTACCGAAACCTGGCTAAACACTGACGTATCTCACACGGAGGTCATGTATGACCTACCCAGTTTCCATGTTTTGCGTAACGATTGCCAGCAATCTAGAGGCGTCGAGGTGCTAATCACCTTTAGTAATACCATAACTTGCTCCGTTTTCGCAACCCAAGTGACTTTGAAATATTGTTACTAGGCGGAGGCAATCACGATAGTAGCTTATGCAAGCCGAATGCTCAAGGCACCAGCTGACACTACAACATGGCGGCCTAAGCGTCCCTCAACAACAACACTTCTTCGTCATCGTCTCTTGTTTGCAAGTCCTGTCCTGTATCACTGTATCACGACACTATGCCGCCGGGGTTGGAGCGTCGACCCGGTGTAAGCGATTATGGTCCGGCAAAGGCACGCACGTAGGGCTTTAAACGGGAGATGTGAACAACATCGGTTCTTGGCTGCGCGAACGACGGGACTGGCTCTTTGGGAGTGATCTGGTACGTCACATCTGAAAGCTGTCGCAGGATCCGGTAAGGACATGAATATCGCAACAGAAGTTTTTGTGTTAAGGCCACATGACGAGATGGTGACCAAAGTAACACGAAGAAGCCAGGTAAATACGGCACGTCCCAGTGGTGGGTATCGTAACGCGACTTCTGGGAAGCCTGGGAATCAGTGAGGCGAGGGCGGGCAACCTGACGGGCCTGTGCTGCCATAGAAAGCGCATCGCGGGCAGAAGCGGTGTGCGACTGTGTGACTAGTGGAAGTACAGTGTCCAGGGGCAAAACGGGATCACGGCCAAACAGTAGATAAAACGGTAGTAACCTTCATTGTCATGGCGGGACGAATTGTACGCGAACGTGAGATATGGCAGAGCGACGTGTCGACGTGTACATAGCTAGCACGTCGGTAAGCGTTCTGTTCAGTCGCTCTGAGAGACTGTGTCTGTGGGTGGTAAGCAGTGGCTATCTGATGCTTAGTAGAGCATAAGCGCACGATATCATTGACCTTTGACAAGAAGTAATGTCCGCGATCCATGAGGAGCTCAGGTGGAGTATCAGGTGTAGGATGACGTTGGTGCCGAAGGAAATCCACGACGTCAGTGGCATAAATTGTAGGCAGAGCTCCCGTAATAGCGCAGTGCGTGGCGTAATCAGTTGCAACGGCAATCGATTTGAAGCCCTTAGTTCAGAAAGGGAAAGGGCCAAGTAGGTGGAGTCCCACGTGAAAAAATATGCTCTGTGGGAACATTGAAGAAGGAAGGAAGGAAGGAAAAAGTAGAGAAGGAAAGGCAGGGAGGTTAACCAGTTTAGCGTAACCGGCTTGCTACCCTACACATGGGAGAGGGATGGGTGCGATGAAAGATGGGGAACGGGGAGAGAGAGAGAGAGCACATAGCACAGCACACAAACATCGTCCGGTAGAGTCTATCAATCTGGCATTGTACGTGATAACACTGTCAGAGCCGCTTGTCCAATCCCGTCTCTTTCAAAAACTGAAGTAGTCCCTTCGTCGCCTTCACCTGCGATGTCTTCTGTCGGCGGCATGTGAAAATCGTGTCGAGGGACAATGGTCTAGTGTCAAGGTGCGCGAGAACGGATGCCAGGGACTGTCGCTGAACATTATATTCAGGACAGTCGCACAGAATGTGTTGCAGCGTCTCCTCGCAAAGACAAGCATTGCAGAGAGCGTTGTCGGCCGTTCCAATGCGGAATGAGTAAGATTTCGTGAAAGCCACCCCTAACCATAAGCGATAAAGCAGAGTCGCCTCGCTTCGGCGGAGTCCAGTTGGCATATAGAGATGCATCAAAGAGGGCAGGTGGTATTGACGGTTGCTCTGGTTGGTCTGGCTGTTTGGTGTGCACCATGAAGAGAGCGTCATCTCCTGTGCAAGCACTCGAAGTCTGCTAGCTGCGTCGGATCGTGAAAGCGGTATGGCCTCTTCTTGTGTGTCTTCAAGAGCTGCCCGAGCTGCATTATCGGCGTCTTCGTTTCCAGTGACGCCGCAGTGACTTGGCAGCCACTGAAACGTCACGTGGTGTCCTTTCTCCTGTGATGTATGGAGTAGGCATCTAATATCGAATACGAGCTGTTCGAATGGCCCGCGACGCAGAGCTGATAGTACAGATTGTAGGGCTGCCTTTGAGTCGCTGAAGATGGACCATTGTCGAGGTGGCTCCCGACTGACGAAACGGAGTGCAGCGCGAAGAGCAGCTAGTTCAGCAGATGTCGATGATGTCGGGTGGTCAGTCCTAAAGCTGATGGTAATAGCTTTTGCTGGGACAACCACAGCACCGGACGAACACTGGATGTTTGTGGAACCATCAGTATAAATGTGTTCACTGTCCGCGTACCTCTCGTGCAGAAGAAGCAGAGACAGTTGTTTGAGGACAGGCGACGACAGTTCAGACTTTTTTCCGATTCCTGGTACACTGAGATGTACTGTGGGGCTGATAAGACACCAAGGGGGTATCGATGGTTTAGATGCAGCGGTGAAGCCCGAGGGAAGTTTGTCGTTGTACTTGTTGGTAGTTTTAGAGAATGATGATTGGTGCCTGTCTGAAGGTAGTGCTGCAAGGTGGTGATAGGGGGCACGTGCAAAATGTCTGATGTGCGTTCTCAGGGCTTCCACCGTAATGTGAGTTCGCATTGGATGGTCCCGAGCAATCGCAAGAGTCGCCTCTGTTGACGTACATCTGGGCAAACCAAGGCAGACTCTGAGTGCTTGAGCTTGTACTGCCTGCAGAACACGAATATTTGTCTTGCAGGTGTTGTTCAGTACAGGTAGACTGTATCTTAAAAAACCGAGAAAGAGAGCTCTGTAGAGTTTAAGCATTGCGTCTACTGACATCCCCCACGTCTTCCCTGTCAAGTATTTGAACAACTGGGAAGTAGCTGTCAGGCGCCGTTTCATGTAGGCCACGTGTGGGCTCCAACAGAGGTCTCGGTCAATAATGACGCCAAGGAATCTGTGGTTTCGGACATAGGAAATGGTCCGCCCATTGATTGAGATGATATAAGGCGTCATCGGTTTCCGAGTAAATGCGACTAGTGCGCATTTTTCAGGTGAAATGCTGAGACCCTGTTTACACAAGTAGTTCGCTGTCAAAGTGGCCGCTCTTTGAAGTCGCGCACGTATCTGAGGACGTGTGACTGCCGAAGTCCAGACACAGATGTCGTCAGCGTATGTTGAAATCTTGATGGTAGTTGGCAAGCATTCAGCAAGTCTAACAAGAGCGAGGTTGAATAGCGTCGGGCTGAGAGCACCGCCTTGAGGAACGCCCCTGCTGGTATAGCGTCGCGTAGTTGGGCCATCGTCAGTTAACACATAGAATGATCTTGCAGACAGGTAACTTGCAATCCACAAAAAAACTCGACCACCTAGGCCAACCGTCGCAAGAGCGTCGAGAATGGCCTCATGTAATACGTTATCGTATGCCCCTTTCACATCTAAGAATAAAGCTGCAGATAAACGCTTACGGGACCTTTCGTGCTGGACATATGAAACGAGATCAACTACACTGTCGATGGAAGAGCGGTCACGTCGGAAACCAGCCATGGAAAGCGGATAAATCTTGTAAAATTCAAGGTACCATTCCAGGCGGCCAAGGATCATCCGTTCCATTATCTTTCCTACACAGCTGGCCAGTGCTATTGGGCGGTAAGAGGTGAGTTCTAATGGGGATTTGCCTTGCTTTAAGAGTGGCACCAGGCGGCTTACTTTCCATTCGTCAGGAACATTTCCCTCCTGCCATGAGGAGTTGTAAAGGCTCAACAATTCTATCCGTGCGGACTCTCCGAGATAGCACAAGGCCCGGTATGATATACCATCTGGACCCGGAGATGATGAGCGCCTGCAGAGAGCTAGTGCCGCTTCGAGCTCCTCCATTGTAAAAGGAAGGTCCATGCGGCAATCACGGGAATGGGGGACGTCAGCTCGGGCTGGAGGATCTGGACGAGCAGCGTTGGTCTGCGATCCGCGCACAAAAGTCTTCTGCGACATCGATGTCTTGCCGCCCTTGGAAAAGCGCTAGCGCCTTGAATGGAAAACGCCGTTCCGGAAGGCAACGCAGACCTTGCACCGTTTTCCAAATGTGAGACAGTGGCTTGCGGGGGTCGAGTGTCTGGCAAAACGTTGTCCACCGTTCCGACGCTAAACTATCCATACGACGCTGAATCTTCTTTTGCATCCTCCTGGCTGCCCTAAGGTCATGGATTGATTTTGTACGTCGATATCGACGTTCCGCCCGGCGACGAAGCGCTCGAAGTCGCTCTAATTCTATGTCGAAGTCATTTCGCGTGGAAGAGATCGTCATCATGCGAGTGGCGTTTTGCATCGTCATTTTAATCGTTTGCTCTAACCCAGAGGGTAGGCCCACGCGGCAGGCATCTTCCATCTCAGATTTGAAGTTGGCCCATTGAATCGTCCGAATGGTATTCCGTGAGCCTGATGTAGACGACAGGCCTTTGATGTTCAGATAGGTGGGAATGTGGTCACTCCCATGTGTCTCAATGTCTGGAAACCACTTCACACATCTGGCGAGAGAGTTGGAGACGAAAGCAAGGTCGAGGCAGCTGCCGTATGTCACGCCTCGAAGAAAGGTGGGGCTACCATCGTTCAGGAGATTAAGGCCATAGTTGTGGGCGATACTTGCTAATATTCGTCCTCCTGCATTTGTCCTTGTACTTCCCCATGCTGGATGGTGTGCATTGAAATCTCCTATGATGACCCATGGGGCGGGACAAACACTCAAGATATCCGCAAATCTTTTGGTATCGAAATTGCTGGAAGGCGATATATACACGCCTATGAGAGTAAACAAGAGTTTGTTCTTTTTAACTGTGATGCATATATATTGATTGTCGTCGTGGGGCGCAATTGGTTGCAAAACATAGGTGAGTTCACGACGAACAAAAACGACGATTTTGCTGCATGCACCGTTTGTTGATGAGATGATAAACTCGTATCCTGACAGTCTTATTGGTTTCGACAAGTTGGGCTCACAAATGACGATGAGTGGGAACCCATTGGTGTAGACAAACTGACGAAAATCTGAAATTCGTGATTTTAGCCCTCTGGCGTTCCACTGGATGACGGACGCTGCTTTGACTTCTTTCCGGAACGATGGGGTAGGAATAGCCATCTTTCTAGTTGAGGGATGCAAGCACTGGGCTTAAGGCGTCCAACACTTTAAGTGCGCTTCGAGCAGATGGTGTCCTCATGTCCACTAAAAGCGCTCGAATGGCCTCCATGAGAGAACGTAGCACCGAGATGACTTGACGGTCTGTTTTAGGTGAATCATCCATGGCCGGAGAAGGATCAGGTGGGGCACCGACCTTCTGAGGTTCTTTCGCAAGGGAGCGGCTCGGTAGCGTAGGCCATTCCTCTAAAGATAGAGTCTTTTCTGCTTCCTTCGTGGAAGTGGTGGGCCCTTTCGCGGCGCGGCTAACTGGCACCGCAGAGGAGTGGGTACTGTCACTTCGCGCATGCGTCTTCTTCGAAGACGTACGATGGTGCCGACGTCGACGCCGACGCCGGACTACTTTGGCTGCCTCCCTGTGGGCCGAATTGTCTCTGGCCATTTGCTTGAGAACCGCGCGTTCCCTCTTGATGCGGGGACAGTCTTTCGACGAGGCCGCGTGAGGGCCGCTACAGTTAGCACACTTCAGGACCGTGGCACCGCAGGTCTGTTCTGCATGAGGTTCAGCGCAACGGGGACACAGTAGCGAGTTGGGACACACGCCCTTGACGTGTCCTAGCCTGAAACACTCATGGCATTGAAGCGGCTTCTGGATGAATGGTCGGACCGGATGTCGAAAATGTCCGACTTTAACGTGGGATGGGATACAATCCCCCTTGAATATTACTTTTACGCAGCGCGTATTCCCAAGGCGGCGCACTTGCGTAATGATCGTGCCTTCGTATGCCGGCTTGATGAGGCTAGGTAAGTCATCATTAGGAATGGCCATGTCGATGTCGTAAATCACACCGGCTATGGATGTGTCGTCGATCGGGATAAAGGGGCGCATTTTGATTCCGCCTAGCTCCGTGATCGCTTGAAGTTTTCCAAGCGCACTCGCGTTGTACACGTCTATGGCGAGTATATTCTTGCGTGGATTTATTCTTATATCTTTAATTTGATCCGGCACCGCACGTTCCAGAGAAATGGATAGGGCTTGCCTGTTCAGCAATCGTAGGTTGCTTGATGGCTCTTCCGGCATATAAATGATGACGTGTGGCCAGCGCGCAGGCCTTGACTTCATAGTCGTTGTGCTCGCAGGAGTTGACGGCACTGTGTTGACGATTTTTTTTCTCGCCCTCTTACTCCGGACGGGTATGAAGCCGTCGTCGGATGAGTCGTCCGACATGGAGTACAGCTCGGTGTCTTCGGTGTCACTGGGGGAGCCAACTCGCTTCCTTGCGGTTGACGGCAGTGATGACGTCTGGCCAGGCGGGCCTCTAGCATGCTCCGCGTCCATGGCTGCAAGACGGGGAGGCGAGGCACCTCGAAAGCCGAAGATTTTACCAAAAATTCACAGAGCACAGAAACAAGTGTTCTGCCAAGAAGACACTTCGTCGTCTTCTTCCGGAACATTGAAGAGGTTTAAGAACCGAGCTGGAGCCATACGAGTGGGTTTCCGGCGTTTCCGGCCCCAGGCCGAGGATCGTCGACCCTGTTTCTGAATGAAGATGCAAGTTACAAAGTAGTCCTCCCGCGTCTACCAACCGGTAACGATGTTTTGAATTACATTTTTCTTCATGCGGCCTTGAGCGGCAGACCGTACCGTGCTCCCCACTTCCGAGACGCTCTGCTTGAAGTAGTGAATACTGCAGATATTATAGGTTTCGGACAGTATCAAATCAGTCATGTGTGGATGGTTACTTGCGCTAGTAGTGCGGCGAAACAGGCTCTCGTCGGCTGTGATGAGCTCCGTGTCAAACGGCTGAAGTGCATGGTGATAGATCCGGAGACTAAACAAATCAAGCTCAAGTTATTATGGCTTCCACCTCACCTTGAACCTCAACGCGTTGAAGAGGCGCTCCAGGCGTATGGTGAGGTGAAGTCTGGAGAGCGAAGTATGGAGATGCTCTGGTGTGGAACAGTGGGTGACAACAAACCGGGAGGTTTCCTTGGTACTCAAGGATACTGTAACCGTAAACTGAATACCGCACATTATGTCCATTATGGACACCAGTGCCTGGTACTTATCCTCGGTAGGCCTGCACTGTGCCTTCGTTGCAAGCGTGTGGGACACATTCGTCGGCAATTCAGAACACCGAGATACTTGCAGTGCCACCGATTTGGTCACTCGGAGGACGCCTACGTGCCGACCTACGCCAATAAGCGTCGTTCTGGGCAATATAGCCTAGACGAGCCACAGCTGGACCGTCTCATGGATTCTAGAGAGGTAGTAGATGTCACCGTAGAGAGTACAGGTGGCATAAGGGACGAAGAACCGGAGGCCCCAAAGCCAATGCCGAGCAACCTCAGCAGCTCAAGTAACACTAACAAAGCTACATGAGAGGATAACTCGGTTTGCCCACATGGCCTAGCAATCCTCAAAGAAAAGTCCCTTGATGAGAAGGAGAAAGAAGAGGCGATGGAAAGCAGTCAGGCAAGGAAACGTCCGGCACCATTCAACGACGCAGCAAAAGAAAGTGCAGTACAGGAGCCCAAGAAAGTGCCTTCTAGTGGTCAACGAATTCCCTCCCCTGGTGATGATGTGCAGTGGCGGTTTTGTCCGCGTAGTCAGGAGAGTGCCACAAAGAATTCCAAAGGGAGCAAGGCCACAGATTTACCTGTGGCCAAGGGTGATAGAAAACAAAAGCTCTAGGTGAGCAAAATGCTACCGCTTTCACCCTCCACATATATGTAGCGACACTGAACGTGCGTGGGCTGCGGAATATAAGGCGTCAGCAGCAGTTACTCCACGTGCTGAGGGAGCATGAAATTGATGTCGGTGCAGAGCAAGAGACCAAGATTTTTGTCTGATAGTGTCAGCCTTGCGCTGCAAACTTTTAAATAAGATTACGAGGTGTGTATTAGCCAAGCATGTGGTGCTTCCGCTGGATGGCTTTTGTTAGTTAGAAAGCAGTTAAATCACTTTTCATTGTCTCTGGGTGTTGATGGGCAAGGTCGCTTTATATGCTGGGACTTCCCTTTTTGTTCCCGTAATTGGCGGTTTATTTGCGTTTATGCTCCCTCAAAAGTGACTGACAGGAAGGCTTTCTTCCTCTCTCTTGCTCGAATGCTAGATGATGACACAGATTTGGTAGTGTTGGGAGACTTCAACTGTGTTTGTCATTCCAGAGATCACCCATGCCTAACGAATCGTTGTGATGCAAGTGCTACTTTCCTACATCAGTTAACGAAGGATCACAATCTAATAGACGTGGGAGCCTATACACCTTCTTGGGTGTGGTTTACGCGCTTTCAAGGCGTCTATCATGCTCAACTTGATAGTGTGTACGTTTCGACGAATCTGTAGTCTCACATTCACAACTACGCCATGAAGCCGGTATTTTTCACCGACTACTGTTTAATGGCGTCACCGAAAGTTTCGCAAGTCTTCTCCAAACTGGGAACTGTGGAAACCGAATACGCAACTTCTACGAGATGAAAGTTTTGTAAACAAAGTGAAAGAATTACTGCTAAGGATAACACAATGTCAACATCTTCCATTGCTTGCGCAATGGGAAATGTTCACAGAGAGAGTAAAAATTAGGCAATTAACCATTTCATGTCATCTGTCTCAAAGAAAAAAAGTTGAAAAGCATCACCTTTATGATCTACTTGACAAACTGCACGCTTTCGAAAGCCATGAACCAAGGTTGTATAGCTATGACATAAATACTGTTCGCGCACAAATTGACAAGTACGAGACGGATGTGTACAAAGGAGCCATGGTGCGTTCACGCACAACTCGCTTTACAGATGAGGAGCCAACAAAAAGGGCTATCGGTGATGAAAGGGGATACGCGCTTTTCAAGAAAATATTACAAATTGAGTCTGGTGGTTCCATATACGAAGAAACGTCGCAAATAATAACCGTATTTGAGGCTCATTATAAAAAATCTTTTTACTGCAGTTAAGCCTCAGAATGGTTTCGAAGACAAAGCTGATCAGTTTGTTTCCCTTATGCCACACTTACAAGGAGACCATCAATTCAGTGTTCATGGGCGAATAGCTCGAGGAGAAATTAAGTTTGCCATCGTAACCATGCAGAAAAACAACGCCTGGCCCTGATGGCCCTAGTGCTAAATTTTATATAATATTTCAGGAATTTTTGTGTCCTTTTCTTGAGCAGCTTTTCAAGGAAGCCTATCAACGTGGTGAGCTTCCTCCGTGTTTCTATCAGGATCCCACAACCTTAATCACAAAGAGCACGGATAATGAAGTAATAACGAGAGCAAACGGATATAGACCGATATCGTTATCTAACGCCGATTACAAAATACTGACAAAGTGCTGACAAATAGGTTGCAGACAGTCATTACTAAATAAGTAGGTGACCATCAAGCATGCATAATTCGAGGACGCTCTATGCAAACAAATGTTCATAGCGCACGTTCAGTTCTTGAGTGCATAGAGAGCAGCATGGTTCAAGTAGATCTGCTTCAGACTGACCTCACCAAAGCTTTTGATAAGGTTCAGCACGAGTTTGTGTTCCGACTACTGCGACATATTCCGTTAGGGGATGCACATACAATGGTATAACACTTTGTTATAAACATTGGACTACAAAGTTAAGTGTGAGCCTTACCCTCTCAGATATTATACAGGTACAGTCATCCGTTCGTCAGGGTTGTCCACTGCCACCTTTACTCTTCGCGATATACTTGGAATCGATTGCTTAAGTGTGCGTTGAGATTCAAGAATTAAAGGATACCGGTATGACGATGAGGAAATTAAAGTGATAGCTTATGCAGATGACATTGCCTTCTTTTGCGTCGATAAGTCAAGCATTACCAAGGCAATAAAGGCTACCTTGCGTTTCTGTGAGACTGCAGGAGCTAGTGTAAATATTGATAAAAGTAGGGGCTTTTGGCTAGGCATGTAGGCGCTCACTCCCTCTGTATTCGCGAATATTCGTTGGAAACAGCCTCCGTTGTGACCTCTTGGTGTGCCTCTCGTTAACTTTCGTAATAGTGGACCTCATTGGACGTCCAGGATAACTACTGTCCACCAAAAGGTGACAACCTGGTAGGTACGTCACCTCTCCATTTTTGCGAGAGCTAAGGCATGCAATATATTTCTTGCTTGTAAGCTTCTTTATGTTCTGCAGGTCTTGCACTGCTCACGTATCCATGTTCAGGCATTTCATAGAATATTTGCATGTTTTACTTGGTGTTCATCATGGGAAGCCAATAGGAGAGACAACCTATTTCTTCCGCTTGAGAAGGGAGGAGACCTGATTATTGTGCATTTGTCTGTACAATAGATCATGCGATTATTTGACCTTAAAAACGTCCGTCATCCATTCCTTCTCGCTGTTAATCGAACACGTCTTGCTTCACATCTCCTTTTTTAATTTTGTCAGGACAAACTTTGCAACTGCCGTTATGGGGCTTCTTAAGAGAATTCGTCCACACTGTTTCATTTTTAAAATACAGATTCCCTTTCGAATATTTGCTTATCGTTGATCGAGCCTCGCTAAATCTAGCACTTATACATAACCTTTTCTGTGAACATATGCGCCGAAAGCTGTATCTGTCTCTTTTTGGTCAAGATGTTCTTTGCCACGTCCATACAATGTGAATTACGCCAGCAGCGAAAACGTTATTCTTTAAGCTGCACGCTTCCACCAAGCCAGTTAAGACCTGGCTTGAGGAAGAGCGACTATATGTACCTTGGAATACAAATTGTAGACTTTGCAATTAACCTGAGATGATAGAACATTGTTTTATTTTTTTTCGTTCCGCATTTAATTTTTTCAACATTTTAGAAAGAAGTATCAAAAAAGACCTCCCTCTCACATATTATGGTATCCGGTTCCTTCCTTTCAAAAAGACAGCCAGTAATACACCATACGATTTGTTTATCTTATTAGGACTTCATTCATTATGGAGAAGCCGAATGATCGACAGATATGCCAAGCCACCACGCTCAACGAGGTGTGTCTTTCTAGAAGAGGCTGCTCAAGTGCGCAGTGTGGTTGCTATGCCATGCCGATACATCGAAGTGTGGGGATAATTTGCCATGTCGAGATCCAGGCAGAGCTTGTTTTACAGACACGTCTCGAACAAACATCGCACTTGCGCTACTGCCCCCCCAACTAAAAGTTACCATCGTATCATAAAGAAAACATTGTTGTCCGTATTAAGCAGTATGCTTGGAAGTGTCACAACACCGATTTTCGTTTGCGATTGGTGTTTTAATTTCGAAAAAAGTCCTAAATGAACCGCCGACCCGGGACGCTATATGGGCTGTTACTGCCGATTTTGATTGCCGTTTCTTGTAATGATGGTGCATTTTGTAGAGAGCTACTGTAATTACTTGGTAATTATATATTCATTTATTGTACAGTCAGTAATGCTACGTCTCTTCATTAAAAATATTGAAGAAATATTTCGCGCAAAGGATATGCAAGGTTTTCTTCCTACAATGATGCGTTTCAATCGACATCTCTGTCTAGTCACATATCTTCGTCAAAAAGAAAGCGTAGGCTAGTGCTGGTAGCTTTCGGCTACAGCACATAATATGTCTGTTTATAATGCGTCACATCGGCGTACATCGCTTCTTGTGCTGGCACTGTAGACACGAGAAAAATGGTTCATTTAAAAACACCAATGCGAAAGCTGATATACAGAGGGAATTATCCTTGTAAGACAGACTCGGCGGATACGCTAGGCCTAAGCTTCGGTGCAACGGCTCGATGTCGGCGTGGGTACCTGGCGAGTGCTAAAATGTGTGGATTTGAGCCTCAGAACCTTTTCTCTATTAATTAGTGAACGCGCACGAATCGCCTGAGCTTTCTTATTGGTGCGATAGTATCAATCAGCGGTAGGCTTCGAACTCAGGGTCTGCTTGAACGTGTCTAAATGACTGCTGGGTTCGTGTAGACTTCACGAAACTGCGACAACGACTCCAATCAGCAGTCATCGGTTACGATGAAACTGCTAAAAACAAGGCGTGCTATGCGTTTGTGCGGTTTCGGTTGAGAATGTAGCTGTCCGCCAAGTAAAATGGGAAAATGCAAAAAAAACGAAAGTGATCTTCAGTGTGGAATATGCGTGCATAAACATGGCAGCTCACGCACATTTATTCCAAGCTGCGACACGAAATATATTTTCATGACCCCAGAATATATCTTTATTTAGGACAGAAGACTAGTAACTAGCAATGAAACTGCATAAAGCGTTTAATATTCAGCAGCGCCTGTACTCCTTGCCTACTGGAACCAGTGCGGCACAAACGCAACCAGTGCAGTCTCCAGTGCGAGCCAGCGAAATGCAGAGAGAACCAGCGCGTCTAGAGCAGAAACCACTGGGCACCAGCGTCATGGCAGTGGAACCAGAGTCTCGTCGAGTGTGACCCAGCTTCTATCCAGCGTTCTCAATGGTGTCTCAGTGACTCCCAGCAAGCACCAGCGTCCCCAGTACGATCCAGTGGCGAAAAACACGCTGGTTTCACACAGGAAGGCAGCGTAAGACGCTGGTTGTCGCAATAGGGAACGTATCAAGTTTTTTTTTTTAAATTTATGGCTAGGCTTTGGACAGGGTAATATCGACGGAAGCTCAAAGCGTGTAGTGCATAAGGGCCTTTACCCCGCCTTCGTGTTGTCGGCAATGAACTTCAGTTTGTAGAAATATAGAGCTCGCTCCGACCTAGGTGCCTGGAGAATTCCAGAGACGCACGTACAGGATCCGAGTGCCACGGAGTAGGTACGTTTATAAGAAAAACTTTTGAAGAAAACATGCTTGAAGAAAGCGCCTTTTTTTTTTGCATTCAAGCACGAAAGTAATTGCAAAGCCCATGTCGCCAACTTCGCGAAAATTATCTCGCAGCTAGTATCGTCTAGAAAAGTTTTTCCAAGTTCTAATTTAAAAAAAAAAAAGGTGCGTCCTTCAAAAAAAAAAAAAAACATCCGTAATAGAAGGCTTTCATATGAAAGAAACAATGCCAGTTCTACTGCCTTGAATGGCCAGTTTATGTTTTACAGCGAAGATGTTTACTTCTAGTCCCTGTATGCATCCCCCCCCTCCACGCGTTACCGGGGGTGGGGGGTAGGGGAAGGGCATACTCTGGCCGGCTTACGTCCGTATAGGTGACAAAAATGTGTGGGCCGATACAGGAGGTGGTACTTACCACCTCCTGTATGTTACCGGGCTAATCCGCGGCGTAGGTGAAGTAGGCTTCAAGCACTCCACCAAGTTATAAACATAATTAATTTTAATATCTGCCGTCCGAATAGAACGACATACATTCGGCTTTGCAACAGAAACATTGTATGTATGTATGCATGCATGTATAGCCTGGTGAGCCACAAGGAAGCGTCCTTGGGGCGTCTGTTGTTTCTAATCTATAGAAACGAAATGCCTAACAGCATATGGTCTTGCATACGAATATTCGCCAATGATTGCATAATCTACCATCCAGTAACCATTAGTGATGATCATATAGCGCTCCAACGAGACCTAGAAATAGCGAACCAGTGGTGTACTACATGGCTCACGACACTAAACGTGTCAGAATGTAAAACATTGTCTTTCACCCGTAAATCTGTTAATTTGCAGTTTATCTACCACATTAACAGTAGTATTATATCCCCGACTACACAATAGAAGTATCTTGGCGTGCACCTTACACCTAACCTATCATGGCCTGAGCACATTACGTGTGTCTCTGCCAATGCATCAAAATCATTAGGGTTTTTGCACCGGAACTTGGGCAGTGTTCCATCTGCCTTGCGTAGAATGGCTTGCTTAACGTTCGTGCGACCCCAGCTTGAGTGCGCGTCTCCCATTTGGTCTCCACACCAGAAATACCTGATTGAAGCGTTGGAAATCATTCACAAGTGGGCCAGTCGTTTGATTACGCCAAAAGCAGCGCCCGGTCTAGCATAACACAGACCAAAGCCGAACTATCGTTGCAGTCATTGAGTACTCGCCGTGATATTGCATTCCTGTCATTATTCCGTAAATTCATTCCCTCTGAAAGATTATCTCCAGCACGCTTGAAACACCTCGTCTTCAGATCGTGCAGATTGAACAATAATGTCAGCTATGTCTGCGTATATGGAGCGACACAAGCATGTAACTTTTTATTTATTTATTTATTTATTTATTTGTTTATTTATTATACCTCAAGGGCCCCAGAGATGGGGTATTACATGAGGGATGGGCTTAGATTAACAAAACAGTGATTCGAGAGCAGCCTTGAAGTGATGAGCGTCGGAGTGGCGCGTGATGTCGGCAGACAGACCGTTCCAGTCCCTGGCGGTTTTCACAAAAAATGATCGTAGATGAGAGGTAGTCTGCGCCGGGGGAGGACACAGGGCTTTGCTGTGGTTAATGCGGCTGGACTGACGATGAGCTGGTAATATAGCTGCAATGTGGAGTGGTGAATGATAGAATTTGTGAAAAAGACAGTCTAGAAATAAGACGTCGCGATTCCAGATTAGTAAGACCGGCACGGGTTTTTAGTTCAGACACGCTTGCAGGATAAGAATATTCAGAGTAGATAAACCGGGCTGCACGGTTTTGAATTGATTCCAGTGTATTAGATAGGTTATGTTGATGAGGATCCCAGACAAAGCATGCATATTCTAACTTAGGGCGGACATATGTAACATAAGCTAACAATTTTACTGATGGGGGAGCAAGTCTTAGATTCCGGCGGAGAAAACCGAGGGTTCGATTCGCAGCATTGGCTAAGTTAATGACATGATGTGACCAATTTACGTTTGTTGAAAAGGTTACGCCGAGGTATTTATATGAGTCTACGGATGAGATTTCGGCGCCCTATATGGTGTATTTCCCTGATTGGTGTTGCTGTCTGCGATGGAAGAAACTCGCGCTATCCGTCTCTGGAAGAGCCTCCTGGACAGCATTGCTTTGCTCAGAATACATGATGCCTTGTTCAGTAATTTGGTCAAACATTTTTCTCCATACTGTGTGTAGGGCTGAGCTAATACATGGGTACTTCTCAATCGCACTACGTTTACGTTTTCAATGCATTGTCACGTAATGGCATGTGTTTGTTTAATGTTGTTTAGCATTACGCAGCGTATAACGTCTCAACGCGAAGTATCTTGCTGCTTTTATGTAATACTTCTCGCTGTTTTATAGCAATGCTTATCCGTTTATTCCTTTTTTTCTTGCTTTTTGGCAGCTTTCTTAAATATGCAACCTTCATCGTTTTGTACCAATATTTCAATACCCTTATGCATCGATATCATTTTACCAATTGTATCTCGTGATAAACTGTCTCATATGCCCCCCCCCTCACCCTATGCCTCATCGTAGGCCTGTGAGGTATTCTTAAATAAATAAAAACATATTAGAAAATGCATTTAGAGTAGTAAGTTGGCCTACATTCACTTTATTTGTTTTAATCCTGTTTGACCAATAATGAGACGGGATAAAAAGTGTGGCGGCGGCACTCGTGCACGTTGCCTGCGCTTCTACGGTTATGACGTCACGCGCGTCGCAGCTGCCGGCACGGCTGCATGCGGAAGCGGTTGCGGCGGATGCACGGGAGGTGCGGCGACTGCGGCGGCACCTTGTGTCGGCGTACTGTGGCGCCGTATTAAGTAATGCATGACTTCATAGTGTACGCAGCCCATGCGCGCAGCCTAAACAGCTTCACTGGTAATCCGTGCCCCTAAGAATGTTGCGGTCCCACAATTTTTTTACGCAACCTCGTTGCATAGGATATACCGCGATTTATCTGAGTTTAATATTGCCTTTAGTGCATTTTTTTTCATTCTTTCAGCATGTCCAGAAAATGAAGTCAAGGCGGTATGCGACGGGGCTAGCCTGTTCCCGCAAGTATACTGTGGAGGCGTAGATTATGACAATTATAAGTGCAAAAGAAATCGACATTCAAGGTGTGTGTGTGTGGCTGGTTACGCACGTGAAAAGACCGGTGAATGCGTGCTTATAGAAAATTGCGGTAAGTCACTCTTATCCTGTATTGAAAATTCTGGTAACTTGGCCACGGGGCCGGTCAAAATTTAGTAATTTTACCAACCTTGCACTAACAAAAACTATTAAAACTTACCATGGTTTTACGCTTCGATGCTTGCCAACAAATACAGGTTGTTTAGAAAGTTTCTTAGGTACGGTCGAAACAGAACACTAGTCTGCTTTAATAGAAATTTTCGGTCTTTTAGCGTGTAAGATCGAGCTTACCGGGTTTTTGTATTAACGGTAACAAATTTGTTGAACATTGCCTGTGGCATATAGCAGGGATCTACTTCTTCAGCTGGAATATTCTAAGAGGTGTTTCTTGCACTTACGCTGGCAATCAGTACTCGTGTTTTATGAATTACCAAAATTTATCTGATTAACCTTTAGACTAATTACTTATAATAATAATAATAATACTGTATTGATGGCTTGAGAATAATACAGTGCAAGAATCTGGCCTGCCAAAGCCGCAGTGGGCTTGAATGGCAGTGCCTGGCAGACAGCGACAGAGCCATCAGTAACACGTTTACTAGTTTGTAGACAACAGTGAAGAAAAAAAAACACACACACACATGACAGGCTTCCGATCAAGCATTAATGTGTCTAAGAGCCTTTCTATTTCGTCTGCACATCTTGTGTGCTTTGGGGAAGTAAATTAAGCATTGCTGGGACATAATAGTTACGGAGTCTTCGACCGTATCTCGTCTTACAGCGGGGTGTAACAAAAGCATTCTTTGGTGTCAGGCAACGAACAGGCACATAAGGAATTTTATACTGGCTTATCCAAAAATGCTTTAAGACAACAGTTTCTAGCAGAAAAGAATGGAAATCAGGTGGAGACAAAGTTTTGGACACATCAGATTTGGGGGAGACATCATATACAACATGCTTCAGAATTCCACGAAGGACGGAATTGACCTAGTTTACCAAATGTTGAGCGCCGTGACCATATGTAGATATCCCATACCGGATTACACTGTAGCATAAGGCATGTACCACAAGCTTTCGCACAGACAATGATACGTAAAATTTAATATTATGCAAAACACAAGACACTGCCCGAAGTTTTTGACAGATATGTGCGAAATGAGAGTTCCAGGATAAATCATTGTCAGAAAAACACCAAGGTATTTAATTGAACAAGCGTATTGCATAGGGTCACAGGAACAATGATTGCAATGTGAGGTGTGCAAACATAATGGAGACGATAGGGTAACTTGCTTGACAGGGTTGTGGAAACAGTTTAGTTGAGTTTTGGATGCATTGATATCGACTACATTATTCCGAAACCAGTGCATCACTTTTGCTGTTGCCATGTGTAAAGAAGAGATGGCGTCAGTGTAACTTCGAGCGTATGAAACAAGGACAGTGTCATCGGCACACTGATATAATTTCACGTTCACAACATTACATAAATCGTCGAAGTATAAATTAAATAATAACGGACTTAAAATTGAACCTTGGGGGACGCCAGCTTTAATTTCGGTCAGGTTGCTACGAAATTTTCCTATAGATACAAGTTGGTGCCTGTTAGATAACAAGTTTTTCAGAAGCCACAAAAACGCACCCCAAAAGCCTAGCAAAGAAAGTTTGGTTAGTAGTATGCTATGACAGACGCTGTCGAACGGTCTGTGGACGTCGAGAAACAGTGCACAAGCAATCTGATTATGTTGAAACGCAGAGTTTAGTGCATCGGAAAAATCTTCAAGCAGCAACTGCGTATCCCGATTCGGCAAAAAGTCATACTGGCTAGGAGATAACACGCCATGATTCTTTAAAAAGCTGCTCATTGTCTTGAGCAGATGTTTTTCCGATATCTGCCAAATACATGAAAGGATCGAAATAGGCCGGTAGTTTTCGATATTGTTGCGTGCGCCACTTTTAAAAAGAGGAATGACCAGCGCATCTTTCAGATTATCTGGAATGATACCAGTCGTAATAATAACGTTTAAAATAAGTAGTAGCGCATCTTGTATTGCTTCGAAAGTTCTGCGCAGCTCTAATATTGAAATACCATCAATTCCTGGAGGCTTATATGGTTTTAGACTGAAAAGGATAGATTTCAGATCATGTTCTGGAAACATGGAAAGAAAGGCGGATTCTGAAATAGTAGTTTGCAATGTGCAAATATCCGGATGAGGTCTCGCTACACGAAACATTTTTGAAAAAAAATGAGTTAAAATCATTAGCGGTGGCATTTGAAGTACAACTTGAAGAAAAAACGAGACATTATATCAACAGGGAAATTAGCGTTTACATCACCACCTCTAAGATTGTTAATT
Organism: Dermacentor variabilis; assembly: GCF_050947875.1. Lineage (NCBI taxonomy): Eukaryota > Metazoa > Arthropoda > Arachnida > Ixodida > Ixodidae > Dermacentor > Dermacentor variabilis. Next base: position 188,349,342 of record NC_134569.1, on the reverse strand, counting down.
AGGGACCACGTTTTCCTGCTGCCACAAAAAGCGTCCGTAAATTTTGCTCGTATGTTACTGCGTTTTGCTAGACGTGTCATAGCATTGACCTTATTTCGAAGCTCTTTGAACCGAAGCCGCAAAGCAGTACAATTAGGACTTCTCTTTGTTTGTACCAATAAGAAGTCTTTTTCTTGTATTGCCGCGAGTATTTCTGTCGACATCCATTATTGGTCCAAGCTACGTTGTTTGATTTTAGACCCGTGTAGCTGCAAGCCGGAAATCAGCGAACAGTTTTACAAAGTCGTCATAGGCGTCGCCTGGAAGAACACTCATCAAAAAGTTATACCAGTCGTGATTCATTACAAATATGTCGAACGCCAAGGGGTCAACAATTGAGATTTGTTTGACTTCGTTTGGAGCGACCAAGTCAGTAGCGTCACCTGTTAGAGAGCAGCGGACCATGTAATGATCAGCAAGTTTCGTTGCAATAACGGCAGATTTGACACTTCGTTTATGTGGACGGCTTGCATGATCTATGCAAGATGTGACAAGATGACCAGCAAGGAATTCCTCGCGCGTAGGTTCATAGATCGTGTTTTGCAAGCCCCATTTGGAAATGACGTCCAGATAGTTACCAACTGTCGTCGCTGAAGGGCGTAGCGTATCTATGTTGACGTCCCCAAATAGGCAAGCATGGTCCATTGAGAACATCGAGGCCAGGGCTGCATCCAGTTCATCCAGGAATATACGACCGTTGCAACACGGTGGGCAATAAACCGCAAGCAGAATTAGTGACAAGGAAGTTGCGCAAAGGCGCACTGCCACAATTTCAGCTTGGGAAAACGAGAAAGTCAGCTCAGTTATCGCCCATGTGTCTCGGATGAGAACTGCCATGCCTCCTCCCCTCTTAATTGACCGAGTATATGAAAAAACTTGGTATCCAATTATCTGATACTGATGGATGCAGGCGGAATGTTAATCTCGGTAAGCATGATCGCATCGAAATAGGAGTTCAAAGGAGTAATTAAGGCCTGAAAATGGTCCCAATGCTATCTAATGCTGCGAAGTTGACGTTAACAGCACGGAATGCGCAAACATTAGGAAAGAAACTAGAGACCTCGTTCAGATTCGTACATGTCTTGAAGGCATCCTTGTTCATGCTCATGCAATACTCTCGAGATCAGATGCCTTATTGATATACAAAATAGGTGCATCTTCATCCCTCTTAGCCAGTATCCTGCCGTTTTCGGTCCAAACAAAGTCAATTTTTTTTTCTTTGCCTTTCTGCCTTGCGAGCCGATACAGCTTCCGCTGTGCACGCGAAAGATTGTCGTTGAAGTAAAGCCGCGGAAAGGTGCTATCATGAGCAAGCTCACGTGAGACTCTTTGTGCTGCGAGTCATTGCTGTTTGGCCAAGACAGTGCGCATTTGCACAAGGATTGCAGGAATGGTATTGCTCCGTGCGGGAAGTCGGTGAACGGCAGAAACATCGGTCAGTTTGAATTCGGAAATGTTTAGCTTCGCGGCCAGTCCTGACAAGAACGAAGGAAAATCCTCGTTGGGGTTATATTACAGGCCATGAATCTCAATACTGCTGCGTCAACTGTATTGCTCTAATTCGCTAAGTTCAGAGCCAACCTTCTCGAGCAGCTCAGCCTGGGCAACAATCTTAGCGGAGGGTGTATCTACTTGCGTGCGAAGGTCGCCGACTGCTATCTGGTTCGCAGTTACAGTGGACGACACCGATTCATATTCAACGGCAAGGGAATCGAGCGACCCCTGTATCTGCAGAACAGTTTGTGCAATTTTTTTCTCTGATAGCTTTAATGAAGGTTCTTCCACTCGACTGGCCAACATTTCGATTGTAGCCGTCAGCCGGTCCAGTTTATCGTTTACAGTCAAAAGTTGTTGTTCTAGTGCTCCGTCATCCGATTTATTACCCATTGCAGGTTGCTTGACGGCTTGCGTCTTACATGCCGGGCAGATCCAAGATCCCCGTTTTCCTGCTGACATTTTCGAAAAAGTTGATTCTGCAACCGTTGAGCAGTTTTTACCCAGGTGAAAAGCTTCATTGCAAGCAGAGCATGTCAGAAACTTATCGTCTCGCGGCAATGGCTGAGCGCAAGTGGTACAATCAGGCATTGTGGTGCAGTCGGCGGCAGAGAGCAAAATAGAAAAAGGAACGCGGGCAGGTGGACGTTTGAACTGACCTGTCGACAGCAAAATAACGGATCAATACATGGTGCAGCCTTGCGGCCGGCTGCGACGGGAGTCAGTGGGAGCAGTCCTGGCAGTCCTTTCGTAGACGGTAGTCAAACCTGTTTGGACAGGCCGAGACCTGGTGACCAAGGCGATGGGAGCGACGGTGGGCGACAGGGAACGAAGCCGATGTTGGTCCTTTGGTATCTTGATGCGAAGATCCGTGATCCAGGCAGCCAGCACGTGTCGATGCGTGTTCCCGATAACCACATCGTTTGCTTCGAGTGCGCGCGCAACCGGACAGCCTGCCGAAAGCAAAATAACGGATCAATACATCGTACAGCCTTGCCGCCAACTGCCTTGCCGCCGACTTCAGCACACATACCACAATTCACGAATATGAGTAAATGATTTCACATTGCACATCCACTTGGAACAAAACTTGAATACCCCCAATTTTTAGGTATGCACTGTAAAAACTTGCCGAAAAAGAGTGAAATAAATGAGTTTTCCGTGCCAGAACTACGATCGGGTTATGAGCCATGCCATAGCGGAGGCGTCCGAACTAATTTTGACCACCTGGGTTTCTTAAACAAGCACCAAAATCTAAGTAAACGGGTTTTCTTGCATTTCACACTCACAGAAATGCGGCCGCCGTGGCCGGTATTTGATACCGAGACTTGGGTTTAACAGCACATGAAATTTGCCGCTAACATGCATTGTTGTTGCACTGACGTTTTTAGCAACCCGTGTTTTTATACACTGAAGTTAAAAAATTACTGGAACATCAACGTATTTCGTCGGAAAAATTGAGAACGTTTATCTCGAAACTGGTCCTATTCTCAGTATTTGCTCAAGGCGGATGCACCTATAATAGTTACCCGATACCGTTCGTCATTTGCAATATGAGGTGTAACGTATCCACGTAAAAGTTAATAGCAAAAATATGTTATTTAGTCATGCGTGAACTTTCCTTATTAAGCAAATAGTGTCTGCTTCCGAGAATACTGCCGCTGAAAAATAAAAATAAGACACCCCGTATTTTAAGAGATTTTCACTACGTGAGAATTTTCAAGGATCGTCCGGAGCAGATACACTCTGCTTGGAAAGAAGGTCTGGCAGTTTTGACCTGAAAAGAACAGCCTCAACGTGCACTAAAACGTAGAATTTAGTACAAGAGGGATCCAAAAATTATAAAATAAAGAGAAAGGAAAGTGAATACTAAAAATGCGAGACTCAGTGTTTACATTACATCACAACGGCAGGATTCTGCCGCATTAACAAACTGGTTGGGGGGGGGGGGGGGGGGCGGCTATTCTGGAAAGTAGGAAATTGTAGCAAGATTCCGCCAGGGCTGCAGCATAGGACGTAGAGGGAGGAAACTACCAGAGTCTATGACGTACTATACAATTAGCACGCTTAGAAAACTTCACGAACTTTGCGTGGCCACTGCGCTTCCGTCTAAAAAAAGTGTCATTCATTTCCTAAACTGTCAGCCGCTCGGTGCAAAATACCTTCTAGAGATTCTCGCGGCAGCTCACAGAGAATGAAATCATGTTCACCTGAATAGCTAATGGCTTGGTGCTTCAGCTTCTTCCATTATGATGTTCAACATTTTTATAACTGCGACCTGCAGGGCAACAGCTCTTATTGATGAATGCATAAAACACCGTTGTTTATGATTTGCCAGTGCTGCTGTATTATGAAAGTCATGTCGCATTTCTCAAATATTCAACTAGGCGTAAACATATTCGGGAAATTTTGTAAAAACTTCAGTGACCGCAATAGAAAAATCTGAGAGTTTCTCGGGGAAAAATTTATTACTCTCGCGAGGAATTCAATCAATACCGGCATGCGAGCTGATGCAGCTATTGTAGTTTTACTATTTAGACAGCCATGTTTGTGACTTTATGGCAACATTTAAAGGTAAAACAGCGCGGATTGGCCGATGCCTGTTTTTACTGTCTGCATTGGTGTTTTTTCTGTTTGTGTTTTTTTTTCATCAGCCATTAAGCGCTTTTTACTTTCAAGTGTGGCACCAGCTAGCACAACGGCTCACGCTTCTACAACATATTCCTATGGCAATATATCACCTGGGCATTTGTAAGCGAAAAACAAAATGCCGATATTGGAACATGGAAATGTTTTTTTTTTGATCAAATATTGTTGCAGGAAAAATGTGCGTTTGTAGCAGACATATTGGCTATTATAGCCCTTACTTTTGGGGCAGTACACTGGGTGTACAAATAAATTAGGGACCCATATACATATTTAGTTGAACTTCGTGCACCATAAAAAGCGGAATAATGCAGTCTAGCAGCTGACAGAACAATAGAAATATATTTATTTACAGATAAACCCCGATAAGTTCTCATGAGCGTCACATAAGCGGGAAATAAACGTTGAATCCTTTATTAGCTTAGTTTTGTCTGGAATTGTTTTTCTATGTGCCTCCTGGTTTGCTAGAAACCCTGGCAGCTCCTTGTGTCAGTTTTGGAAGAGAGTTGGCCGACTGTCAATGTCAAAAAAAAAAAAACACACACACACACACACAACATTTCGCCTTCATTTACTTTTCCGGGTGCAGTTAGGCATGACTCAGAATCTTGCTGCGTAAACTAATTTCCATTTGCAGTCCCCCTCCTGCTCAAGTGCCTAGTTTTATCAGGGAGGACACTGTCTCAGGTCGGATGACTACACGCATCTTTTTTGGCCTAGTTTCTCTAACATGATACCAGACTTTCTTTCTGTAAAAAAAAAAAGAAAGAACTACTCAAAACCGGTTGACGTCGACGAAATACAAGGTCTTCTGTGGCGCATTACTGTGCCGTGTGGTTTGTTCCATGTTTCTCCACATTTGTTATTCCGAGGGAAAGACAGGTTCCCCCAGAAGACCTTGTCTTTCTTTATTCGATGTTAGCGGCGTTCAGTGGTTTTAACTTGACCCTACGCCACTTTACCCTACTTTATTATTATCATATTCTTGCATGGAACAACTTACTTATCCATTATATTTCTTTACTGCTTTTTTGAAGTGTTCTTCCTTTGAGGTTGGTTCGCAGATTCATACTGAACTATCTTTGGGATAAGGCTACATGTTTGTTGAGTAAACGCAGATGGCGGTTCCGGTTTTAGACGAGCGCATATTGATTACTTTTCGACCTTTTTTACTTAATATGCATTGATGATTTGCATAAGGCTCTACGTGAACTTTATATGTCTGCTTCGTTCCAAGCTTCATTTTGGAGCCTTTTCATTTGTCCTACGTGCACCAGCAGGCTTCAAATTGTCTCGTTTCAAGGAAAGAAAGTGGTTAGGTGTCCAAGTCCAACAAACGCCTATTCAATTTCGACTCGCCAAAGACCTTGTCTAATGGTTCTTCGAAAACTTTGGCGGAGACACGAAATGCCTCTGAATACTGTGTTATCTAGCGCAAACCTTGAAAGCACATGTCGAAATGCTGATACATTGGATTGCTGCACCAAGTTGCAATGTTTTTCTCATACAGTCAAAGCGACAGCTCGCTTCGTTCGTTTATTTTGCCGCACCCAGTCCAGCTAACATAACGGAAGCTGACTTGTAACCGCATATATTGACTCATTGCCATCCGCGCGAAAACGTGTGAGCTTAAGTTGCAGTTTCTTTTTCAGACTCGCAATCGCCAGACCTATACAGAACCCTCTGGAAGTAAGGCACTACTTACGCTTGGTCAGTGAAATTTGGAAGCAGGTTTATTTCTGAACAATCAAGAACGAAGGCGGGAACACTCTGCCGCACAGCGCTTATAAGTTTAGTTAGATAAGCATGACAGTCTGTGTAGTGACGTAACAACAGCTTCTTGAGGCAAGAGGAACACTCGAGAAAGGTGTATGCTTAGTGCCTTAAAAAAATCGACATTCTTTTGGTTTGCGTTAAGAGTTTATGAATTTGAGCTTTAATGTCATTGGTTTGATTGCTGAGTGATACCTGCTTTGATTAGGCCGCTTCAGCCGTTTCCCGCAGGGCATACGCCATGAAATGTTTACAGAGAAACTGGTAAAACGACTTCTACAGCCGGTTTTGGGCGGCGTGTTTGGCATCAGATGTAGACAAAACAAATGTCAGCAACGTGGCAGGCATCTAAGTGCGAAGTTATCTCTTCGAAGCGTAATTAATGTAAGTTATTGTAATATTTTCGTATATTCTGCTCAAATATATCCTAATTCACCTGCGTAGTTTTGTTAGCCAGTAATGTCTAAATTTTCTTTCTGAGCTTGCTGTTTCCGGGCTTCATGTCGGAGGTGAACTGGAAGACCTTACAGCTGTGGCGAAAAAATATGATGGTGTGATCAAATAAATGCAAATTCTGGAGTTTCACAACCCAAAACAATGACATTATAGAATGCATGGCGAAGTGGAACGATCCAGAATAATTTTAATCATCTAGGGCTCTTTAACATACTCTCAAGGAAGACCACACGGGCGTTTTCGTATTTCACTTGTACCAAAATGTGGTCGCCGAATATCGGCTATGAACGGTGCGACCGAACAACGCTGGTTGCGTAGGATACCAGAAGAAGGCGCGAGACAAGTGATGTTCTTGTGTGAACAATCATCATTCAGAACAGCCAGAAAAAAATACTCTTTGAACTTCTATCAGAAGCGGTAGAACTCAGTTATGAAGACCCGTAGCCTTTGAAGAACGCCACTCCGTATCGCATCTGTCTTGTTGGTGCTGCGGTCATTGCTATGAGTATGGCTCGACAGCTCAAGAACAGGTTTTGCTTCGACCCATTTCCATCTTGTTGAGGATATTTAGCATCCCCGTAGTTGTGCGAGTGCCGTTTGCAAGTCATATGGCAACGTAACGACTGGCGGCACGACTCACTTTTCCACTTTGAAACGTCATCGGGATGGCAGCTGCAACGTTGCCGCCTATAGTGGGATTAATAGTGTACTGCATGCATCGAACCTCTAGCCACGCAATGAAAATAACACTGGTGATGAAGATAACACTGGAGTGAATGAAATAATAAAGCCGACTGGTATGCATATATTTTTATCATATCGTTGAAAGAAATACTCAGCGTAGCTGTAAGTCGCGCTAAATAAGGTCGTGTGGGATCATTGTGCTCTGGGAAAAGCGCAACAGCTAGGCATTGTGAGGTCAGGAAAAAAAAGTTGCGCTACAGTTCTCTCAAAAGGAATAGGATTTCAGGTGGAAACTACCATGAGACATGCCAGTGTACTACGGTAAGCTTAGGAAAGGCTTCACACGGAAACGTCGGAAAACTTCTGAAGAAAAAAAGCTTTGTGCAGCATGCACGGATTGGAAAGAAGATGATGGAGGAGCGTCTATCTGTCAAAGCATAGGGCGAGTCAAATTAAACAAGTTGACATTGTTGTCCGTTGAGCTTTAGCAGCACGAGTCAGCAGATTCTTCATGGGTGTTGAAATAAGCAATCCACTCGACGGCGTAAGTGTTCAACTTTGTACCGGACCAGACGACGAAAAAGAAGAAGACAAGTGACGTTAAGCGACCACCCTCTAACTAAGCGTGGCTAAGCAACAATGCCAAAGCCATCCGCAAAGAAGAATGTAGCAGCACAGCTTTGC